>NC_066583.1:506023819-506623819 GCF_024323335.1 Lathyrus oleraceus | reverse complement strand
TCGAAGCAAGCACATAGAAATGAGGTTCCATTATCTTCGAGAGCAGGTAGTAGATGGAAATATGAATGTGGAACACTGCAGAACTGAAAATCAAATTGCAGACATCATGACGAAGGGAGTGCAGGTCGAAGTGTTCAGAAGACTAAGAGTTATGATGAATGTAGGTAATTTAGACACAACGAATTAGGTGGTGTGTTGAATTGTAATTCCTTGTGTCGAAGCAGGTTGCTCGACATGAACAAGGAAGTGTCGAACCACCTAGTGTGTTAAGTTGTGTTAGTGTCGAAGTGTTAAACCATGTTGCTTCAGACAGAATTTTGACTTATGTCTATTTTAGTAGTGTTAGCTATTTTAGGCTTTTATAGTTTTGGGTTTTGGCTTGAGGTCCAAGTTAACCTAAATCTATAAATAGATGGAGTAACCCTTATTTTTGTAATAAAGTGAATAGAGTATCCCTAACATTGTATTCACAGTATTTTGCAGTTGCAAAGTGAATAAGAAGTTTTCCACAGTTTGTGGACAGAGAGAAACTCTGCAGAATTTTATTACTCTTCTTCTTCATCATTCTTTCTTTTTCATTGCTATTTTGTGGGTTATAACAATCTTGTTCATCAAGATTGATTGAAATTCTCCATACGTTTTAGGGGATTTCCAACAAGTGCAACAAAGTAAAATAATAACATATAACAGAAAATAAATGGATGTAAAAAATGGTTGAATTATCATTATGAGCGTCTTCGATTTGAAAGGAAGTTTAAACTTTTTAGAGGGATGCAACTTCAACTTTAGTGCTACATGAGGAATTGAAATTGTTTCATATAAGAGAAACTTGTCGGAAGATTCATCGATCTAAGTGGAAGAAGAAGAGAACGAATGAGGTGGTTGAATGGAAGAAGCGATTGCGGTATTCTTTTTTTTATAAGTAGAAACAGTAGCATTCTTAAAGATAATAAAACTCTAACTTATTTTTTGTAGCAAATTATTTAGAGAGTCTCACTTATTTTTATTATTGACTTTGTTAATATTTTATAAATCAAACCTAAAATATCTAATGGGGAAACATATAGATTTTAATTTAATTATTTACCGTTAAATGGATTCACTAATAAATATTAAAAATTAATTATTAATAAATAAATAAATTTAAAAAATATGAATAAAAATATAAACAAATCAAAATAATCAATTATTCAAAAAAATTACCAAAATAACCTGGTTTGGTAGAGGATGCGTCAGATGAATTGGCGCATCCCCAATGCATTAAGAGGGGGCGCCAATAGCATTGACGCATGCATTGGGCTCCTCGTGAAGAGGCGCCAATGTTAGTGGCGCCTACATTGGGCCTTATGAGGAGGCGTCAATGTTAGTGGCGCCGAGGTGCATTTGGTTGGTGTATGCGCCAATTCATCTGACGCATACACCCCCTCCTATTTATTTATTTTTAAATTTTTATTTTTTTTTTATTTTTTTAATTATTAATTATTAATTTTTATTATTTAATAAATAAGAAATAGTAATGAAAAATAAATAAATTCATTGAAGATGTAATAATTGGTTACATTGGACTGATAATAAACTAATGACCGGCCCGATTATAACATCCCCCTGTTCCACATCCCGGTGCGTTAGTTTGACTTTGAGGTCTCCCACGATTTTCTTGAGGTGTTTGGGGTCTTTGTGTGCTGACCTGATCGAGCGATGGCTGGTTGGAAGGTCTGGTGGAAGTTCCAGTGGTATTTGACAAATGTGTCATCATTTTCTCCCAATATCCGGAGGGGCTCTACCTAACAGCGCTTCCGTAATGGAGTTTGGTGCCCATGTCATCGTAGTTAGGACGTTGGGGTTGGGTGAATTGGGGACGGTATAGTTGCCCAAATTAGGTCATTAAGTCATTTTGGAAACGAAGCAATGGTTCATGGGGCGTACTATAGTTAAACAATGGTTGAGTGTTCTGTTGATGGGATGTTTGGGTGGTCATTGGTGGGGGGCTACGATGAAGTGACCCATATGAATTATATGGGCTATAAACGGTTGTGGTTGCGGGGTTTGATTCTTGGTTTTGTGTTTGGGTGGGTGGCATGAACGGGTTGCGATGTTGGATGGTTGATTGTTAGGTGGTTGGTATGAACGGGTTGCGATGTTGGGTGTTTGGTTGTTGTGCGTATGTGGTTGGTTGATGTTGTATGGTTGGTTGTTGGGTTTGGGTGGGTTCACATTGGTGTTGGGTGGTGAATTGTTGTGGGGCATACGATGACAAAGCAAGTTGGCGTGGATCCATCAAATATCGCGGCTCAGATACAAATTGTTGAGTTGTTACCGACCTATTCCATGCCATATATTGTTGAGTGGGCCTTGCACCATGGATGACTGGTTCGTTCAAGATGTGTTGTCGTTGATGCCATATCCATTGACAGCACGTGTCTTTTGCAAAGTCTCTCCAGTCAGAATAATCCCACTGTGCATCAACCATTTTTTGATGTCAATTCCCTAAACACGTGGGAGATTCTGGAATCTGTTGTAGCATTCCGAACTGCAGTTTGACCCGGTCACTCTGGTGCATTTCCACCATAGTGAATCGGATAATCGGTGTCTTCGTTATCCAAACTGCAGCATCGTCATGGTTCATATCATTATCCAGATTCAGATATGTCCTCCAAACAAACTGTAAAACAATACGAAACGATTAGATGGAAAATAATTTGAGAAGCATTTTTAAATTAAAATATAGTTGGGTAGGATTATTACATCGTCATGTCCAATGTGGTCCAATAGATTTTGATATACTACAATAGTGTGTTTCGGACACCTGTTGTAGTTCATTCCCCTTAATTACCACCTAAGATAAAAAAGAAGTGAAAAATATTATTTACTGTTAATTATAATATTAAATATAATTAACTAAATGGTGAATGGTAAAGTGTTAGACTTACTTGGTTGCAAACGGGAAGACGAATGGGCGCTCATTTATCGGGGTGAGCGACGACATTCTTGACCAACCTCAAGCTTGAAGCAAATACGCACATGAAAAAAAAGCACAGATATTCTTTTTTGCAGTTCTACACATTGCACTATATAGATGGGCCAACACAGCTGAACCCCAACTATAAGTGTTTACCTTATTAATGTTGCGTAATAAAGGTAAATACATTATATTTACAGAATTACCTGTACTTTCTGGAAACAAAAAATTACCAAATAAAATCATAATATAACACCGAGCTTTTATTATTTTCTCATAATCGGTTGAATCGTCGGACAATACTGTACTGGCATAATATTGTTTTAGGTATTTTAAATTTATACCTTTCCCCCTTGCTTGACCGAATGTGTCTCCCTCAGTTTCGTCGTCTAACAAAGGGGAACCCAATAATTCATTGTAGATATTGTTGTCTTGGTTAAATCGACCATTCACTGCCTTTCCATCTATACGGAGACCCAACAACATGTACATGTCCTCAAGTGTGATGATACACTCACCAATCGGAAGGAGAAATGTGTGGGTCTCGGGTCTCCATCTCTCCAACAAATCCAGAATGAACTTGTAGTCCATCGAGTACGAAACAATGTTGAGTAGATTTCTAAATCCACATCCTCTAATATATTGTTCTATTAAAGGATCGTGGGGTACATATTCATGTACACGGCATCTAAATCTCTTCGGATCCTAATAACAAAAAAAGTAAGAAAATACAATTAGAAGAAGAAATACATAATCAACAAACACACATCTATAAGAAGTAACAAAAAACATAGATAACAAAGGTATAAGACTAAAAACATAAAAAGTAAAAAGAGAGAGATAACATACAAATGTCGAGATATTCTCGATTGTGCCTCTATGTTTATCGCCCATAGTCAACAAAGACATGATTTGATTTTGCAAAGCTTGAGTGTGGTAGAGGAAACAAGTGTGGTAGAAGAATATAATTGAGTATTGATGAAGATAATTTGATATTGTTGATATGAGAGGCTATTTATAGATGAATGAGTGAGTAGGTTTGCAACCTAAGATGAATTTGATTGGTTGCATGGAATGGCAAGAGAAGAAAAGGGAATGACAAACTTCAGAAATCATGTGAGACAAAGCATGTGAGGAATCTCTTCTAGACGCATGTGAAGAAACCACATGCAAGGGAAGAGGCGCCCTTCCTCTTGGCGCCTGCATGTGATTCTTCACATGCAAGGAAGAGGCGCTCTTCCTCTTGGTGCCTTAGTGTATGGCAATGGGAAGGGGCACCCTTCCTAGTGGCGCCTAAGACCAATTTTTGTGAAGAGGCGCCCATCCTTTTGGCGCCCCAGTTACTTTATGGTGCCTAGGGAATGGGAGCCTAGGTGGGAATCTTAGGGCTCGGGGTTCAGAGATTCCTTGATTCCCTAGCGTATGTGTGTTCTTGTCACTCTTTTCTCTGCATGGTTGATTCTTTCTACTGCATGCATGGTCAAGTTTGTACAGACAATGACCAAGTTATCAATGCAACGACCAAGTTAGCAATGACCAAGCTATTTATGTTGTGCAGATGAACAACTTAGCAATGCATTCAATTCCATTAAAGCTATCTACATATTTAATATTTCAACAAAATGTCTTCCACACAATATTACATGATCAGTGCCCATGTCGAAGGTGAAATATTTGATCATCAGTTGTTCGGTTTTTGTTTTTGAAACACAGAGGTAACTCGGTTTACAATAAATCGACGATCAAATTTTTCACATCTGAAACAAAGAATAGAAAAGAAATTGCAGTGCAGTAATGTGGGTCAAATCATCTATAAAAATCCGGTTTGGTTTGTACAAAAACCAGGTAAAATTTTATCAGAAGAAGATTTGAGATGATGATGATGTTTAACATATGTTTGTCAGTCACGAACAATCCGGTTACAACGATATAGAGTTGTATATATTACCACATCAACAACAAGTGTCTCAGTACATTGATCAGTCACAAGTGTTTTGTGAGACTGATGACGAACAAGCTGAGGTGAATGTTCCAGATGACGAAGAAGAAGAAGTTGATATCATGGTTGATTCGATGGTGAACGCTGAAGAGGAAGAGTAGCCAATACCAGCAAGTCATGTATACTGCCCACCCTAACACATGACAAGGTTGAATTTGGGTTCAGATGAACCTTCAGCAGATGTATGGTACAATCCTTTCGTGCAGGTGCAAGGATCTTTGAAACAAGGAGACACATTTCGCACAAAAGAGGAATGTGTAAAAGCCATTAAGAAATTCCACTTGCAACTATCAACTGATTTTAGAGTTGACAGAACTAACGCATCAAGGTATAAAGTTTATTATCCGAATGAGCACTGCCTTTTTAGGTTGTCAGCTTCGTATCGGAAGAGGAGCGAGTCTTGGGAGATTGGATCAATAGGTCCAAATCACACATGCATGCTGACAAACCCAGTGCAGGATCATCGTAAATTAAGCTCTCAGCTAATATGCGATGAAATATTGTATGTCATTGGCGACAATCTGTTGTTAAAGGTGAGTACAATAATCTCGCATATTAGGGCAGAGTACGAGTATACTCTGTCATATAGGAAGGCATGGATAGCTAGGACAAAAGCTGTTGAAAAAGTGTTTGGCAATTGGGAGGAGTCTTACAAACAACTTCTAAAATACATGTTGGCTCTAAAACAATATGCTCCCGGGACAATTGTCAAGATGGAAACATTGCCCGCCTATACACCAGATGGTATGTGTGCTGTTGGAAATAGAATATTTCACCGTCTATTCTGGGCGTATCAACCATGTATCATAGGTTTTTATTTCTGTCAACCAATTATACAAATTGATGATACATGGTTGTACGGAAAATACAAAGGAACGTTACTGATGACAGTGGCACAAGATGGGAACAACATTATATTTCCAATCGCCTTTTCCCTAGTTGAAGGGGAGACTGCTGAGGGATGGAGTTATTTCCTAAGAAATCTCCGATTGCACGTTGCACCTCAGCCTAACTTGTGTTTGATCTCCGACAGACACCCTTCAATCATCATTGCATATAATAACATTGACAACGACTGGCAAAATCCTCCTTCGACGCATGTGTTCTGTATTAGACATATTGCTCAGAATTTCATGCGGGAAATCAAAGATAAGGCGTTGCGGAAGAAGGTTGTCAATGCAGGTTACGCATTACCAGAACCTTCTTTCAAACACTACCGCGAGGAAATAAGATTGTCAAACGAAGATACGGTACGATGGATCGATAGTATTCCATTGGAGAAGTGGACTAGGGCATACGACAACGGTCAGCGTTGGGGCCATATGACAGCAAATCTTGTGGAATCAATGAACTCTGTCTTCAAAGGCATCTGTAACCTACCAATAACCGCTTTGGTGCAGGCTACATATTTCAGGATAGGGGCGTTGTTTGAAACCAAACGCTCAAAATGGAGTTCAGTGTTTCAATCTGGACAGTTGTTCAGTGATGCTTCAATGAAATTCATCAGACATGAAGCTGCCAAAGCAAACACACACGTGGTTACGGTATTTGATCGAACTAAAGGTTGGTTTAGTGTTGCCGAGTCCATGGATCTCAATGAGGGCATGCCGATGGGACGGTACAGAGTCGAACTAGATAGAGGTTGGTGCGACTGCGGAAAGTTCCAAGCCTTTCGTACCCCCTGATCTCATGTCATTGCGGCATGCTCAAAGGTTCGAAGGGATCCATCCTACTTGCTATCCGAAGTTTACAAAGTCGTCAGCCTTTCAAATGTTTATAAAATTAGTTTTTTCGTAGTGGCAAAAGAGGATTATTGGCCAGAATATCAAGGAGACATCGTCTGGCACAACGAAGTTATGCGAAGGAAGAAAAAGGGTCGCCCTAACAGCATCCGGATTCAAACCGAAATGGATACGACGAACAAAATGGTTAGACTATGTAGTTCATGTCGTCAACCAGGTCACAATCGTAATAATTGTCCTAGCGTTGGAACGAACACAACCAGATAAATTTACATGTACCTCTGCAATATATGAAAAACTAAATTTATTTCATATTAGACGTTTGTGACGAAAGTACCATTATTACATAAACAGTAACACCGATAATTATAACAAATACAATACAAGAACTATGCAATTACAACCATCAAAACAATTTTGAACATGTAATGCATCATCCTACGAGCGTCTTGGTCGGTCTTAATATCCACCCATTCGTGCACTTCTCCATGTTGGTTGAACGTGGACACAAGCCATTGTATTCTTCTAATCTGTTCACCCTTTCCAATTTCTCCCTCTAACCAACTGTACAACGTTCGATTAAGACGTTCAAACGTATCTGTGTTCCAAAGTCGAACCTGTATCGGAGCCGCAACGGCAGAAAATATTACATCAGCATTTCATTTCTGAATGTATACAGACATTGTTGAAACAGAGAGAATTGAAATTGATGGTGGTTGAACTAGACACTTTATGGTATTAGGAGATGAGTTTGAGTGAAAAATATTGTATTCAATGAGTGGTATTTATAGAGATGGAACATCAATTTTACAAAACATGTGGGCGCCTGAGGGATTGGCGCCCACATGACCATGACATGCAGGCGTCAGATGAATGGGTGCCCACACAACCAAATGCACCTAGGCGCCACTAGCATTGGCGCCTCCTCATGAGGCCCAATATAGGCGCCACTAGCATTGGCGCCTCCTCATAAGGAGCCTAATGCATGCGCCAATGCTATTGGCGTCTCCTCTTAATGCATTGGGGATGAACCAATTTATCTGGCGCATCCTCTACCAAACATAATTATTTTGATAATTTTTTTGAATAATTAATTATTTTGGATTTTTTTTTTAAAAATGGTTATTTTGAAAAAAAAAATTCTTAAATATATTGATGTAAAATTTATTTTATGAAAGTATACTTTATGATAGAACCAATATCTAAACCGGTTGATTTGTGGTTTAATTAATTAAATTCATTATTCAATTCAGTGTCATTGTAAAGAAGTTTGGCTAGTGTTGTTTTTCCTAACCCTCCGATACCTATTATGGAACCATCCTCTAACAACATAAACTCTTCAAGATTCTTTTTGTCATCCTCTCTACCTTTAATTTCATATTCACTTACCAAAACATGACTTGTAAGAGTTACATTTCTAACAAAGCTAGAATCACCTTCTTTCAATAAAGGATTTGGGATTTTCAAATAATCCAATTTATATTTCTTATGCTAAATTTAGTCTATTTGAGTAACTACACATTATATCTTTGCATTTAGAAAAGTATCCAAAACAAAATCTTTGCATTTTGAAAGATTAACATTATTATGCTGAATCTATAGATCTAAAGGCTAATTACTTAGTTAAAAAAAAGAGTAGAAACCACCATGACGTCATGAGTTAGCAAAGAACTCACATTGTTAGCCTTCTTTGAGAATGTGACTTGTCTTGTTGGAACTCTCAATCCTTTTCAGCAACAATAAAAAGAAGAATAAAAGGGTATTTTGATGTGAGAATGAGGAAATTACAAATAATAATTGACGACATTTATAACAAGAAACAAGTATTTTGGTGATTCACGTAATACTTATTCTATGATTCGAGATTTACATATATTTTGGAAAATCGGATATGCGAAAAAGTCATGGGTTTGATTCCTAAAGAAATCTTTTTGGAATTCTAAAACGGAAAAAACACATATTCTAAAACGGAAAAAACACATATTCTTTCGGTTTTCATCTCAGTTATCTCATAAAACCTATGATAAAACAATTGAGTTTATTAAATATAATGTGGAATCTTATTCCACCAAACCCTTTACTGAGTCTATAACCTCTAAAAATTGATTAGGAAAATAATTATATAAACAATTGTGTTATATTTGAAGAACAATTTATATTGATTAGTGATTTTGAAGTATTATGCAACTCATCTTTCATCTCACACTGATTTATGGTTATAATTTCTCGAATGTTTCAAACACTGTTTTATACTGAACCTATAACTTTTAAAAATTGGTTAGGAAAATAGTTATATAAACAATTGTGTTATATTTGAAGAACAATTTATATTGATTAGTGATTTTGAAGCATTCTGCAACTCATCATTCATCTCACACTGTTTTACAGTTAAAATTTCTCCAATGTTTCAAGTTCTTTATTCAACACTTCTTTTTCTACTAATTCATTCTCGTAAGCATAAAATTTGATATTTTAAAAAATGAACAAACATGCAAGAAAGTTGAACGAAAACTAGAAGTATTTGAGAGATTTTAACGATAAAACAACGTCAGATAAATGACAAGTTGTAAAATGTTAGAAAATCATTAATCAATGTAAGATAAGTTTCAGATACAACATAATTTTGCATATGATTATTTCCAAAATCAATTTACTAACTTATATGTTCAAAGAGGGATTAGAGAAACAAATAATCGATATTATATATATAATAAACTCAACTAGACGGAACAATATGAGAGTTGCACAAAGAATCACAAAACCCATAATCTCAATATCAAGATCAACAACAAAAACAACAAGAAAACAATAACAATAATATCAAGAGCAACAACATCAATAAACAACAACAATATCAATAACAACAACGTCAATAAACAATCTCTAGGATTTAGGGTCTCAACAACAAGAACAACACTATCGACAAAAATAACATCAATACCAACAACAAAAAGAACAACAAAAACTTCAGGGTTTCAGTTCTCAACAACAAGAACAACAACAACAACAACAACAACAACAATATGACAACAATATTAGTAGTGATGTTTGACGTATCAGATCTTTGAAGAAGAAGAAGTAAAATAAATGATTTGGATCTCTAAAGAAGAAACGACGACATTAAACACATAACATCTTCGTATTGGAGATGATATGTGTTTATGCCTCTCGTTGTTTAGGGTTTTTCGTTAGGGTTCTATTTATGTTGTTTAGACAAACGAAATTGAATGTTACAAGCTAAAGTTATATATATATATATATATATATATATATATATATATATATATATATATATATATATATATATATATATATATATATATATATATATATATATATATATATATATATATATATATATATATATATATATATATATATATATATATATATATATATATATATATATATATCACATAAACATATTCACCTCGGTTGGAAAGAAAGTTGAGGTGAAAACTAGCGTATTTTTAAATTAAAACAAAATATTCAAGAATGTGTCACTTTTAAAAAGATAAAAACATAAACTGGGGTTGATGAGATTCAAAGCATGTATATTGAATAGGTTTACCCCTCAATTTTCCAAATAATTGATGGAATATATTGTATATTTATTTATTTAAAAAAAATAGGGTGCATCCATGAATTATACCTAGGTTTTTCAATACGTGAGGTGAAATCGCCGTCATGAAATATATTATTTGTGGTAGTGAATGTGAAAAATCTTACACCACTATTTCCCTTGGTTCCTCCAAAAATTTGCTTCCAATAATGGACAACCATAGATATTCAATTCTTTAAGAGAGGAAGACAACTCTTCTGGCAACGACTTGAGCTTGGGAGCAATAAAAAATCTTAAGTTTATGAAGAGAGGTGAGATGTCGAAGCCACGTACAATCCAAGTATGTTATATCTTCAATAAGAAAGATCTCTAAGGAAATGAGATTAGTGGGTAGAAAGGGAACTCGCGTTTTCATCTTCCCCTTCACAATATCATCAAACAAAAGACATAATTCTGAAAGACAAGTGAGATGTTCCCGAGTTGTATTCCACTAAATTCCTCTAGCTTTGCAAATCAACAATTTTCGTAAATTGTTAGGCAAATCATCTATAAAAAACGATTGCAGATTTGGAAGGCCATTAATTGACATTTTTTGAAGGCTAGTTAGAGTCTTTATTTATTCAGGTAGAGAACGAAACTTCTCACACCAAGTCACACTTAAATCGGTGAGGTTAGGAATGGGCAATCCTCTTAGGGAAATCGACTCTAGTTCACCGCAACGGTTTATCCCGATGGTTCTAAGAAACAAGAGATTTTGTTTTGATGCATCTTCTGCAATTAATATGGACTTTAAATATTTACACTCGTGAATGTGTAGACTTTTGAGGACTGTGAGAGAGCGCAAGGTAAATGATGTCATTGAATTGCAATTATCTCATAAAAAGGTAAATGGTTGAAAGGAAGGAGAACCACTTTCATAGAACACTGTATTTACACTCTTTATTGATTGCATCCCACTAATAAAGAGTTCTTTAAGATTACCTAGTAGCCCCATGGATGGAAGCATTGAACAGTTTTTACATTTCGGGATCTTCATACACACCCTGTTGCTAAATAAAGGTATGTCCAACCAATTTAGTAATTTATCTCCACCATATCCGAAGATGGACAGACTCTTCAAATTTGTTGACAAATACAATATTTTGTATTTGTGAGTTTGAATGAGTAATATGAAAACATCCTAGTTCCAAAATTTTCATCTCCAAGTTTGCTTCAGAAGCATGAGATAGGTCATTTACATTTTCAAGTTGTGAGATGGAAAGGTTTCCCCGTAGATGGGGATATTTTCCAAGATCTTTAATCTTAAATCCAAAGTCCTTAAGGTTGCTCACAACAAAGTCTGACAATGACTATAGATTCTTTAACTTGGAAATTTGTGTCAGCATTTTCTTCAATTTAGTGCCTCTGATGTCAAGGTGGCGTAGTTTCACCAATTTCCCCACGTCCTTTGGCAATTCAATGAGTTCTTGGCAACTTGACAACAACAAAGTCTACAAATCGTAAAGCTTGCATGTTTCTAAAGGCAACCTTTTAATCTGAGTTCTAGAGAGATTTAAGTATCACAAATATATCAAATTTCCAATAGAGTTGGGAAATTCAGTGATATTATTGAGTGTAAAAGTGACAACACGTGTAATTGTGTCATTTTCAACAAGTCAGAAAATAACTTCGAAGACGTGGAATTATCATAAATCCATTTCAGTAACATTATAATTTTGCATATGATTATTTCCAAAAATCAATTTATTAGGTTATATGTTCAAAGACGGGTTAGTGAAACAAATAATTGATATTAGATATAATAAACTCAATTAGACGGAACAAGATGAGAGCTACGTAGAGAATCACAAAAAGCATAATCTCAATATCAACAACAAAAACAACAAATCAACCGGTTTAGATGTTGGTTCAATCTCGTTTAAATTATACTTTGATAAAATAAAAGTTAAACAAATATGTTTAACATATTTTTCTATTCATATTTTTTTAGTCTATTTATTTTCTAATATTTAGCTTTTAATCATTTATTAGTGAACCAATTTAATGATAAATAATTAAATTAAAATTTATATGTTTCCCTCATTAGATTTTTAGGCTTGATTTTTAAAAGATTAAAAATGCCAATAATAAAAATGGATGAGGCTCCACTGAATAATTTACTAAAAAAATAAGTTAGAATTTTACTATCTTTTATAACGATGACGCTTCTACTTATATATATATAAAAAAGAATACATTCGTCTCTTCTCCCGTTCAACCACCTTCTTTATTCTCCCACTTATATTGAACAATTTCAATTTCTTATATAGCACTAAGGTTGAAGTTGTTTTCCTAAAAGAAATTAAGTTTCCTTTCAAATCAAATACGGTCATAATGGTAATGCAATCATTTTTTGCATCCTTTTCTTTTCTTTTATTTGTTGTTATTGTATTTTGTTGCACTAACATTTTTTTAAAAATATTTTATTAAATTATAGGATGAAGATAACCATTTTAGAAATACATGTGATAATTTAAAATGTGTTACTTAGATTATACAAATACGTTGTGGAAAAGAAGCCACATATGACATAGATTCTGTGAAAGATGATTTTACCGTGTTAATGAGTTGTTCATAAATTTTTAATATTAAAGGACAATGTACCATTTTTAATATATTAAACTAAGAAAAACACATTTTAAGAACCTGATTAGCTTCAATATTGCACAGCAATGCCTCAGTGTTGATTTCATCAAACAAATCTTCATAGGCAACTACTTGACCAGATCATGAGTGAACTGTTTGTCCCCGCCTTTACGAAGTTCGGATTGAAGTCTGAGTAGTGTTGTCTTCACCTTATAGATCAACACATTGTATCCACAGAAGCTGAAAGAAATGATCCTCCAACCATAGCCTCCATAAATTAGTTCAACAAAGTAAGAATAGTGTGGAAAGAAAATGCAGCTTCACAAGACTTATAAAGTGGGGGTAGATTGATTAAGACTATTCAATAATGTAACTAATAATAATGAAAATGTGCAAACAAATATCTTATTTTTCTTGCACGTCTCTATACAAATAAGGAAAAGAATCTCAAATTTACAACTAAAAAGATTACAAATTTATTTCTAACGTCTCACAATGAACATGATTTTCAAATTGTATAATTGCTACCGAAGATGCTTGACTGACCTATTGTTTGTGTCCCCACTGCTTTTACTTCGTATTGTCAGTCAATTAATAAATGGGCAAACAAATTATCTGTCCTATTTCCATTGTTAGCTGTCAATATCTTTCTTGTCCCTATGCCATATGCCACTGAGAAATAACTTCTTGTTCATATTTTAAAATGATATAATTCAAAAATGAAGGGTATTATGGAATGTAAAATTTTATAATATTGCTTATAATCTCGGATTTTTTACCAATATACCCCACTTTTTCGAATAAATTCCCAAAATAACTCAGTTTTCAAAAAATTTCCCAATATATCCCACTTTTAGAGGGAGGCGCCAATTGGATTGGCGCCCCCTCTTAAAAATTGCAAGGAGGCGCCAATTGGATTGGCTAGGGCACCTGCCCTAGCCAATCCAATTGGCGCCTATGTGTAATTTTTAAGAGGGGGCGCCAATCCAATTGGCGTCTCCCTTAAAAAAGCCTCAAATGAAAAAACTTCCAACATGAAAGTTGTAGATCTTTTCAAGACAATGAATTTGGATATAAATTTTGCATCATTTGGATTTTTTATGAGAAAGTTATGGGCAGTTGAAGTTGGACTTCTGAGTTTTTTAACTGTTATCTGAGTCATAATGTTTTGTATTATTGCATGCGTTTATTTTAGGAATATGAATTTTTGTCCAACATAACATTTGAAGTAGACATCTTAAATTTTCCAATGCACTTGGTCCCACCTCAAAATAATTAAAAATGAGTGAGTTAGGTCCCTACGAACTTGACCCAAAATTAGGGTTTCTGTCAAAACAAGTGTATGTGAATTTTGCCAAAAGGGACCAACTTCAAGCCCTTTAGTTTGAATGATAAAAGCCTCAAATGACAAAACCTTCAACATAAAAGTTGTAGATCTTTTCAATATAATGAATTTGGACTAAAGTTTTGCATCATTTGCAATTTTTATGAGAAAGGTATGGGCACCTGAACTTGGACTCTTTGACATTTTATCTGTTATCTGACCTATAATGTTTTGTATTATTGCATGTGTTTGTGTTAGAGTTATGAATTTTTGTCCAACATAACAAGTGAAGTAGACATCTTAAATTTTCCAATGCACTTGGTCCCACCTAAAAATAATTAAAAATGAGTGATGTAGGTCCTTGCGAACTTGACCCAAAATTAGGGTTTCTGTCAAAATATGTGTATGTGAATTTTGCCAAAAGGGACCAAATTCAAGCCCTTCAACATAACAATAACAAGTCCTTGAATTAGGGTTTCTGACCTATAAATTTTTGTATTATGATATGTGTTTATTTTAGAATTATGAAAGAAACCTAATGTTTGGAGTTTACACAAAGATAAATTTGACATAATACGAATTGATATTAATAAAATTTGGATTTTACACAATGAATCCTAATGGTGATGACCGGGATCACCTAACCGACCTCCGGTCCCACATCCCCTAGCTACCCTAACCATTGGCCCTAACCCACGTTGACGATTCTGCACCGGTGTTTGTTCATCTGATGGTCCAGGAGCGTCATTACCTAGTACAGGAGAAGATCCGTTGAGGTATTCAGCCAACTCAGCATAGTCTTCAGTATTCAATGATGGTGTACCGGCGTAGCTGAGCTCATGACCCATGCCAGAGAAGTTGGGGTGTGGTTGACTCATGGATGGGCGACCAGGACGGTTGAAGGGGGACATGGGTGACAATGATGGGTCTAGGAAAGGTTGGAAAGGTTGTTGGGGTGTTTGGAAGAGATATGGTTGTGGGATGTTTTGGTATTGTGATGTTTGGGGTTCTTGGCTACGGTAGATGATGGGGCGGTTAGTGTTTTGGGTAAGGCGACTTTGGTAGGGTGATGGTGTGGGTGCGAAGCGATGTTCGGTCGAAGGTTGATGGTCCATTTGTTGGTGGTGGTATGGGGGATGTTCTTGGTTTTGGGGTTGGGTGAATGGCATGTTTTGGTTGTATGTTTGTGTGTTTGTGGAACGGAAAGTTTGTCGGATAGGTGGTTGTGAGTAACCGGGCTGAGAATGTTGTTGGGGGTTAGATGTTGAGCCTTCTTGTGTGTAACTTGTCTGGCGTGGGTCGTAGAGGTACATATCATCGGCGATGAATTGAAATCCAACTGATCTATACCAAGCCATATAAGTACGACTTGGTTTTACCTCATTTGGCATGACTGCGTCAGTTAAGACATGGTCATGACGGTGCTTCCACTTGCGACACTCTGATCTTGCGAAGGTTTGCCAAGGGTTGTAGTTCCATTGGTCGTTCACTTTACGCATATGCCATTCTCCTAGGCTAGCTGGGGGATCTGGGATATTCTGGACCATACCAAACTGCAGCTTCACACAATCGGTGTTGTGCAGCTCCACTGTTGTGAACCGTATTATCGGTGTGCATGTTGTCCATACGGCTGCGTCTTCAGGGTTGATCTGATGCTCATGATCCATATTAAGGTATGGACGCCAAATGAACTGAAATGTTAAAGACAATAGGATTTAAATGAATGTAGAAAAAGTCAACATAATATGAAGAAATAATGTAATTATTTTGCTTACGTCTGCCGGTCGAAGGTGATCCAACAGGTTGCGATATTGAGTAATACAGTGTCTCGGACATCTGCTGTAATTCATACCGCGTGCCGACCATCTACACCAAAAAGTTAAAATAAATTAGTTATGGGTAATAAACTGTAAGGAAGGAAGTAAAGATATAGCAATTTAAACAACTTACTTTTTTGCATATGGAAAAGTGAAGGGGTTGTTATTGACCGGTGCTAGAGACGGTAGTCTTGACCATCCCCATGCTTGTAGCAAAACAGCACATCCAGAAAATGTAGAAGTATCTTTGTGGGAGTTTTTGCACAAAGAACTATAGAGATAGGCTAGACATGCGGATCCCCAACTATAACTACCTATTCTATCTATATGTCTAAGTAAAGGTAAGTACATAATATGCATGCTAGAACCACTACCTTCGGGAAATAAAAAGGATCCTAGTAACAACATAATGTAACACCTAGTTTTGATGATTCGAGCATCTTCGGTAGAATGCTCATCTAAATAAAAACTATTATAATATGACTTTAGGCGTGAAAGTAGTATACCTTGTCCCCTAGCATTATCATCTAACAAATCAGTGTTTAAAAGCTCCATGCAAATTGAATTTGGAAAGTTGGTCTTACCATTAACAGCTTTGCCTTCAATTCGTAGTCCTAAAAGCATGTAGACGTCTTCTAACGTCACGGTACACTCACCGGTTGGAAACCAAAATGTGTGTGTCTCTGGCCTCCATCTTTCGCATAAGGCTAGAATGAACTTGTTATCTATAGACCAAGACATAATTTTGCTAAGGTGACCAAAACCGGCGAGTTCAACATAAGGTTGAATCATCGGGTCCATTGGGACAAATTCGTGGACTCGAGTGCGAAACCTTGAGACATCCTATAATAGAAATAATGTAACACTTGACTAAGTCGGTATTTCAAAATAAAATGGGGTTGGTGGAGATGAAACATAAAAAAGAAGTATAAGAAAAAACTTACGTATGTCGCGATGTTTGCAACTGTTCCTCTGTGTGCTTCGCCCATTGTGAGTAAAGACATATTGTTGGGGAGTTGGTGTAGATGAAAATGGAAGATTTTGTTGAAGATGAAATTGTAAAAGAAGTAATGTAGATGAAGTAGTGAGAAATGTAGATGAAGTAGTGAGAATGTTGGTGTGGAAGAATTGTTGAAGGAGTGGATCAATTTATAGGCAAATGGAGGAGTGCATGAAAAATTGTGTTTGCATGGTGTCTCCACCTCATTTGGCGACCATGTACAATATTAAGGAGGGGGCGCCATTCAAATTGGTGACACCATAGGGTACATGCATGCAAGGCTAGTTCTGAATGCTTGGTTTTGAGGACTGACTCCATGGGGGCGCCATTCAAATTGGCGACCATGTACAAGCCTTAAAGGTAGGCGCCAAACCAATTGGCGCCACCTTCTGCATGTCTGACACGTGGCATTGTTGTCTCCTGCATGCTGAACAAAACACTTATGGATGGCTTGCATGATTGACACATCATCTCTGACCATCTTAGGTGTCCGACACGTGTCTGTCTTGTCTCCTGTATGCTGATGACTACCTTCTTGATAGCTTGCCTGGCTGACACATCAACTCACACTGTCTTGCAGGATTGACACATCATCTCAGACACGTGGCTCTCTAGTATCCTGCATGCTGAATACTCACTTCTGTCTTGCATGACAGACACATCAAGTCTTGACTAGCTAGCATGCTTGACACATCAACTCACACTGTCTTGCATGACAGACACATCAACTCTTGACTAGCTAGCATGCTTGACACATCAAGTCACACTGTCTTGCATGACAGACACCTCATCTCTAAAATTACTTGCATGCTTGACACGGTATCTCAGACTAGCTTCAATGTGAGACACTGATACCATCTATTTAAGTGTCTTACTATCACATTCATCTGCACTTGCAAAATACTTTTCATCTCCAAAATACTTTTCATCTTCACTCACATTCATATTCACTCACATTAATACTTATCATCTGCAAAATACTTATCATCTTCACTCACATTCATCTGCACTTGCAAAATAGTTTTCATCTCCAAAATGTCATCTTCATCATTATACAGTATCAACGTTCACTGCAACGGTGAAACTTTTGAGTCTGAGCTTCATGGTTTTGGTTTTAAAAACACTGATACCATTAGAGTCACGATGAAGAGAAATGCAACCTTTTTGCATTTCAAAAAAAGAATACAATCCTTCATAGCATCAGGTAATGTGTCAAAGATGACATATCAGAATCCTATATTTTTTGAGAATGGTCAATGCAAGTTTTTCCCCCTAAAGATACGAGACGATGAAGATGTTGAAAGCATGTTTCTTAGTCATGAACATTCAGGCATGGATTGTATCGAGTTGTACATTACTCTACAGCCATGTATACCGTCTCAACAGTCTCAACTAACAGATCAGGATCCAGCTGGTAGAGATGTTGCAGATGATGCACAATGGTCAGATGAACTCAACCCAGAAGCAGAAGTAGAGGTCGACGTTGTTGATGAAGAAGAAGAGGAGACTGAGATACAGGTTGATCACATCCTGAATAACGACGATGAAGATGAGGCTCAACCACCACCAATACCTCCTACTCATGCCTATATTCCTCCTCAACATATGACAAATATGGATCTTCACGACGATGAAATGTCCGACAGTGTCTTCTATAATCCGTATCCGAGACCAGTAGGCGAATTAAAGGTGGGAGACATGTTTCGTACCAAAGAGGAATGTGTCTTGGCAATCAAAAAATACCACATGAACAACTTTGCTGACTTTACGGTGAAACGCACTGATTCTAGAAGGTATGTTATCGAATGTCGTAACATGCTTTGTAAGTTTCGTTTGGCTGCATCTTATAAGAAGAAAAATGACTCTTGGGAGATCGCTTCAATAGACCCACCACACAGTTGCGTCGCAACAACCGTTGAACAAGATCACCGTAAACTGAGCACAGCTTTGATATGTCGAGACATTCTGCCATTGGTAAATAAAGACCCATCAGTGAAGGTGAGTATAATTATATCCCATATCCGAACAACATATAATTATACTCCATCTTACAAGAAAGCATGGATTGCGAGGACAAAGGTTGTTGAGCAGGTTTTCGGCAACTGGGAGGACTCATTCAAGGAATTACCACGGTTTTTATGGGCACTAAAAACTTATGTCCCAGGAACTGTGGCAATTCTGGAGACAGTGCCAGCAATGATGCCAGACGGAACCTGTGCTACAGGTAATAGAATATTTCACCGTCTCTTTTGGGCATTTGACCCGTGCATCAAAGGTTTCGCTTTCTGCAAACCTCTCCTACAAATTGATGGCACTTGGTTATACGGAAAATACAAGGGTACGTTGCTCATGGCAGTTGCACAAGACGGTAACAACAATGTATTTCCCATTGCCTTTGCTCTTGTTGAAGGTGAAACGGCTGCTGGATGGGGTTTCTTTCTTCGACATCTCAGAACGCATGTCGCTCCACAAGCCAATCTATGTCTTATTTTTGATAGACATGCTGCCATCGAAAGTGCCTACAACAACCATGACAACGGATGGCATGATCCTCCTTCTACACATGTCTACTGTATCAGACACATTGCACAAAACTTCATGTGTGCTATAAAAGATAAGAATCTTCGCAAGAAGGTGGTGAATGCTGGGTATGCTTTAACTCAACCGTCTTTTCAATATTATCGTGATGAGATTCGACTGTCTAATGAAGACGCGGGGAGATGGATAAATAACATCCCAGTAGAGCAGTGGACAAGAGCATTTGACGGTGGTTGTCGATGGGGCCACATGACAACAAACATTGTGGAATGCATGAACGGGGTTTTCAAAGGAATTCGAAACCTGCCGATAACCGCCTTGGTAAGATCAACCTATTATAGGTTGGCTTCTATGTTCGCAACTAGAGGTGAAAGATGGAGTGCAGTGTTAATGTCCGGACAAGTATTCAGTGAATGTTGCATGAAGGTCATGAAAGAGGAGAGCATCAAAGCTACGACACACGCTGTAACAGTGTTTGACCGTCATAGACAAAATTTCAGCGTCCAGGAAACAATGGGCAACAGCGAGGGGAGACCAAATTTAGCCTACGCGGTTAAACTACACAGAAGTTGGTGCGATTGTGGAAAATTTCAGACCTTCCGCATACCTTGCTCCCATGTCATTGCAGCATGCGCTTATACTCGTCAAGACGCTTACACCTATTTATCTGATGTGTACAAGGCCAACACCATCATGAATGTATATAGTCAAAGCTTTTCAGTACTACCAATGGAGGATTACTGGCCTCCATATGAAGGAGATATTGTTTGGCACAATGAAGAGATGCGTAGAAAGAAGAAAGGAAGGCCAAACAGCACACGTATAAGAACAGAGATGGATTCCACAGATAAAATGATAAGATTATGTAGTATCTGTCGTCAACCAGGACACAACAAAAACAACTGTCCCAATCAAGGAACATCATCTAGATCTTAAGCTTATTGTAACATGATATCTAGATCTTAAGCTATTTGTAACATTGTATCTAGATCTTATGCTTTTTGTAACATTGTATTTCTGTAACAATCAATCATTATATATCATTAAGTTCTTGTTACAACGAGTTTCATAACCAACATCAGTACAAAACATCTGAAAACATAAATAATTCTAACTGATTACAACAATCAAATTAATGTCGTCTCGACCGAACATCATTTCCCTAGCATCCTTATCAGTCCTCATTCGCACCCAACCAAAGATACTGTCAAGTCTCTCAATACTTCTGATTTTTTCCCCTTCTGGTATTTTCCCGTCTAACCATCGAACCAGCTCCCTCTTCAGTTGATCTAACGTGGTGATGTTCCAAAACAGCATCAGCAATTGAGGTTTGTCTCTCGCATAAATCACCTTACCGTATCGGCGACGAACACCAAACATGATAGCCAAATGATTATATGAATTGTGGAACAATAGGTCACACTACGCATCTATTTATAAGACAAAAAAGGCATTTTATGAGGGACTCGGCAATTGAGTTGGCGCCTCCTTTTAAAACATACACATAGGCGCCAATTGGATTGGCTAGGGCACCTACCCTAGGCTAGGGCACCTGCCCTAGCCAATCCAATTGGCGCCTCCATTCAAGTTTTAACAACAGTCGCCATATGAACAACTTTCATGTTCATCAAAAATCCATTTGAAACTTGGAAGCTCATCATTAATTTCAAAACATTATAGGTCATTTTGACAGAAACCCTAATTTTGGGTCAAGTTCGCAGGGAACTAACTCACTCATTTTTAATTATTTTGAGGTGGGACCAAGTGCATTGGAAAATTTAAGATGTCTACTTCAAATGTTATGTTGGACAAAATTACATATTCCTAAAATAAACACATGCAATAATACAAAACATTATAGGTCAGATAGCAGTTGAAAAACTCAGAAGTCCAACTTCAACTGCCCATAACTTTCTCAAACAAAAATCCAAATGTTGCAAAATTTATATCCAAATTCATTGTCTTGAAACGATCTACAACTTTCATGTTGGAAGTTTTTTCATTTGAGGCTTTTTTAAGGGAGGCGCCAATTGGATTGGCGCCCCCTCTTAAAAATTACACATAGGCGCCAATTGGATTGGCTAGGGCAGGTGCCCTAGCCAATCCAATTGGCGCCTCCTTGCAATTTTTAAGAGGGGGCGCCAATCCAATTGGCGCCTCCCTCTAAAAGTGGGGTATATTGGGAAATTTTTTGAAAACTGGGTTATTTTGGGAATTTATTCGAAAAAGTGGGTTAATTAAGTAAAAAATCCTATAATCTCAAGATAAAATTAATTTAATATTTAGATTTAATTTAAAATAATTAACAAAAAAAGAAGTAAAATTTCCTTACCATGTTAGACCCAGTATTTTGATAAGACCCTTGTCATGTGAGACTTCGGCTTTGACAAGTTTATGTTGTTTTCTTACAATGTTAGACCTAGTGTTTTGGTAAGACCATTGTCATGTGAGTCTTAGACTTTGGTAAGTTATTGTTTTTCTCTCTTACCATGTTAGACCCAATGCTTTGGTAAGACCCTTGTCATGTGAGTCTCCGGCTTTGACAAGTTCATGTTTTTTCTTTACCATGTTAGTCCCAGTGTTTTGGTAAGACCCTCATGTGAATCTCCGGCTTTGACAAGTTTTCTTTCTTTCTGATTTAAACACCACCCTCTAATCATTTCTCTTTCAGTTTTTATCCTCCAGACTACATAGCTCTTACTTCCTTATTGCACTATGAGGATGCGTAGCCACGAGGATGTAAATCTTTGGCGAGCACCTTTCTCCATCCTTCTTTCCTCCCCTTTTTCTTTATCTGATTCCATGAACTACGAGACTCTGACTTTCTCATTGCACCATGAGAATACGTAGGCATGAGGGTCACATCCTCATCGAGCACTTTTTTCTAACCCTTTTTTATTTTGCAAGTACATGAAAATATCAACACCCATCCAAGCAAGAGCATTCAAAATGGTTCACATGGAGTACCATGGATGTGAGAGATGCTAATACATTCCCCTTGCATAATCGACTCCCTTACTCGCTTCCCAGTTTCTCCTGGGGTTTTATCGATATTTTCCCTTCCCTCGTTTGAGATAAATAAAGTTCAGTGACGACTCTGTTGTACCTTCGAGCGTGCGATGCATTCGGTGAGCATATTTCATCTAGCTTCACTAGCCAACCTCTGTCTCAAGATGGTCCCAGTAGGTTTGTTGTCGCCTACCCGTGGGAAATGCCTCATATTTACAATCCTCAGTTTGCTACTAGAAATTCGTTCATGTCATATCAGTCCTTTGTTACCGCTCCTTTCAATGTGAATTATATTGCCTTCCCATAGGGGATGCCTAATCCTTAGGCGACTTGTTGTCTGTTGAAATGTGCAGTTACAGGTGAGTTACTTGAGAACAAGCAACAATTCAAATTTGGGGTTGTGGTGAAAGTCCATCATTGCATATATTTAGTCGAAGAATCAGAGTAAAATAAGTGAAAATCGAGCAAATATGAGGAGGAATGACCAAAAAATGAAGGAAAAATTGCTAAGTGTGCAAATTCGCCATGAGATTATAAGGATAAAATCATTCATACGAGACATCATATATCGGAAACCAGAAACCCCCCCCCCCCCCCTATTCGTTCAAGCAAGAGCATTCAAAACGGTTCCCATGGAGTACCATGGATGTGAGGGGTGATAATACTTTTCCCTTGTATAACCGACTCCCTTAATCGTTTCTCTGTTTTCCCTTGGGTTCTATCGATATTTTTCCTTCCCTCTTTTGGGATAAATAAAGTTCGATGGTGACTCTGTTGTACCTTCGAGCGTGCGATGCGTTGAGTGAGCATATTTCAACTAGCTTCACTGGGCAACCTTTGTCTCAAGCTGGTCCCAGTAGGTTTGTTGTTGCCTACTTGTGGTGAATGCCTCATAATTACAACCCTCAGTTTGCTATTGGAAATTTTTTCATGCCTTATCAGTCCTTTGTTGCCGCTCCTTCCAATATGAATTTTACTGCCTTCCCATAGGGGATGCCTAGTCCTTACCCGGCTTGTTATTTGTTGAAATGTGTTGTTACAGGCGAGTTACTTGAGGACAAGCAATGATTCAAATTTGGGGTTGTGATGACAGTCTGTCATTGAATATATTTAGTTGAGGAATCAGAGTAAAACAAGTGAAAGTCGAGAAAATATGAGGAGGAATGACCAAAAAATGAAGGAAAAATTGTTAAGTGTGCAAATTTGCCATGAGATTATAAGGATAAAATCATTCATACAAGACATCCTACATCTGAAACCTGAACCCCCCCCCCCCCCTAGGCATGAGGGTCACATCCTCCTCGAGCACTTTTTTTCCTAACCCTTTTCTATTTTACAGGTACATGAATATAGCAAGATCCATCCAAGCAAGAACATTCAAAATGGTTCCCATGAAGTACCATGGATGTGACGGATGCTAATACATTCCCTTTGTATAACCGACCCCCTTACTTGTTTCTATGTTTTCCCTTGGGTTTTATTGATATTTTTTCTTCCCTCTTTGGGAATAAATAAAGTTTGGTGGCGACTTTGTTATACCTTCGAGCGTGCGATGCGTTCGGTGGGCATATTTCAACTAGCTTCACTAGCCAACCTTTGTCTCAAGTTGGTCCCATTAGGTTTGCTTCTGCCTACCCGTGGGGAATGCCTCATAATTACAACTCTCAGTTTGCTATTGGAAATTTGTTCATGCTATATCAGTCCTTTGCCGTCGCTCCTTCTAATGTGAATTCTACTGCCTTCCCATATGGAATGCCTAATCCTTACGCGACTTGTTGTTTGTTGAAATATGCAGTTACATGCGAGTTACTCGAGGACAAGCAACGATTCAAATTTGGGGTTGTGATGACAGTTTGTCATTACATATATTTAGTTGAAGAATCAGAGTAAAACAAGTGAAAGTCGAGCAAATATGAGGAGGAATGGCTAAAAAATGAAGGAAAAATTGCTAAGTGTGCAAATTCTCCATGAGATTATAAGGATAAAATCATTCATATAAGACATCATACATCTGAAACCTGAACCCCCCCCCCCCCCCCCCCCTCATAGGCATGAGGGCCACATCCTCCTCGAGCACTTTTTTTCTAACCCTTTTCTATTTGGCAGGTACATGAAGATATCAACGTCCATCCAAGCAAGAGCATTCAAAATGGTTCCCATGGAGTATCATGGATGTGAGGGGTGCTAATACCCTCCCATTGCATAACTGACTCCCTTACCTATTTCTCTATTTCCCCTTGGATTTTATCGATATTTTCCTTTCCCTTTTTGGGGATAAATAAAGTTCGGTGGCGACTCTGTTGTACCTTCGAACGTGCGATGCGTTTGGTGAGCATATTCCAGCTAGTTTCACTGGCCAACCTCTATCTCAAGCTGGTCCCAGTAGGTTTGTTGCTACATACCCGTGGGGAATGCCTCATAATTACAACCCTCAGTTTGCTACTGGAAATTCGTTCATGTCGTATCAGTCCTTTGTTGTCGCTCATTCCAATGTGAATTCTACTGTCTTCCCATAGGGGATGCCTAATCCTTACCCGACTTATTGTCTGTTGAAATGTGTAGTTACAAACGAGTTACTTGAGGACAAGCAACGATTGAAATTTGGGGTTGTGATGACAGTTTGTCATTGCATATATTTAGTCAAAGAATCAGAGTAAAACAAGTGAAAGTCGAGCAAATATAAGGAGGAATGACCAAAAAATGAAGAAAAAATGCTAAGTGTGCAAATTCGTCATGAGATTATAAGGATAAAATCATTCATACAAGACATCATACATCATACATCTGAAACCTCCACCCCCCCCCCCCCCCCCTAAGCATGAGGGTCACACCCTCCTCGGACACTTTTTTTTCTAACTTTTTTCTATTTTGCAGGTACATGAAGATAGCAACACCCATCCAAGCAAGAGCATTCAAAATGGTTCTCATGGAGTACCATGGATGTGAGAGTTGCTAATACATTCCCCTTGCATAACTGATTCTCTTACCCGTTTCTATGTTTCTCCTTGGGTTTTATCTATATTTTTCCTTCCCTCTTTTAAAATAAATAAAATTCGGTGGCGACTCTGTTGTACCTTCGAGCGTGCGATGCATTCGGTGGACTTTTTGCTCCTTTCATATATGATATTTGACCAAACATAGTATTGTTATGGATTATAAATTGATGGAGTCATAGTAAGTTAATAAAAATGTCAATGTACCATACTCATGACATCTGAACAGGTCAAGAAAGGGGTTCAAAATTCGATGTGTTTAAAATTGTTAGTGTAACACCCCAAAATTTGCCCTCCTCATTCATGCATTCATTTAGCATTTCATATTGCATTTCATCATGTCAATCAGAATTAGATCCAAGAAACTTAAAAAAAAAAAAAAAAAAAAAAACGAAAAAGTAAATAAATAAATAATTTTTTACAAAAATAAATAAAAATAATAATAAATAAATAAATAAAATATAATAGAAAAAACTTGGACTTGGACCTCTCTCATTTGAGCCCATAAAGCCATGAAAATCAGGTTATAAAAGAGGGAGATCAGACAGAAAAAGAAAGAGAAGCAAAAATACTCTGAGGTTTCCTTGAAACAAAACCCTTGACAAAACCTGGAGAGAAACCTGACAGAGAACTCAGAGCAACCCCCAGGCAGCTCTGAAAAATTCAATCTGACTCACACACTTTCATCTCACGCAAACCCTAACATTGCCTTGCAAACCCAGCCGTGCCATTTGATTTCAACCGGTCTCTCCCATCAGGTTTGCCTCATTCCCATGATTTTATGCTCTTAATTTGGTTCATCTGAATGTATGAGGTATGATGGATGAATTTCATTATGTTTTTGCCCACGGGTTTAATTATGCATGAATGGGTGAAACCTATGCCTTGAATGTTTAATCACATGATTTCTGAAATGTATGCCACAGGGTTTGAGGTTTCTGAAACCATACTGTTATCCATGAAAAAAATGCTTATCGTGTTTCACTAACCCTTTTGTTGAGTTTTTGTGAGGGCTCACAGACTCTTGCAGAGATGGTTTGCGTGGTTTTCCCACTTTATTTGTGGGATATCCCCTGGAGGTTCATTCCGATTACCTGTACTGACTCACCTTTCTTTGATGGCATTAGCTTGGGAGATCCCTGGGTTTCTTACTCCTTTAATTGTTGTTACTTCGGATCTTTATCCGTGTGGTACTTTTACCTCTTTTCCGCATTTTATCGCTTTCTTAGCTAGAAGACCTCGATAGGAGGCATTTGTTTTCTTTTGTTTATTTACTTCTGAGCCCCTTGTTGGCACATTTACTTTATACATGTTTGTTTTGTATGTGTTCGTATCCCTGCAGGTAGCGCGGTTCCTTCGTCAAGGACTGCCTTTTTGCCCTTGAGCATCCCAAAGCAACACGTTAACTCCTTCTACTACAGGCGAGTAAGTCTCCAAAGGTCGAGCATCCGGTAGATTGCGTAGTGACGTCGTTCGTCCAAAACCCAATCCATAACCCCATAGTTAGCCGAACTACGTTTTGCTCTGATTCTCAGGCCAGATGAGATACGTAGGCATAAGACGCGATGTCTTAGCGAGCACACATCCCCCCAACCCATAGGTCAGCCGAGCTACGAAGACTCTGATTCTCATATTCATATGAGATACGTATGCAGTGGATGCGACATCCGCGCGAGTCATTTTCATTTAACCCCCTTTTTAGTAAATAACACATTAGATAAACCCACACCCTTTAGACAAGAACTACAAAAGTGGATCCCGTAGAGTACTACGGATGCGTAGGGGTGCTAATACCTTCCCTTCGCATAACCGACTCCCGAACCCAAGATTTGGTTGCAAGACCCCGTCTTGTCCTTTCCTTTTTCAGGTTTACTTCGAGCGTTTCCTTTCCCTCCTTTGGGAAAAACGCACGGTGGCGACTCTTCTGTCATTTTCTTTCGCCGGTTGTTTTTTCGCGCACTGTATTTTTCAGGTTGCGACAGCTGGCGACTCTGCTGGGGATCGAAAGAAGTTGACCTCTTACTGGTCCATCTTCCCTAAGCGAGTCCCTCCTAGCTTGTGTGATTTCTTGTTTATTGGGTGTTCATGCTTTTGTACCTTTATTTGCTTACCTGCTTGCATGCATCTGTTGTATCTGTTGGATCTGTTTGTTTGTTGGGATGGGGTGTTCTATGAGAGATAAGCCCATTACCCAGGCTTGAGTGTACACACAGGTTTTAGAGTGGATAATCATGAGACTTGCGTGGCGTGTTGCTACGTTAAGTCGTTCGCGAAGAACCACACCCAGACGAGGTTTCTTTTGGATATATTATGTCTTACGGGTGTTCCGTAACGGCAGGATGTTCCTCTAGAAATCGTCGACTCTGGTGACCATTTCCCGAGAACTCAGTCGAGGCCTCTCCTCCGAGACGTGATTATGTTAGCTCTGGTGGGCACATTCTCGCTGCTCAATCCGAGGATCCCGAGACTGGGAACTTGCTATTAGGATGTCCTGTTGAGGGGAGTCAATGGAGGTCTTTTGTCCCGTAATAATACCAAACCTTCAGTGGTAAACGTATTATTCGCGACTGAAGGGCTGAAGCTGACGAACTTCTGTTCTTAGAACCTACCAGTGAGGGGCGGGCTAAATTCAGGAAACCTTAACCTCCAACCAACCCGGTTTTTTGGAGCAGAGTTTTGGTCTTGTATTATATTCCTCAGTGAATTTCTCTCCAGGCAGTGCAACCTGACAGATGTTCAAGCGGATCCATCAATTCTGATTGACATGCCTTTGCATTGCATAACATCATCTGCATATTTGCATCCAACATCTCATGCTTATTCATTTGCAGGGTATTCCCTTTCAAAACGGGGGTGCTTTAAAACTGAACAAGCAGTGCATCGCATACCATGCATATTAACCTTTGTCTGTTTTGCAGGTGTTACCGTAGTGTCTAATGTTTGTTCCCTGAATCAGGCAGTTATTGGTCCCAAGCGAGTCCACAGGTACCCGACAAAGGAAAATCGTCCACAGCTAGCGATGGACCAAGTACAGAAAGAGCTGGCTGATATGCGTGAAAGGATGGATCAGTTCATGACATTGATGACTGGTATGGCAGAAGGCCAGGAAAAACTGAGGGAATTGGTTGAGCAACCGAGACCCGATCCGGAGGTGGAGATACCAAATGCTGAGGGAAATCCTGGTAACCCTGGGAACGCGGATAACCCTGTGAACACTGGTAACGCGGGTAACGCAAATGCTGATGGAAACTCGGGTAATGTTGGCAACACAGGGAATGTTGGAAATGGTATTGGCGAAAGGTGCAATGTGAATCAAGGAATTCGCATTAACGGGCGCCCCGTTACTGAAGATTATCAGTATGATCAATTTTCTTTGCACGACGAGGCCCTCGAGACCACTCGCCGTATGGATGAGCTTGCTGAGAAGCTCAAATCTTTGGAGTCTCAAAATTTCTTAGGCTTTGATGTCACAAATCTTGGTCTGGTTCAGGGAGTAAGGATTCCTCACAAGTTCAAACCCCCTACTTTTGAGAAATACAACGGGGCTTCTTGCCCACGCACTCATCTCCAATCTTATCTGGGAAGGTTGGGAGCTCACACGGAAGATGAAAAGCTGTGGATGTACTATTTTGAAGACAGCCTAACTGGAGCTTCTCGTGAATGGTATTCTCATTTGTCTCGTACTACCATCAAGAGCTGGAAAGACATGGCAGAGGCTTTTGTCAAGCAATATCAATACAACTTGGACATGGCTCCAAATCGGACCTTGTTGCAAGGTATGTCTCAGACTGCCAAGGAAACCTTTAGAGAGTATGCTCAGCGTTGGAGACAGATTGCTGCGTCCGTCCAACCCCCTATGTCTGAAAGGGAGATGGCGGACATGTTCATGAACACTCTTCAAGGCAATTATATTGAGAGATTGGTTGCTTGCCCGTCAATCAGCTTTGCAGAGATAGTAATTGCTGGAGAAAGAATCGAGAGTCTGTTGAAGATGGGCCGAATTCAAGACAATAGTGCTTCCAACTCATCAGGTCCCAAGAGACCGTTTGATGGTAACGGTCAGCGAAGAAAAGAAGGCGAGGCAAGCATTGTGTATGCCGGCAGAGGCAGGGGCAGAGGACGCCCTAATTATTATCAAGATCAAGTGGTCGCGGTCACTATTCCAACACCTATTCCTCAACCGCAATATCATCCGCAACAACAACCCAGGTACAACAATCAACAACAAGGAGGTAATCCGGGTCAGCAGAGACACTATCAACAACGTCCAAGGCAGACGGACCGGGTCATCGAGCCAATCCCAATGCCTTATTCAGTATTACTTCCCAAGCTGATTGACATGAATCTGGTTACGTTGAGAACTCTGGCCCCACCAATCGATCCCAATAATTTGCCTAGAGGTTATGATGTCAACGCCAGATGTGCTTTTCACTCCAACGCACCTGGCCATACTATAGATAATTGCAAGGCTCTCCAGTTAAAGGTACATGATTTGAGAGATGCCCAGGCTATCAACTTTGCTCCGGTGCCTAATATTATCCAGAACCCGATGCCGGCTCACGGCGGGCAGAGGATTAATGTTGTTGATAGTGGGGGAACTTTGAATTTGGTTTCTGATGTGACTAAGGTGAAGACTTCGCTATCGATGGTTAAAGATCGACTTCTGAAAGGACAGATTTTCCCGGGCTGTGGGGAAGAATGCAGAAATTGTCAAGCTGCCGAAAACGGATGTGACAGTTTGAGAAGGGGTATTCAGCAACTGATAGATGAAGGTTGTCTTCAGTTCGATCAGGCCCGTCCAGTGAAGAATGATGTATCGACGGTGACGTTTTATTTCACTCTTGAAGAAATATGTGTTCCCGAGAGACTCGCTCCGACAACAATATATTTCCCAGAAAGTACAGAACCAGCAGCGGTGAACATCGAAAGTTCAGCACCGGTTGCAATTTACTCTGACAGCCCTCAACCGACTTTGGTTGGTCCGATCACCATCACAATACCAGGACCCGTTCCGTATGAGAAAGACAGTGCTATCCCGTGGCACTATGGGGCTGATATCTACTGCCAGGGGCAGAAAGTTAACGAAGAAGACATTGACATTGGTAGCTCCGTTGTAGACAATGTTGGAGGGGTTGGTGGCTTCACTCGCAGTGGACGCCTATTTGCACCATCAACATTACGCGCGAATACTGAAGCCGAGGCAGCTGCCAAGGCTAAAGGGAAACAGATGGTCGCCGAAGAGGTTACTACTGAGGAAGATCCTCCTAAGACCGCATTCGAGAAGGAAGTGGATGAGTTTATGAGGATTATCAAGAAAAGTGACTACAAGGTAGTCGACCAGCTAAAACAGACACCCTCAAAGATCTCCATTCTCTCACTATTGCTGTGCTCTGAGGCGCACAGAGCAGCCATGTTGAAAGTACTGAATATGGCCTATGTTCCACTGCAGATAACTGTTAACCAGCTGGAGTCGGTAGTTTCCAATGTAAACGCTAGCCGGGGGCTAGGTTTCACCGATAATGACCTGACATCTGAGGGCAGGAATCACAACAAAGCCTTGCATATCACAATGGAGTGCAAAGGGGTGATGATTTTCCATGTTTTGGTTGATACAGGCTCTTCTCTGAATGTTCTTCCAAAGAAAGCCTTAATGAAGTTGGATTGCGATGACACCATCCTGAGGCCAAGTAACTTAGTTGTGAGGGTTTTTGATGGCTCTAAGAGAGCTTTTTTTGGCGAAGTTAAGTTGCCAGTTAAGGTTGGACCGCAGGTGTTCAAGAGCACCTTTTATGTGATGAATATCCAGCCTGCCTACAGCTGTCTGCTAGGTCGGCCTTGGATTCATGTTGCTGGTGTTGTTACTTCTACCCTCCACCAGAAGCTCAAATATGAACTAGAAGGTCAGGTCGTCACTGTCTGTGGTGAAGAGGATATTTTTGTTAGCCACCTGTCTACATTTAAGTATGTAGAGATGGACGGCGAGATGCACGAGATGCTGTGTCAGGGCTTCGAAGCCATAAACATCAATGAGGTCGCGCCTGAAGCTGTCTTTTCACCTGAGTTTGAGAAGGTCGAGACTTCTATCTCTTCATACAAGCAAGCTGTCGAAGTGGTTAAAGTTGGTAATGCCCAAGGCTGGGGCAAATTTGTGGAGCCAATCATCAAAGAAGACGAGTTTGGATTGGGGTATGCTCCGGGGTCTCAGAAGAATGAAGTCGGTACTTTCTCCAACGGGGGTTTGGTTTCTCCCCACATCGTCAATGCTGCAGATGAAGACAAGGCTGACAGCGACTGTGACTTAGATAGCTGGATTCTCCCGTGTGCCCCGGGAGAAAAGCTCGACAATTGGTCGTCTGAAAAAACCGTCCGGGTTACTCTACTGAAAGAGTGATTTTTATTGTTTTCCTTTATTACATGCATAATAAAGTCTTACACTTTGCCCAAGGTGTAACGGCTCATTTGTAGGGCCATCCATTTAGTTACATTTCACAATTATTTTTATCATCAATAAAGGACGGCTTTTGCAAACAATTTTGTGTTCTCTTTCTTTCAGTTTTTTTCTACTTTTACAAAAAAATGGCAATGTTTTTTTTTCGTTTTTTCTTTCTTTCCAAAAAAAAAATCTCTCATTCTAAGGTAAAGCATGATCCTCCATCATGCAGAGCTGACCACCCGGATCTCACTACTAACGACACTGCTATGGCCAAGTATGACTTCGACAATCCTATCTATTAAGCCGAAGAAGGGGTTGAGGAAGATTGTGAATTGCCTGAAGGGTTAGCCAGGTTGTTGAAATAGGAGGACCGAGCTATTACACCTTATCAGGAAGTGATTGAGACCGTCAACATTGGTACCGAGGACGACAAGAAAGAGATCAAGATCGGGGCAAGTCTACAGGCCGAGAGGAAAGACCGTTGATCATGTACTTGACTATGTTAGAAAGGTCAAGGGGTTGTGTGCTCGGTCAGCATGACGAGTCAGGTCGAAAAGAGCATGCAATATACTACCTTAGCAAAAGTTTACCGACTGTGAACAAAGATACTCATTGCTCGAGAAAACTTGTCGCGCTTTGGCATGGGCTGCTCGCCGACTAAGACAGTATATGTTGACTCACACGACTCTATTGATATCAAAAATGGATCCAGTCAAGTATATTTTTGAAAAGCCAGCACTTACCGGAAAGGTTACTAGGTGACAAATGATACTGATAGAGTATGACATCCAATACACTTCACAAAAAGCCATCAAGGGAAGTGTCTTGTCAGACTATCTTGCAGAGCAACCGATTGATGATTACCAACCTATGAGGTTTGACTTTCCTGATGAGGACATCATGTTTCTCAAATCGAAAGATTGAGAGGAACCACTCCCGGAGGAGGGGCCTGACCCTGAATCCAAATGGGTTATGATGTTTGATGGGGCGGTCCACGTCAATGGTCGCGGAGTTGGTGTAGTGTTGATCACACCGGAAGGGGGTTCATATGTCATTTGGTGCCAGAATAACTTTTCCCTGCACCAACAATGAAGCCGAATACGAAGCTTGTATCCTAAGACTTGAGGAAGCCGTCAATATACAGATTAAAACCTTGGATGTATACGGGGATTCAGCTTTGGTCATCAATCAAACCAACGGGAAATGGTATACACCTCAGCCTCATCTGGCTCCTTACAGAGACTACACGAGAAGATTGTTGACTTTCTTTTGAAGAAAACCAATTTGCTGATGCTTTGCTTACCTTGTCTTCGATGATTAAGGTGCTATGCTGGAACTACGTACCCAGAATTGACGTATCTCGGTCAGAGACGAATGAAGAAAGCATTTGGTCAGAAAGTGCGCCCTCGGGGGTATCAAGTCGGTGAATTGGTACTCAAAAGCTTTCTTCCTCCCAACACAGATCACATGGGAAAATGGACACCGAACTATGAGGGTCCGTACGTGGTTAAAAGGATTTTCTATGGTGGAGCTTTGATGCTAACAACCATGGATGGCGAAGGATTCTCGTCCCCTATTAACTCAGACGCAGTTAAAAAAAATACTTCGCATAAAATAGACCCGCTGAACGATAAAAAGAATAGTCCAGGCAAAAAAAGGGCATCCCGACGAACCAAAAAAAAAGAATAAAGAGGTTCGGGCAAAAATTAGGGATATAAAAAAAGAGTACACCCGGTGAGTCGAAAACCCAAAAGGTCGGCTCAGGCAAAAATGGGTATCCCGGTGGATTGAAAACCCGAAAAGGGGGCGATCCAGGCAAAAGTTAGGGAATAAGCGAATGACTGTGATCTGAGTTCATCAGTGTTATATCACCATTTTATTCAATCCGGCAATCTTCGAAGGTTAAAGATCGACTAATCATCCACTTCAGAAAGCAAGATGAGCAGAGCGTCTTGAGGACATACGAGCCATAGCAGAGTCGAAACTCGGTGGGACCCCGTATCCCCATTGCCATTAGGATAGTTCTATTTTTATAGCGATCACCTCTTTTCAGGGATCAGCTTCCTGATACCCTCGCCTATTCCTGGCACAAATTTTCTCCCTAGTAAGAGTCGAATAATTCAGTTAAAGAGCCTCTTTATTTTTCATTTATCAGTTTGTTTGCAAAAATGTCCGAATTTTTGATAAAACATATTGCATATGAACATAATGGTGGCTTTTGCAGATGATTTGCACAGGAAAACATTTAAAATTGCTTTGAATGTGCTTAATCCCGGACGGTGAATTCAAACCGAGTAATTCCCCCGAGGCATACGTGTATTTTTGGTTGCAGGTCACAGGAACCGGATGCCAAGTCATGAATCCTCATCCCCAAGCGGTTGACAAAGTCTCTCCTCAGCAGAGCATGTTCCCCAGCAGAGTTGACAGTATCCAGACTATATATCCCCAGCAGAGTTGACAGTATCCAGACTATATATCCCCAGCGGAGTTGACAGTGTCAGATTGTATCTTCCTAGCAACAGCGGAGTGGTTGCATAACCAACAGATGAGAGGGTGGTGTTCCCAGTGTTCATCTCATTCCCCAGCAGATTATTTTTAACAGATTTGTTAATCCCCAGCTTGAGGGCGATTAGCAAGTTCATATCCCCAGCAAAGGTCGTTTCCTACGACATTTCCCCAGGAAGTGTTTTCCCCACAGACTCTCCTCACAAAGCCTCGCCGAACAAAGTTTCCATAGTTGATACTCCCCCCGCAAGGTCAACTTTTCAAGCAGCCAATTTATTTTTGGTGGCTCATTGGTCCCGGCAGACGGATCATTCCCCACAGAGCATTCAAGGATTGATACAACGATCTGTTCCCTACCGGAGTTTGCTTCCCCAAGCAGATTTCTTTTTACACCATGCATAACATTTGCATTTGCATGCATATCATATCAAGCATACACATAAGCTGATAAACAGGTTCTTCCAAGCAAACTGAAGAATTACTTTACAACCAAGGTCATGAGATCCAGCCAGAGGATCAAGCGTGAGTGATCCAGCCTGAGGGTCATTTCGAAGATTCAGTCTGAGAATCGTTTTCCAGTGATCCAGCCTGAGGGTCATTTCGAAGATTCAGCCTGAGAATCGTGTTCCAGTGATCCAGCCTGAGGGTCATTTCGAAGATTCAGCCTGAGAATCGTTTTTTAGTGATCCAGCCTGAGGGTCATTTCGAAGATTCAGCCTGAGAATCGTGTTCCAGTGATCCAGCCTGAGGGTCATTTCGAAGATTCAGCCTGAGAATCGTGTTCCAGTGTTCCAGCCTAAGGGTCATTTCGAAGATTCAGCCTGAGAATCGTGTTCCAGTAAGCCAGCCTAAGGCTCAATTTGAAGATTCCCCAGTGAAGTCGCCTACAAGCTTTATTTCCCCAGCAAGCCCAAGTCTAATTGAGGAGTCGTTACAACATGTTCTAGCCCGAAGAATATGTACGAAGCCCAAAAGTGGAATATTCTCGAAGCTGCATATCTAATATGAAGGTTGGGTGTAGATTTCAAAAGAGGGTCAACCAGCGCATGCCTCAGATGCGGGATCCTAATGATGGGAATTTATCATCAAAACAATCCAGATCTAGCCAGAAGATCGAAGTAGATTCAGCCAGAGAATCGAAACAAAGAAGATCTAGCCAGAAGATCGAAAATCGAAACAATTCAGATCTAGCCAGAAGATCGAAATAGATTCAGCCAGAGAATCGAAACGAAGGAGATCTAGCCAGAAGATCGAAGAAGATCTAGCCAGAAGATCAAAATCGTATCCAGCCCGAGGATCAAAATTAATATCCAACCAGAGGACTAAATTGAGTATAGGTTCGGCCAGAGGATCGAAACTCCAGATTAAGCCAGAAGACTGATTCAGATCCAGCCAGAGGATCGGAAGAAGAATAAACAGCGCGGTGTATTTCCGCGTTTTTGTGGTGTTCTCGGAGTGCAAATTTTCGGTCTGTCTTTGGTATTCAATCACAGCTCACCTCGTTTGTCTGATAAGCTGTTCGCTTTCATCCTACTCAGGTTAGCTGATGATTGAATAGGGGCAGCTGTAACACCCCAAAATTTGCCCTCCTCATTCATGCATTCATTTAGCATTTCATATTGCATTTCATCATGTCAATCAGAATTTGATCCAAGAAACTTAAAAGAAAAAAAAACGAAAAGAAATAATAATAATAATTTTTTACAAAAATAAATAAATAATTAAAAATAATAATAAAAAAATAAATAAAATATAATAGAAAAAACTTGGACTTGGACCTCTCTCATTTGAGCCCATAAAGCCATGAAAATCAGGTTATAAAAGAGGGAGATCAGACAGAAAAAGGAAGAGAAGCAAAAATACTCTGAGGTTTCCTTGAAACAAAACCCTTGACAAAACCTGAAGAGAAACCTGACAGAGAACTCAGAGCAACCCCCAGGCAGCTCTGAAAAATTCAATCTGACTCACACACTTTCATCTCACGCAAACCCTAACATTGCCTTGCAAACCCAACCGTGCCATTTGATTTCAATCGGTCTCTCCCATCAGGTTTGCCTCATTCCCATGATTTTATGCTCTTAATTTGGATCATCTGAATGTATGAGGTATGATGAATGAATTTCATTATGTTTTTGCCCACGGGTTTAATTATGCATGAATGGGTGAAACCTATGCCTTGAATGTTTAATCACATGATTTCTGAAATGTATGCCACAGGGTTTGAGGTTTCTGAAACCATACTGTTATCCATGAAAAAAATGCTTATCGTGTTTCACTAACCCTTTTGTTGAGTTTTTGTGAGGGCTCACAGACTCTTACAGAGATGGTTTGCGTGGTTTTCCCACTTTATTTGTGGGATACCCCCTGGAGGTTCATTCCGATTACCTGTACTGACTCACCTTTCTTTGATGGCATTAGCTTGGGAGATCCCTGGGTTTCTTACTCCTTTAATTGCTGTTACTTCGGATCTTTATCCGTGTGGTACTTTTACCTCTTTTCCGCATTTTATCGCTTTCTTAGCTGGAAGACCTCGATAGGAGGCATTTGTTTTCTTTTGTTTATTTACTTCTGAGCCTTGTTGGCACATTTACTTTATACATGTTTGTTTTGTATGTGTTCGTATCCCTGCAGGTAGCGCGGTTCCTTCGTCAAGGACTGCCTTTTTGCCCTTGAGCATCCCAAACCCTAAAACCCAAAGCAACAAGTTAACTCCTTCTACTACAGGCGAGTAAGTCTCCAAAGGTCGAGCATCTGGTAGATTGCGTAGTGACGTCGTTCATCCAAAACCCAATCCATAACCCCATAGTTAGCCGAACTACGTTTTGCTCTGATTCTCAGGCCAGATGAGATACGTAGGCATAAGACGTGATGTCTTAGCGAGCACACATCCCCCCAATCCATAGGTCAGCCGAGCTACGAAGACTCTGATTCTCATATTCAGATGAGATACGTATGCAGTGGATGCGACATCCGCGCGAGTCATTTTCATTTAACCCCCTTTTTAGTAAATAACACATTAGATAAACCCACACCCTTTAGACAAGAACTACAAAAGTGGATCCCGTAGAGTACTACGGATGCGTAGGGGTGCTAATACCTTCCCTTCGCATAACCGACTCCCGAACCCAAGATTTGGTTGCAAGACCCCGTCTTGTCCTTTCCTTTTTCAGGTTTACTTCGAGCGTTTCCTTTCCCTCCTTTGGGATGAATAACGCACGGTGGCGACTCTTCTGTCATTTTCTTTCGCCGGTTGTTTTTTCGCGCACTGTATTTTTCAGGTTGCGACAGTTAGAACAACAACTTCGATTCAGAATAAAATAAAATACAAAAAATATAGAGAATACACAATATTTGATAAGAGAGTCCGGCTAACTGTGTCTACGTCTCCTACTGTAGAGTAGCTACAGTGTCGTTGTATTAATCAAATAGATTTTTTAGGTTACACTTTATAAAAGCGGTTGAACTCGAGCAACCTATTCATTTATGAGTAAATTATGAATCATATTTAACAAAAATCAATTAAAAAGATGTTGTAGTGCCACTCAACTAAACTCTTAAGTCTTGCCAACATGGCTCTCTTGTGTTAAGTAGTTAAAGTTTTCCAATCTCTAAATCTTTTAAACTAATTAACCTCATATTATGAACAATTTCCTTTCATGTGAGTACTTCCCTTGCTTCTCAACATCAGTGTTCCCAAGAGAATTGCATTAATAAACACATGTTTGCCATTTCTTCATCCAAGTTTTCAGCCACTTAGTAATCATTTTGTTGTGATATAATTTTGCTAAACTCATGATATCTTTACATGTCAAGAAACGGGTTCAAATTTCAGTGCATATGAAATTGTTAATACAACAATTCCAATTCAAAATAAAACAAATATGAAAAAAAAAACAGAAACACATAACACACTATATTTGATATGCCTCTCTTCAGTTCTTTGAATGCCGAAGATGTTCCTTTACTGAATTCCTCGAACATAGGATGAATGTGCCTCGACTGAAGTGGATATTGTTGTATTGGAAAAAAAATTCATAATATTTAAGAGTCACTTCATGAACCACATTTCAAAGCACACTTTATCATCACCAATAAACTCTTTTGACTCATCCTCAATGGACTGGTAACATAGTTTTCATGCAACATATCATCCAATACTAACAAAAACTTTTGATTACTTAAAGTTTGTTGCAATTTTTCTTGGAGTTTAGCAATGTTAGTCTCTGTAATTTATTTAAATTAATATAAATATAAGTAATAATTACTTATATTTATATTAATTTAAATAAATTATTTATTTTTTTAAATTAACAATTTTTAAAATAAAAAACTAAATTAATATTGATTTTTCAATCTCTAAAAGTGTGTTTGATTTGAAAGGGAAATGGCAAAAATAAAAATATATAAGAGAGAATATTTTTGATAAGCAATGAGATTTATGAAAAGATAAATCAAGAGTATAAGAGGTACTCAACACCACCATAATATACAATTACTAAACATTCATCTTAAGACAAATCAAAGGAAAGTTGTGTCAATCATAAAAGCTATACCACAAAGAAGAAGTTCCACTCATCCCCATCCATTTCCAAGCCATAAATTTAAAGGATGAAAAATATTCCTCAAAGTTAAATACTTCATCTTTGAATAAAATGGAATTTCTCATAACCAAATATTACAAATTGTTGTTATCCAAATAATAAGTAAATTGTTCCTACTATTCTCATTTTTCACATGATTGTAAAGTAGCAAGAGAGAGGAAACTCTACTCAAATTTGGTCCAAAAGAAAAACCCGTTCACTTCCTCACCGCCTCCCAAATCCTCTTTGATATCTCGCAAAAATAAAACAAATGTCTTGAATCTTCTTCATCCTGAAAACAGAAAACTTAATATTTATACCTATCTCCATGAAGAATACCTCTCTTGAATAAATGATCTCTAGTTGGTAATCGATCAAGAAGCACTCTCCATCCAAAAATGTGAATTTTTGATGGAACCTTCATCCTTCAAATAATAGAAACAACATCTAACAAATTTGCGGAATGCTCCGTCGAACAAGGAATTATCTTAGAATAGCAAGAGTTAATAGTATAACCTTCCCGTTTGTCTAGCAAGCCTAATATAATCGTCTTCTTCGTCTTGGAGTGGCTGAATTTCAGTCAGAATCCTATTAATTTCATCCACTTGAATGATTGTGTGTGTTTTTGTAATTTTAGTGTTGTACAAAGTCTTCCATGACCATTCTCCATTGAACCAAGTACCCGCATCAGCGACGCTACCACCCTTATCCATCACACTTGCAAAAGCTTCAGGAAAAGCATCTTTCAACGATTGATTTGCAACCCATTTGATGTTCCAAAATGATATACCGCTTCCATTCTTCAACCTGCACAAAATATTATTATAAAAAAAACTCTGCAAAACACCATCTTTAGTATCCACCCTTAACAAATCCCTCCACCAAATAGAATCGCTTCTCGTTATCGTTCTGCCGTCATCTGAAAACATCTTCAATTTATGATTATAATATCTAAAACTCAAAACCCCACTCCACAAAGCATCTTTCTCCTTCATAATCCTCCATTTCCATTTAAGTAATAAAGCCTTATTGAGAACCTCAAGGTTTTTGATACCTAGTCCCCCCCCCCCCCTTGATTTTTTGATTTGTAAATCGCCTCCCAACTGACCCAATCCTCCCCAGAAAAGAAATTCGCTTGCAGCCTTCTAATTTCCTTCAGAACCTTACTTGGTGCTTTATAGAAAGATAACGAATAAATCAGAATAGAATTCAGCATAATGTTAATCAGCACAACCTTCCCTCATAGAGATAAAAGTCTATTTTTCCATGTGTTTACTGTGAAATTTATTTATATCATACACTAACCCTTTATTAACTTGTTAATCTCATGCCTTGTCCATATAACTTATTAACCTAACAACTTAATCAATCATAACTTTCAAATTTGGGTTGTACAGTCTTCCTTTTGTCAATCTATTGATATATGGATTTGAGGTTGAATAACTTTCATTGTTACAAATCTATGGTAAGTTGATCCATTTATCATCTTCCATACTTTACATCAATGATAAGTTATCCCTTGATGCGTCATATTTTGAATATATTGACCTAAGGATAGATAATCCCCAAGTGTTAGTTCTTTGTTCATAACCCTAACTTTTGATTATTACTAACCTTTTGTTAATATTGTTATCATTGTTATTTACTTTTATATCATTTACATTTAAGTACTCATCATCATCATTACCATTGTATAAGCTTCATCATGCATGTTTGTTATCTTGTCTTTACCTTATTGTCACCAAACACTTAAGAACAACAAAAATATGATAAAATTATAAGATCAAAAACAATCAATTTCACTTAATCCACTTGGACTTAGAGGATCTCATTCTAAGACCTTTTCTTAGAGACTTTTTCCATTACTCTTGTGACACTTTGTGAACTTTGGGCTTCGTATGTACTTACATACCTGTTGTAAGAATGGCATCATGGCACCACCTTAAGGGGACATGTTTGTAAGACCATTATCCTTTGTTTAGCTTAGATCACTCCTCTCACACACACAATGCTTTCTCTTGGGATACCTTACAATGAGACCCTTTGATTTCTTATTGGTTACTCTGCATTCATGTTGCATTAAGCTAAATTTCTCAATCAAATAAACAAACCTTTGATCCAATGTCAAGTGGCTTTTTCCTAATCACATTCAAAACACTTAATAACTACGATTAGTATTGTGCGCCACGAGCCTTAAGTGGTGGAGAATGAGTGAGGATGAAGCATTCCTACCATCACTTTGATTATTTTGGAAGATTGAGCCTACGGCTTCGAATGGGCACCGGTTCATATTAGTGGCTATCGATTACTTCACCAAGTGGGTGGAAGCAGCCTCTTATGCCAATGTGACGAAGCAGGTCGTTGCCAGATTTCTCAAGAGAGACATCATTTGCAGATATGGGGTTCCCGAGAGAATCATTACTGATAATGGTTCTAATTTGAATAATAAGATGATGGCAGAACTGTGCCGGGAATTCAAGATCGAGCATCACAATTCTTCTCCTTATCGTCCGAAGATGAATGGGGCGGTTGAGGCAGCCAATAAGAATATTAAGAAGATTGTACAGAAAATGGTTGTGACCTATAAGGATTGGCACGAGATGTTGTCGTTTGCATTGCATGGGTATCGAACCTCAGTGCGCACGTCTACTAGGGCAACGCCTTTCTCACTTGTGTATGGGATGGAAGTCGTGCTACCGGTTGAGGTTCAAATTCCCATTTTGAGAGTCCTGATGGACGTGAAGTTGCAAGAGGCTGAATGGGTAAGGACTCGGTACGAAGAGTTGAGCCTGATTAAGGAGAAGAGGCCGGCGGCCATCTGTCATGGGCAGTTGTACCAGCAGCGGATGAAGCGTGCTTTTGACCGAAAGGTGCGACCTCGGGTATACCATGTGGGCGATATGGTGTTGAAAAGGATACTTCCTCCTCAAAACGATCGTAGGGGCAAATGGACACCCAACTATGAAGGTCCATTCGTGGTCAAGAAGGTTTTCTCTGGAGGAGCCTTGTTGTTGACGACCATGGATGGCGAGGCTTTCCATCCCCTGTGAATGCGGACGCAGTTAAAAAAATACTTCGTATAAGAGACCCGCTGGAAGAAAAGAATAAAATAGTCCAGGCAAAAATGGGCATCCCGGCGAACCAAAAAAAAATAAAATAAAAAGGTTCGGGCAAAAATTAGGGATAAAAGAAAAATTGTACACTCGGCAAGTCGAAAACCTGAAAAGGCGGCTTGGGCAAAAAAGGGTATCCCGGTGGACTGAAAACCCGAAAGGGCGGTCTAGGCAAAAGAGGGATTGAAACGAACAACTGCGTCTAACATGATCGTTTACTTTGGTTAAGACACCATGGATAATCCCCGGCAAGGATCAGTTGGAAGAGTCTTGTTCAGAAGGCAGAAAGCACGGAGAGTCTTGAGGACATATGGGGTGTAACCGAGTTGGAACTCGATGAGATCACGGGTTCACATTACCATTAGGATAGATTTTTCCTTTTGTGCATAATTACCTCTTTTCAGGAATTGCTTCCTGTGTATTGCTCGGTTTTGAGCCACCTTTTTCAATCAATAAAATGCATATTCAGTCAAATAATTTTGTTTTTGTTTTCATTACCGCTTTGATTGCAAAAACATCCAGTTATTTTTGATAAAGAATCTTTGCATTTTAAGACATACAGGTCCCTTCCAATGCATGTTTATAAGATTGAAAACTTGAAATCTTATTCGGAAGGTTGAGTGACCCAAGTGTTGAAATTTTGCCACGCCTGGGGCACGTTTTATCTAACGATCGCTTTTGCAGGTGCTGTTAGATATTTTCACTCACTTGCAGGTTGTGATGTGAAGCCTTTGGACAAAAGATCCCCGTGGAGTCCAGTCAGGGACAAGAGGAATTGAAGAATGGTGAAAAGACAGTGAGAGACGTGCGATGATCCTGGAGTATTAATCAAGAAGACTCTTCAAAGTCTGGAGACTGGAAAGTTTGTATGAATCCAAGGAGTTCGATCTCCGTGGAGTACGGAGAAGTCGAGAATACAAGGTGATGAATCAGAAAAGTCCAGACGAGTCTGGGAGCTCTCAAAAGTGGAAAGCTGACACTGGATTTAGATGTTGAATACCAGGGTTTGACGAGTCGACGGGTGTTCTGTGCCAGACTTTCCTTATTTCCCCAAGCAGAGTTGGGATTGTTACCTCCCCAGCAGATTCAAGGTCTGTGATTTCCCTAGCAGGGTCGGGATGGTTATCTCCCCAACAGGTTTTAGATCGGTGTTTCCTCAGCAGCCAGGCCTGAAGGTTGCTATTTCCCAGCGGAGGTGTATGTGTGTAGTTGTTTCCCCAAGCATGGCGGAGCTTGTTAAGTTCCCTAGCAAGTCGAAGATTTTTGTTTTCCCCGCAGAATGCGTTGGTGGTTTCTTCCCCAGCGAAGTCCCCAAGTGGATCGGGTTCAGTGGAGGTCATCCCTGGTAAGGGTGGTCCTTTCCCCAAACAGCGGTGCTATTCCCCAGCAGGGTGGAGATTGGAGTGTTGTCGAGTTCCTCAGCAGAGTGCCTCGAGCTCCCCGGAAGAGTCCCTTGAGGGGGATACTTTTTATGCATTCATCATTTAGATAAGCATGGCATATTGCATACCTAATTGTGTAGCATTTCCATAGTTATGGAGCATTACGTTAAAACTAGTCATGCATCATTATTGCAAGCATAAGCTAGTCTCAAGCCGTGGTTACCGTTTGAGATTTAGTTTCGCCAGTTGGTGAAGATGCTACTCAAGCCGTGGTTACCGTTTGGGAAATGGTTTCGCTAGTTGGAAGATTAACATCAGCATTGCAAGTATTGGTTACTCAAGCCTTGGTTACCGCTTGAGATTTGGTTTCGCCGGAAGGTGGAGATGTTACTCTGAGGAGTTTAGCATCGTGGTGTTGGGTCAACCATATTCCCTAGTAGTGCGATACTGGAGGAGATTTCTGTCGTGCGAGATAGAAGTTGGAAGATGTTACTCTGAGGAGTTCGGCATCATGACGTTGGAGCAACAATGTTCCCCAATAGTGCGATATTGGAGGAAATTTTTCCATCGGGCGGAGATGGAAATAAAGATCAAAGAACGTTACGTGATCAGCGCGAAAATCGAAGAATGGAGAAAAGGAAGTGTCGCGGCATTTTCTGGAGAACGAGGTTCAAATGGAGATTGGAGTTGAAGATTATATCCGGGATGAGGTCCTCAGGATTGTCTTTCGATCATGTGTCACCTTAGACTTTGGCTGAGGCCAACAGAAGTCATTATGGGTATCTTCTGAGGAAGAAATGCACATGTTACCTTCCTGTTGTGAAGGTATACCCTCTGATATGTCGCCATCAGAGTGGTGTTGTGGTGTTATTTCTGGCGTTGCCAGCGGAATTATCACGAGAAAGTGGAGAACGGGGTTCAAATGGAGAGAAGGAAGTGCGGGGCATTTTCTGGAGAACGGGGTCTAAATGGAGAAAGGGAGACACAGGGTGTTTTCTGGAGAGCGGGGTTCACAATGGCGATCGCGAGTTATCGTCAGGCGACTGGGGTTCAAATGGAGAATGGGGTTCATGATTGGGCAAACAAGAGTGACATGAGGTTGTCAGGGTCCAAATGCGGTAATCAGGGATTACCCGCGCAAAATCAATCAAAAAAGTTTCGGGGTTCAAGAAAGGCAAAAAATAATAATAATCCCCAGCGAATGCGACGTTCAGGCCATGGGTATTCCTGTGTTACCATTTATTTTGGTATCCAGGTCAACATTCTGTTTCGGTATTCAGGTCGACTTTCTCCGTACCAGATGGATTTTTCTTTTGAGGTTACTTCTTTGCCGATTCTGACAAGCACTGTTAATTATTTCCCAGCAGAGCGCAAATTGTTCGTCTGTTCTTGGTATTCAATCACTCTTCACCCTGATCATCTGAAAGCCGAGGCTATTCATATCGACAGGTTCATAGTGGATTGAATAGGGGCAGCTGTAACACCTCAAAATTTGCCCTCCTCTCTTGGGACTAGCTTAGCATATTGCATTTCATTTTGTAGGACATTAGTCATTGTAGATTGCATATCATGTGAAAATAGACAAGTCATCCTCCAAAGTCTTTCCTAGAAGATAGAGAGGTTGAGGGATTCAAGCCTGAAGGTCTTGTTGAATTGATCAATCGTCTGAGGGTTGCTCTTAAATTAGGGTTTTATTGGTTCCTCAAGAAGGTTGAGTATTATCTTGGTTGAAAGGATATGTCACTATCATCATGGTTATGTCATCCTAAAGGGGTTCATTGTGCCTGATCATGTTCTTTAGGATTAGGGTTTTGACCTCTGGTCAACCCTAATCAATGGCATTCTCCCAACCAGGGATTCTCAAGAAGATGAGGTCTTTCTTGAGAATGAGATCATCATATGATGTTATTGAGCTTGTACAGGCTAGGGTTTCATTTTGGAGTCATTTCATCAAGTGGTTGAGGCTCAAAATCATCTGTGCATGTTCAAGTCATCTGTCAACCATAAAAGTCAACAGAAAGTCAACTGAGGGCTAGGAGGGGAGAAATGAGTTTCAACATCTCATTCATGTTCAAAAGAGGCTTATTCATCATTACAAATGCATATCTTGAAGAATTTGAGGTCATATCAAAACTTTCCAAAAATGGAAAGTGACCCATAATTGAAAGTTTCCAAAAATGGAAAGGTTTTGGTTCAAATTCAACTTGATCTTGCATCATAAAATAAGCTTCAAATGAATTTTTTTCCAACATGAAAGTTGAAGATCTCTCTCTCCCATTCCCAAAAAGTCCAAGATCATGAATTTCTGATGAATGGTTGAGGAGATATGATCAAATCATTGCCAAGTGTGCTTGAAACTTCAAAAGGGCATATCTTTTGACTCATAACTCCAAATTGAGTGCTCCTTTTTGCCAAATTCTTCTCATGAAATGAACTTTCCAAATCATTCATCACATTGCATGAATTTCCATCATATGATCATTTGCTATTCCATGCCCATTTTGGAGGGAATTTTGAAAATTTAAAATTGGTGCATCATGGGAACTTTTTACCATTGCCATTGTGTTGGAAAAATGATTTTAAGTGAATTAGATCATGCTTTGGTTACTGTTCACGTTCATTTACTCCATGCACCATGCAATTTTCATTTTTTGGCCAAACACCTTATTTTTGCTAATTCTTAATTAACTTTGATTAATTTTGATTAAAAGGTGATTAGGACATGATATATATACATAATTGTAACAGAATTTGGGAGAATTCTAGATCTAGATCTCAAAAATTTTCTTCCCTCCAATTTTTTCTCTCTACCAAAATTCAAATTTCTTCCACATAGCACATTGATTTTCTTCCATATTCTTGTTCACTGACCCTCATTTAGTGTAGATCAAGCATTGGTTTGGAAGATTCGAGCAGAATTTGTGCATAATTCAAGGAAGAACATGAAGATGGAAAGTGTTATTTGAGCAAGATTTAAGCTTCTCCAAGTCTCAATTTCAACTTCAAACTTCATAACAGTGATATAGGAGTGAATTTACACGCTTGCCAAGCCTTGGATCTGCCACTGCCATTGTTGGATCTTCAAGAGGTCAAAATTTCGAACCTCTTAATTCATGATTTTATGTGCATATTATTGTAGATCTTTCCACGTTGAAAATTCTGATCTAAATTTCATAAAAAATGGATGATTATTGAGTGAGATATGCTTGATTAAAGTTTGACATGTTGAAATGTTTTTGATCGATTCTCACGATTCATGATGAATTAGCTTTAGATTTTGGTTGATCTGTAACCTACATTGCATGACCTTTCTGATGATATAAAAATTTTAAAATTCTGGGAAAAAAAAATCGTGAACAGTAACCACCACCGTCTTCATGAAGAAGACGGTGGTTTCCGCCCGTAGCGTCCACCTAGCGTCCGTTTAGTGTCCGCCTGGTTTTGTACTAGGGCACAACGTCAAAACGACGCCATTTTGTTCCCCGCGCCCTCCCTCGGTTCGATTCCTCCTGGAAGCGTTTTTCAAATTTTATTTTCATTTCCACTTTTCCCTCCAAATTCCATGTGCATGATCATTTTTATTTCATTTTTTTTGCTAACTTTAGAAAATCATATCAAATTGGAAAATGATCCAAATGAATCCATTCTTTTTGCTAATTGTTCATATGAATGTCCTCTATTTTTTAGTGTTGATTTTATGATTTTACACTTTCTGGTTTTTGAATGGTGACTGTTTGATTGAACATGTATGATTTTGTGACCTTGCTCCATTCTCCCTAATGTGAAATGCTCAAAAATAATCCAAATGCCATGAAATTTTGCATGATGATTCTTAACATGTTGATTGACATTTTAGGCTTGGTTTGATATTTTTCCCATGTTCCATCCCTGTTTTATGTACATGTTAATATGGTGTGACAATGCATGTCACACAATTGGATGTCCTATTTGATCATTTTCATTTCCATATCAAAGGAGCTCCTCTGTTTATGATTTTTGGCATGCTAATTGTATTGGACATGTTGTATGCTCATGAAAATTTCCAGAATTGTTTGAGCCATTTCTGATTTAATGTGCATTTTCTCATCTTGTATGTCCAATTGATGATCATGTTGTGTGCATTGCCTTCTCTTGGTTGGATCATGACCTTGCTTGATGATTTTGATTTGGCATTTTTTATGACATATTCTCAGTTGGTTGAAGTTGCTTCATGTTGAATATCAAGTTCTGTTTTGGCTTTTTGATCCACTTTTGACCCTAGGCTTTGACCTAGTGGTTTGGACTTATATGTGAGCTTTGAATTTCAGGACCAAGCATCCAATCTCCATGGTTGATGTTGCTTCACCATTTGAATGTTGATATTTGCTATTGATTGCTAACATTTGGTTGTTTTGTAGGTTGATGATAATTCACTTGAGTGTTTGCCTTATGGCTTACATGTTGTACATTGGGATTGTCTGTTTGTTGTTGATTGTTGTCTGTTTGCCTGAATACTGTACTGATTTGTTTAGTTGTTTACACAGGTACCTAAGTTGCTTTAAGTTTATTTGAACTTTTCTTTGCTTGTGGTTAGCATACCACTTAGGTAAATTCCTATTCTCCATGTAGTCTGGAAGACTTGTCATGTTATTTTGGCAGGCACCTGTCTGAAGCCCTCCTTAAGAGGCGATGTTTTTGTTTGTTTATCTTTGTGCCTTGTACATTTAAAGACCTCCTAAGTGAAGAGGCATTGGCAGATAAAAGGGTTGTGCAATCCATCCCCTGCTACTCAGTTGTGTCATTCATCTTGCTCACACCCTGTGTTGATGCACTTTGAATAAAAACCCAAAATCTTGTTGTGTCAAGTCATGTGGAATAGAGTCCCACATTCTGGACTCCCACACATTCTTTGATTCAAGCTCACCCAGGCCTGGGTTAAGAGCTATGAGGTATAACCCTCATCTCCATTTCATCTGCTCACCCTGACGGTCAATGTCAGTGGTTAAGAGCCTCAGACACCTTTCCAGTGTTGGCTTGTTTGTCAAGGTTGATATGACCCCTTGACTAAAGCCCAGCCTTGTATGAGCCGCTTGTTTGCATATAGCGTGTGATGATTGCTTTTGATGTTTATCTGTTTTTGCTTCTCATCTCCTTTCTGTAGGAGTTGTATGATCAACTTTCGAGGAAGTTGAACGTACGCAGAGATAGACTTGAGTTGACTCACTGCCTGTGTGAGTCAAACTCTTGTTAGAGACCTCAACCTAGGGTTATAATTTGCATTATGACTATTAGGCTTGAGTTAGTCTCCCTTTTAGTCTGTTATTCCCTTGGTCTCTGGTTAGGAGAAAGTTTCTCCCCTGTTAAGGGGAACTATGTCGCCCTGATCCTCATACCAGATGAGGTACGTAGGCAGGAGATCGTGTGAGATCTCTCCGGACACCCTTTTCTTTTTTTGCGTGTGTTTTGCTTGACAGCTATTAGGCTCGAGTACCAGATTCCCTGTTAGCTTGTCAATTTGATAATCTTTTGGTGTGTGTTTGTGGAGTCTGATGTAAGCCCAACGATTGGCATTCGGTTTCCTGTTTGTGTTTCTTTGTTTGGAGTCTGATGTAAGCCCAGCGATTGACATTCGGTTTCCTGTTTGTGTTTCTTTGTTTGGAGTATGATATAAGCCCAGCGATTGGCATTCGGTTTCCTGTTTGTGTTTCTTTTGCTTGGAGTTGGACGTAAGGCCAGCCATTGGCAGTCTGTTTCCATTTGCGTGTTTGCTTTGACGTCTCAGCGTCTTTGCGTGTGTTTTGTTTCGGCGTGCGTTAGCCGAACTACGGTAGCTCTGATTCTCATTCCAGATGAGATACGTAGGCATAGGATGCGATATCCTAGCGAGCCTTTTCCCATTTCCCCGAACTACGTAGACTCTGATGTTTGTTTCTGACAAACTACGTAGGCCCAGGATGCGATATCCTGCCGAGTCACCTTCCTCCGTCTTCTTTCATCTGTTTATTCCAGTGTGTGTGCATTCTTTGAGCAGTTATTCAGCAACCTTTTTCTATTCTTTTGAGCGTGGATCCCGTCGAGTACGACGGACGTGAAGGGTGCTAATATCTTCCCCTTGTGTAACCGACTCCCGTGCCTTGCATCTCCGGTCGTAAGACCATTTCCTTTCCAGGTTTACTTCGAGCGTTTCCTTTCCCTCCTTTGGGATAAATAACGCACGGTGGCGACTCTGTTTGTTTGTTTTTCCCGCCGGTTGTTTTTCGCGTTGCGACACTTGGGATGGTCATTTGTCTATGATTGAGTTTACTTATAATAATAGTTTTCATTCTAGTATAGTAATTGCGTCGTTTGAAGCATTATATGGTCGAAGGTGTAAGACACCTCTGTGTTGGTATGAATCGGGCAAGAGTGTTATAGTTCGACCGAAGATTGTTCAACAGACTACTGAAAAAGTGAAGATGGTACGAGATAAAATGAAAATAACACAGAGTAGGCAGAAGAGTTATCATGATGTGAGAAGAAAAGGTTTGGAATTTAAGGAAGGTGATCATGTGTTCCTTAGAGTTAATCTTGTGACAGGCTTTGGACATGTGCTGAAGTCAAAGAAGCTGACTCCTAAATTTATTGGTCCATATCAGATTTCTCAGAGAATTAGGATTGTTGCTTATAGAGTGGCCTTACCACCCGATCTTTTGAATTTACATGATGTGTTCCATGTATCGCAGTAATGGAAGTATATGCGTGATCCATCTCATGTGATTAGGATGGATGATATGCAAGTGAGGGACAATCTTACAGTAGAAACATTGCCCGTGAGAATTGAGGATCGAAAATTGAAGAAGCTGAGAGGCAAATAGATTTCTCTAGTGAAAGTTGTTTGGGGAGGAGTAGCTAGAGGAAATATGACTTGGGATCTGGAGAACCGGATGCGGGAAACATACCCCGAATTGTTCTCGTCATGTAAATTTTCGAGAACGAAAATATTCTAAGTGAGGGAGAGTTGTACCGCCCTGGAATTTTATTATTTGTTTTCTTAATATAATTGTGCAATTTGTGTGTGTTGTGATGTTATGTTGTGTAAAGGGAGACCTTTGAGTGTAGTACATCAACCTTAAAAATTAGAATTTAAGGTGTTGGAGGTATGTGAGCAAAAAGGTAGAGATATAGGGGTGGTCGGAAAAGTAGTGGTTGTTACTATTATTTAATTAAGATGATTTATATAAATAATAGTAATAGTTAATATTTAAATATTTATTTTAGTTATTATTTTTACAGTGATATATTAAAATAAATATTTGATTTGGATTTATTAAAATAAATATTTAATTTAGATTTAATAAAATAATAATATTATATTTTAAATAAATATAGAAAATTGATTGTTATAAGGGAATTGGAAGTGAGAAGATGGGAGATTACAGAATACGTGAAAACTTGAGAAAAAGAGAGCTAGGAAGAGAAGAGGAAAAAAGATGAGGATCAAGAAAATCATCATTGTCAAGAATTGGAGGTTAACAATCTAAGGTAAGGGGAGAGAAAAACCATTCTTATAAGAGTGTATATCCATGAGAGGGTAGTGAGGGGTCCTTCCCTGTTAGGTTTACTCTTTACCATGTTTTTGATTAAAATTATTGGTGGTTTGCAATGTTTGTATGATGATACAATTAGATTGTGATTGTTATATATAAATCTTTGATTGTTGTATGAATTTGATGTGATGATGCTTGCCGAATTTTTCTGTCATGATCATGGAATAAGGGTTGGGGGATATGAACATGATGAATACATCATGGGAAATTATAAAGTGATGATGTGTTGGTGTTTGGTGAATGAATTGTTGATATATGTACATGGTTGATGTGAAAATCCTTGAAAATATTGTGAGGGGTGTTTATAGGATGGAAATTGGGTTTGGGATGTATTGGGTTCGAACTGTTTTAGTCATTTCCAAACAGCGTCATTTTTTAAAAATTCTTTGTACGGTTTTGGTCATAATTTTGACTCGTGTCACATTTTAAGGTGGGGTTTGGTGTGTTGGTTAGTTGAGAGGGAGTACTACAATTTTGATTCAGTGGAAAAATCATTTTAAAGGATTTATCGGAGGGTTAAAGTAGGTGGAAGGAAGTGTAAAAATATGATGGATATGAATGAAGTCCATATCAGTAATTTAATCGTTCTGTCATGAATGATTAACATGTGTGCTAATGACGTTAGTGGTAGTCCAAAAAGGTGGAATACATATTAGATAAGTGTATTGAGTGATAAATGATGGACCACGATGCTTTATAATATTTGTGTATGTTAGAATGAATCATAACGAAGTTCGTATAGGTAAATTGTTGTGACATGGTGAATCATTTGAATTATTTGTTCCCTTGTGATTATAATAATCCAGAAGGATGGATTATATTATGCATGGTTGTAGTTGTGTGATCGATTGTGGATCACGACATGAATAATGGCAAGTGTGTCAGTTGCTTTTTTGTCATGCCATGCATTCATAAATTGTTGAGTTGGTGGAGATGATTTAAAGTTCGAATGGGAACATTAAACTTATCCAGAACTTCGAAAGGGAAGTTCGGGATTCTGAAGGGGGAATCGGGTCCATATGATGAACTGTTGATAAACAATTGGTACCACATGCATTGGGTCGAGTTATGGAGTCTCATTGCATTTTCATTATATCGTGTGGTGTTTAATTATGGTGAGAATGTGGATGGTGAATAATTGTGGTGAATTACGCATGAATACTATTCTTAGCATGTTATCCACCGATTAATTATATTAATGTATTTCTCACTCGCTCTTTGTTTGTTTTGTCTATACTCCTTTGGAGTATAGAAAATCAGATACCTAAGTAGTTGACGGTGCACGATATGTTGTTATCGATTAGGTCTTCTAGTGGAGCCTCCCTGATACGTAACATCTGGATTGTTTTATCTATGGGGTTGCTTTACCTATGTATTTTTCATTTTACGTATCTTTAAATAATAAGGATTGTTGTTTTAAACTACTATTGTTTGGATGTTTGGGTGAGGCTTTGGATGTCGAACAAAAATTGTTTTTAATTCCGCTCTAACAATATGATTTATATAAGTTGAAGTAAACTTTTAAACTTCAAATTATGTGGATGTGACATCCTACTTGATTTAACTATTTATATTTTGTTTATTTATCTGAATCAGGAAGTAGGGTGTTACACAAATCCCCAACTTCAATTTAGAATCTCCAATGACATACTTTTCGTCGATCTGAAAATCAAATTGAACTCTGCCGCGATATCCAAAAAATCAAAGAGTTGTCAAGTTAGAGTATCATTCACCCTCGATTAACAACTAATGGAAGATACAATTCACCATGATTAAACGGAAGACGGATGAAGATTTAAAGGTTATGTGGAGTATATTTTACTGCTACTCAACTAAGGATCCAATTGAAGTGAATGCGACGATTGTAAGATCGACCGAAGATATTCTAAGGATGTTGCAAGTTGCAACATCCTGAACCACCGGTTTGTAATGAAATGTAATATTCAATTTATGTTAGCGTTAACGGTTATCAAAATGTAATGTATTTTGAAATTAAGTTATATTATATTTCCGTTATTCTGCCATTGTTCTTGATTGTATTTGGTTTGAACAAGCATGCATTTTCGGAAAAGTCACTGAATAGTAAACATTAAACAAAGGGATATTACGAATATGCATCTCCGAATTAACCTTTTATGCATACGGAGATACATCTTCAAATTAAATTTTAACATGATAGGGATTTCTCATCAATTTCAGCCGACGTTGTGTGAAAAAGGTGCTCTAAGAGATACTCTCCGAATGTTGGGGGTAGTTGTGACTTTTCACGATAGTGGGAACTCGCTTAAAAGTGAAAAAAGTAATTCCCATGAATTATTACACTAATGAGCCATGGGCCGATTTCAATCCCGCTTCCGTCAAGGTATAAACCATTAATAAGATATAAATTTCCATTTAATGTATAGTCGTTAACTCCTACCTAAAAGATATATTTTGCATTTATATCATCGACATAAGAACTTGATTTATTGTTTAGAAGTTTATGAAAGCATATTGAAATGTGCGTCAATTTTGAAATATACGAATTGTTTTGATTGACGATGGCTAGTTTAGTGTTATGAATATGGTTTGAATTTTGATTATGTTGTTATTTCTTGTCATTTTTGGCCAATGAATCTCAATTTTCTCTCTAAAAACTTAAGATTGTATCAAACTAGTCCTTCAAATGAACTTAAATATTGCAAGGATTTATTTAGGCTCAATTCTCTGTGTGAATATTTTTTTGACATTATTCAATTAGTTTCAAATGTCTAAATATGTTGAATTTGTGGTTGTGTTTGGTGGAAGAAGATCACAATTTCATCTCCACCAAATTGGAGTTTTTCTTGATTTTCATTTCATAACAAACATGAGTCATAACTCAATGTTCTTTTCTTGGTTTGAAAATAAAATATGAATTTAGGGTTTAGAATTTAGTATTTATGATTTAAATGTATTTTATTAATAAAACAACGTGTCATTTTATTAAAACCATAAAGAAAGTAGAGGTTACCCACTAATGTTGTCATGTACTATATTCAATGTGAAAGACAATGTCACTTAGATGTCTAGCTAAAGTGAATCTTTTGGGATTTCAAGATTCCATTTGGAGTTTGACTTAAGTTTTTTTTTAATAGAGTTTACTCTCATGTTATTAAGTATAAGCTCTATTTCAAAATGAACTTATTATTATTTTTAAATATGTATATATTAATATTATACATTAATATAAAAAGGTATTTTAAAGAAATTAACCTATAAAATGTACACATTATTATATTATGAAATTAACCTATAAAATGTACACATTATTATGTTATGTAACATTAACCTTTAATTAATTAAGTGATGGGGAGGTAAGGTTATCAATTTTTTTTACTTGAAAAGTTAACAATATGATTTATTATTGACTAAAAAAAAGTATGGTTAATGACGGACTTAGTTAATTCAATTTATTTGTGATTATATTTAAATGTTATTATTCGTTTCAAATTATTAGATAATTTTGTCCTTTCACAAGAATTATTATCTTTTTATGAAAAATTAAAAATTAAAGAAATAAATAATAATAAATAAAAGAGGATATATTAAAAAAAATCATTAATGTTGTATTAAAATTATGAAGTGAGTTATAATTTAAGATAAATATTTATTTATTTGTAAAATAACTTTCAAATTTAGGATGGAGTTAGTATTTTCTTATATTCTAGTCAAAGAGATTAAATTTCTACAAGTTAACAAATTAAAATTTGAATCTCACCTAAAAAATATAGTTATATTTGATTTATTACAAGTCTCAAATATGATTATCTTTTGTTAAAAAATCTTTTATAGAAAAAAAAGGAAAAAAGAACTTGTTTGTTTTACATGTCACTTCTCACCTTATGAAAAGAAAAGAAAATCTAATTGATTCAAACATCAATTGCATTTGGCACAAGAAAAATGAAGAGCTACTAGTAATAAAGAAATCAATCAACAAATCCCTAAAACCAAGTGGCATTATCTATTTGAGTTAAATATAAAAGATCATTAAAACAAACAAAAAAAACACTAAAATTAGAATAAAACTCTATCTCAAATCCTAAAATATAGGCATTGAAAATTTGAAAGACACCTAAGCTTTCAACACATTTTTTTCTTGCAATTGTATGGTTTTAAATTACTCTTAGGAGCCAAATTCGGCATCCATTGAACCAAGAGTTGATGGAATCCAATTGAACAAAACAACAACAAAAAAACATAGAGAAAATAAAAATTTTATTTCGGAAATAACAAGGAAAAAGAAAGAGTCATAGGTTTCAAACCCAACATCACCATTGTTTTCTTCAAATCCAAACACAACCCTTCATTGTTACACACAACAACGTTAGAAGAAACAAAGATTCAAATTGAAAAAAATTTAGTCTTTTTGTTTGGTTTCATCCTTTTGATTTGATTTGGGGGGTTTTAGTTTCTGGGTTTGTTGCAGAAATGCATTCTGCATCATCATTTACATCTGGGTTTGTGTATTGAGCTAGAAAAATTGAATCTTTTTCATTTGGGTTTATGTATTGAGATAGAAAAATTGAATCTTTTTCATTTGGGTTTTGATGGGTTAAGGTTTCAAAAATCAAAGTGGAGACTTTCAAGAGAATGAGCAGGGAGCTGAATGGCATTGTAAAGGCATGGGAAGCAACAGTTAGAAAATCTGCAACTGCTAAGAAAAGGGCTAACAGCATCTTCACAACGATGTCTGTAGCCCATGTAGACGACGAAGACGACGATGATGAGGACGAACAAGCGTCGTCTTCGTCGCAAGAGTTGTGTCATACTGAAAAGATTTTCTCCAATGGTGATTTCTACACAGGACAATGGCTTGACAGGTTTCCACATGGTCATGGTAAGTATCTATGGATTGATGGTTGTATGTATGTTGGTGAATGGATTCAAGGTTTTACAATGGGGAAAGGTAGGTTTAGTTGGCCTAGTGGTGCTACCTATGAAGGTGATTTCAAGGTTTTTTACATGGATGGTAAAGGTACTTATATAGGTTCATCTGGTGATACTTATAAAGGTTCTTGGGTTATGAATTTGAAAAGTGGGAATGGGAATGAGAGTTATCCTAATGGTGATTTCTATGATGGTGAATGGAAGAAGGGTTTGCAAAATGGACATGGTAGGTACCAATGGAAGAATGGTAACCACTATGTTGGTCAATGGAGGAATGGTTTGTTTAATGGGAATGGTACAATGATGTGGCAAAATGGTAATAGGTATGATGGTTGTTGGGAAGACGGTTTACCGAAAGGGAACGGTACGTTTCGATGGTGTGATGGTAGTTTTTATGTTGGTGTATGGAGTAAAGACGCTAATGAACAAAGCGGTACGTATTATCCGTCCGGTTCGTGTGATAATCATCTCGAATGGGATCCTCAAGAGATTTTCATCACTGAATTGAGTGATTGTAGGGTTTCGCCTTGCGAAGATGTTTCGATTTATCCTTCGGAGAAGATATTGAGTTTGACGGGTTTCGACGAAGGTAATAAAGTGACGAAACAATCGATACGTAAGAAAGTAATGGGTGGTAATGGAAAACCTAGATGGAGTTCAGTTGATGGAAGGCTTAGTAATTACTGCACGGAAGAAGGGGCTAACGGTTCAGGTAGAAATTCGGCATTAGGTGGGTTAGGAGGTAATTCTGTTCAAAGCTGGCATAAATCGCCGCAGTTGAGAATAACCGCGTCGAAAAGACAAGGAGAAACTATATCAAAAGGGCATAAAAACTTTGAGCTGATGTTGAATCTCCAACTAGGTATCAGGTATACTAATCAGAAAATTTGTTGCTAATTTTCCATTTTGATACTAATTTTCGTCGCGAAGTTACTAATTTCGTGTACCATAGCACAGACATTCTGTTGGAAGACCGGCTCCAAGTGCATCTCTTGATTTGAAATCTTCCGCGTTTGATCCCAAGGAGAAAGTTTGGACTAGATTTCCGTCAGAAGGATCGAAGCATACGCCGCCTCATCCTTCGTGTGAATTTAGATGGAAAGACTATTGTCCGGTAGTATTCAGGTTGTCATCAGGATTGAATTATCCGATTTTATTTACGAAACAATGTTTTAGTATTTTCAAATTTTCAGAAACAATGATGATTGATTGATTTGATTGCATCTATATTTTCAGAGCTCTCCGAAAATTGTTCAAAGTTGATCCTGCGGATTACATGATATCGATATGTGGGAATGACGCTCTTCGGGAACTCTCATCGCCCGGAAAAAGTGGAAGTTTCTTCTATTTGACGAACGATGACCGGTATATGATCAAAACCATGAAGAAAGCCGAAGTAAAAGTGAGTTCCATTTTAGTTAGCTAAAGATTCCGAAATTAAAATTTCTGTCTAAAATATGCAAAAGTGAGTAATATTTCAATACAAACGTTATTACATGATTGCAGGTTTTTCTGAAAATGCTTCCGGCATATTATAAACACGTCCGGGCTTTTGAGAACACGCTCGTCACAAAATTCTTCGGTCTGCATTGTGTAAAACTAACTGGGGCTGCACATAAGAAGGTACCGCGTAGGTGTTTATAAACTTTCGCTTTCGCGTAAAAATAAAACTTTTGTTCTTAATCAAACGCGTTTCATAAATTTCAGGTTCGCTTTGTCATCATGGGAAATATATTTTGTTCTCAATACACCATTCACAGACGGTTTGACTTGAAAGGTTCGACGTTTGGTCGCACTACTGATAAACCCGAGGCGGAAATTGAGCCAACGACAACGCTTAAGGACCTTGACTTAAATTTTATATTTCGGTTGCAGAAATCTTGGTTCCAAGAATTTTGCAAGTGAGTTTTTTTGCAAGTTATCGACGGAAAGTGAAATTTTTTGGAAGTTAGTTGATCATAATTCTAAACATGTTTTCATGCAGACAAGTTTCGAGAGATTGCGACTTTCTTGAACACGAAAGGATCATGGATTATAGCATGTTGGTTGGTCTTCACTTTCGAGAAACAACTCCGACCGGCAATGTTACACCTTGTAGTCGAAATTCGGAAACGTGCACCCCATCTGGATTTGGCGATGGAGGCCCTCGTCTTTCTGGAGTCGACATAGATAATCTCATCGTAGATCCTAGTCGGTAAATACTCAATCAACTCATTTTGATAACTTTTAACTTTTTACACATGACTCCAATGAAACCGAACATTAAACATTTACTTTTTTTGTGTGCAATGTTTCAGGTGGATTCAATTAGGTATAAACATGCCAGCGCAAGCCGAAATGGCTTTACGAAGAAGCAATTGCGATACTCCTCAGTTGGTTGGAGAACCAACTGGGGAGTTATACGATATTATAATCTTTTTCGGTATCATAGACATATTACAAGACTACGATATTAGTAAAAAGCTCGAGCATGCTTACAAATCAATCCAATACGATCCAACGTCAATCTCATCCGTTGATCCAAGGCTATACTCGAAACGCTTTCGTGAATTCATCTTCAGAGTTTTTGTAGAAGACACTACTACGTAAGGGTGTAGTTTTGATCAAAAGATTCGAATTATGGCATGTGGCTATCCATTTATAGTTGCAACGAATCGAGAGAGTTCTAATCAGCGCGTCGATGCTCGTACACATTTTGGCGACCGACGCATTGAGGAGGGTACATTGGTGAATTTTGTTTTATGTACATCAATGTTGTTTCAAAATTGTAAAGGAAATACCAAAAAGGGATAAGCAACATTGAAATATTCATTATGTAACCATTTTGTCTCCAAAATGAAGCCTGTATTTGGTGCTGAATAAGATGAGATGGTGCACAATTGATTTTAGTGTGCAAAAAATATATGATGATTCTTAGGCTTGTTGAATGATGTTATCATTATATTTGATGTATAATTTTAACACACACACCCTCACCATTAGTACTATTGAACTTGTGCCTGGTGAAAAAGGATTTTTTTTTGTGAGATTTTCACTGGATTGTAAAATAGCAGTTGGTTAATAAGCTAGCCGATAACCGTTGGCCGATAGTTTATAGTTAATGATTGATGCCTCATAACTGATAAGTTAATTAAAATGTTTGTAAAAATTAACGGTTCAATTAACTTATAAATGTAAAATAACATAAAAGACATTTAATATATATTTATTTTTATTTTAAATTTAAATAAATTATAAAGGATAAAAGCGGCTTTTTGTTAAAATAATAAGGATAAAAATGAAAGAAAAAAATATAAATTCTAAACTTAAACACTATTTGAAATAACGTCTAGAAAATAAACTATAAGCTAGTAAAATAAATTTTAAGCTCATGATGAAAAGACTCTTATTAAACAAGTCTAAATTGTTATATGAACTTATAAGTTTAAGCTATAAGTTTGAAAATGTGACTTATCAAACAGAGCCTAAGGATTTATTTGTTTTGATTTTTTTAAAAAATAAATTTTATAGTGTAATCTAATTGTGTAAAAAAAATTTTTAAACAATTTTTCATAAAAAATTTAAATTTTAAACTATGGTTTGAATAGCTAATCTCATAATATTATTTTTTAGATATTTTATTAAAAAAAAAATTGGATATAAAATTTAAAAAAATCACTTGATTTTGAAATTATTTTAAATAATTTTTCAGATATAACTTTTTGAAAAAACGGTGATTTCGACTATTTTTTATATTCAATAATACATATTTACGTGGTATCAAAATTAATCATTCAATTAAGAAAAAACAAATATAAAAATATTTATAATATTTTAAAAGACGATTTTACAAAATTTACTTTTAAAAAAATATAAAAAAAACTTATTTTTAAAGTTAAAACAAACCCACACTAAATCTAAAACTTTAAAATTTAACATGTATTTTCTTTTTTATTGTGACTTTATAAAAGACACTTAATTTTACAAAATTGATTTATAAATCGCTTGATTATATTCACTTATAAAGATAATATAAAGATATGTTCAAAACTCTTACCTATGTACATTTTTATTTGGAATCACATGTCGAATAATTAGACTTAGAAAATAGAATTGGTATCTTAATTATGTTAATCTAGTTTTTTTTTCATACACGTGAAATGAATGTTATTACAAATGTGATTTGTATTAATTTGCATTAAATAAAACACCTTGTTTTCTTTAAATTATTGTTTCCACTAATTCATATTCAGAGTAAAATAACTTTTCTTACCGATAGCTTGACTTGATTATCACAAATTATTGTTTCCACAATAATTCATATTCAGAATTTTACCGAATAATTTGTTATTAGATAAAACTAATTAACTATTTGAATTTAATCATTCAAAAATTTACTTAAAAATTTATTAATATGAAAGATTTAATTTATTACAAAAAGTTTAGACAATTAACATGAGTTGTTTTGTTCTACTTAAACTTTATTAAACACAAATTTATATATAAATCAAACAATTAAGTTGATAATAAACCAATTCTATACACTAATTAAAAAACACAATAATTATAAGACATCATAATTAGCTTGCTGCACTTCACCTCTCTTTATATGCAAAAAAAAAAACAGAGAACAAACAATTTTTTTTAATACTATTATTACACCCATATTTTAGTAATTAAGTCAAGGCTCATGAGTAATCAATCATTATTCATCATTTTTATTCTTTCTCTTAATTATGTAATTTATTTTGATAACCAAATTATTGCGTCACTTCACATCATTTTCCTTTAAAATTAAGTATTCCTTATTTTATTTCCTATTAAGCTAATTCTACCAAATATTAAAATTAATTTAAGAAACGGTTAAAATAATTGAATCACAAAGCAACGGTTAGAGAAGGTACCAAATAAATTGAATTCTCAAAAAATTCTGAGAAAGTCCAGGGATAAGAAGATATAATTGATCAAAATTTATTTGACTCTTTTATTTTCATTTAGGGATAAGATATATGAAACATTCTTAACAAAATTTCCCTAATTATAGAATATGCTAACACTTGTACTTTATTCACTAACAAAAATGCTAGACAACTAATCAACAATAAAATTATTCATGTTCTAGAAGCACAAATGAGCTATTTGAATCTTCCTAATCTAAGTAACGAGCTAGTCTCACAATTTTCCTTTTGACTATGTTCACCCATTCTTCATACCTATTTCCATTAGGTTGACTAGTTTGACCTGCATCATTATCTTCCTGGTTGAGAGTGATCTTGTCCTCAAGATCAGCAGTAGAAGTAGTGCCTTTTAAAAAGTTGAGTCCCCTCAGGAACTTCTGTCGGGTGCGGCGGTATTGGACAAATCTGAGTGTTCAGTTTTCCATGGCACAACTTCAACAAGGACACATGAAACACCAGATGGATCCGAGTAGACGGTGGAAGTTCTAGTTCATACGCCACAAACCCGATGTGTTTGAGGATGCGAAATGGGCTATATAAGCGTTTTGATAACTTTTGAGATGCTCTATTTTTTACTGAGAGCTGACGATACGGATGAAGCTTCAAGTACACCCATTGGTTTAACTCAAGCTCCTTGTCAGTCTGTTTCTTGCTGGCTTGCTACACCATTCGATTCCGTGCTCAGATCAGATTGGTTTTCAACTGAGCTAACACTTGCTAACGCTTTATTAACAACTCATATAAGGTTCCAATCTTAGATCCCCCTTGTGAGTAATGTGAGATGGGAGGTGGATGTATGCCTAGAGTGCCTCAAAAGGAGTCATGCCAATAGCGGAGTGAAAAGAAGAAGAGTTATACCAAAATCATGTCAATGGTAAGAATCGTGGTCATTGTTGTGGCTCTTCACTAACAAAACATCGTAAGTAAGCTTCAAGGCAATGATTTAAAACTTCTGCTTGCCTATCTGTTTGGGGGTGATAGGAACTACTGAAAGCAAGGGAGGTCCCCAAACGCGCGAAAAGTTCTTTCCAAAACTTATTGATGAACAACTTATCACTGTCACTCACAATGGTTTTTGGTAAACCATGTAACCTATAAATCTCTGCCAATAAATTTGAGGTTAGTGAAGCAGTGAAAATCCCACTATTAAAGCAATGAAATGATCAAATTTGGTGAATCGATCCACAACAACCCATGTAGTAGATTTGTTAGAGACCAAAGGTAAGTTAATGATAACATTCATTGAGATATCTTCTCAAACCTATGTCAGCACTGGCAAGGGTTGTAGCAATCCGTAACGGCTATGAGTGTCAAACTTATTGTATTGACACACTTGGCATCTACGCACAAAAACCTTCATATCATCGTGCATTTTTTTAATCAAAAAACACAATTGAGAGTCGAGCCAGAGTAGCCTTAATGCCGAAATGTCCACCTAATGGTGTCGCATGGAACTCAAAGAGCAAAGATTGCTTAATTGTAGATGCATTAGGAATAAACAATCTTTCCTTAAAGTAAAACATGCATTGTTTCTCAACAAATGACAGATTAGCACGCAACTTTGTAACAAGAGTTTTTCCTTCAGGATTGGAAGCAAAAAATTCGACCAGTTGTTGCAGCAAGGGAAATGTCAGCGACACAATTATCTTTCCCCGGAATGTAGTGGATCTCATAATGGTACCCCATAAGCTTAGCCAACCATTTTTGTTGCTCTAGTGTGTTAATAAATTGCATTAAAAGGCTCTTGAGACTCTTGTGATCGGTGAATACTTTAAAGGTATGGCCTAGAAGATATTGTCGCCACTTTTTCATCGCCTAAATGAGAGCATACAACTTCCTATTGTAAGTAGATAATGCCACTAAGCGAGGACCGAACTCCTTGCTAAAGAAGTCAATGTGAATGTGCTATTCATTTATAGTAGGGATGGGAAAACGATCCTTGAACGTAATGGCATTGAGTGCCCAATAATCCACACAAAAATGCTATGTACCGTCCTTTTTCTTGATCAATAACATCAGTGAGGAATAAGGGCTGGTGCTAGGTCAAATCAATCCCCCATCTAACATCTCTAATTATTTTTATCATTGCTTCTTTCTGAAAATGTGGGTAGCGATAGGGCTTGCAGTTCACTTGATTGGAATTAGGTTCCAAATGAATATTACTACGGAGTGGAGGTAACCAATGTAGAATGGTGAATACTTCATAGAATCTCCATAAAATGTGTTCCAAATTTGATGGCAGAGTTTTAAGAACCTCCAACTTTTGAGTAGTAAAAGGCCCCTCAGATTACTGAATGGGAAACAATGAAATAGTGTGACAAGTTATAATAGTATTTATATTGATCATTCTGGTAATCTGGTGGAACAATGCGAAGGATAATGCATGGTTTATGGACCCCTGAATTGTGACAAGTGATCCCCTGAATTCAATTATTTGAAAATTTTAAAAGAGTTGAATCATAATCTAGGTTTTTCATGAATTCAAATTTTAAAATATTGGTTTACACTTTGTATAAAAAAAATTGGTTTATACCAATTCAACTCTTCATAAAATAATTAAAAACTTCATTAAACATTGAATATAAAAATCTTTGCAACATCAATGTCACTAACCTAGTGCAAGAAATTTAACAAATGGTTCATTATGCATTTAAACATTTTAGAGAATAAATCTACACAATCAATGACCACTTAGCATATATGTTAGTTTTCTCAACAAAACAGCATAATAAAACTTCCATTCTTTGCTGCTTTACCAAACTCATCCATCACCTGTAATCACCATAAAAAAAAGGTTTAGATATTGTTAATCCTAAAAGTCACCACAAAATTATGTTCTTAATTTAAGAAATAATCAAAGAAAAAAACAACAATATAAACACAAAAATGTAACACTTGTAAATCAATAGTGTAGTGTTTGCTAGCTCTTCCCCATGCACATAATATTTTAAAATCAGACAGAAGATTGAACCAATAAACTTTTAAGTTATAATTTAAATGGTTCATGTTTATCTTTATCTTTTTCATGATGTTTCATTTTTAAATCAAATGTGCAACCCAAGAAATATATAGCAAGGAATAGGTTTCTAAAATAAGCAAAATAAATTAGGAGTGAGAAGCAAGATGTGACATTAAACAAATTGATGTTATGTTAGGTGAAATATTTCCATTTAGGAAATGTAGTAGACAATAAATAAAGTGAGGGACATTGTTGTTTGAGTATCTATTTCATTGTAAGAAACGATATACTTGTCTTTTCCTTCATTAAAGTTGAAGTCAAACCAAATATGAAATAAATGAGATGAACCTAAACAAACGTTGAAGTTAAAGGGTCACAATAACCTTTGTGTACATTAAAACTTTCCTACTCCTACGTTTGCTAGTTTTTGAATTATTGAAATCAATGTAGTTGTTTTTGGTAGGGTCTATGTGACTAGTTAGTAGAATAGTACTATTGAATTATAGCAATGAATGGCCAAAAAATTGTAATAGTGAAAGTTTCAAAATAAAATGCTTACAATTTTTTGTACTATTTTAAAACTCAATGCCACAACATTTTTATTAATTACCATTAGGCAGAGATAATTAATTACCTTTTCCTTTATATTCCCTCCATTTCATGATACTAGTAATTAACCTATTTACAAAAGAAAATATCTAAAATAAGGGACAACTTAATTCACATATATATTTTCAAAAACAATATGTCTATTTCTTAAAATAATGTCACTTTCTACTAATGAAAAATTATTTAAAATAGGTATATCATTCATTTTAAATATAAAAATATTTTTAAAAAAGTCATTTTTTTAATAATTGAAATAAAAATACTAATTTCACAAATGAGATAAAATAAGAAAGTCAAAACTTTAATTAAGTCTAAATAGAATAAATACATTAAATTTACTAACAACTTTTTTGAAGTATATGTATAGAAATCGGTGGTTATAATATTAAAAAAAGAGAGTGAGTATTATGGGACACCTCTAGAGTAAGCAATTGATAATTAAAGAGTGGAAATTTATGATGTGGTAGTGGAAATGTCACAATTATGAGGATATACTATAATGGTGATAGTGGAAATTTTTTATACACACACTCATATAATGGACACGACAACTGTACAATTCCTGCTTTTTTTTATGTTGTTGTCTGTTGATTTTCCAAAGTGACTCTCCCTCTCCTCTAACTATTCTTTTACCCTTCCTCAACAACTTGCAATAATACTATTACTTTTAGTACACATCATAGTAAAAAGATAAAGGTGTAGAAATGTAGTGTACAAACATTATTTTCTTGATTGATTCACTTCATTTCTAATAAGATAATTACTTGATGACAAAGTCTAGATAAGTTCAAATTGTTACCTTATAATGAATCTCCATCTAGCTAGCAGAAGCAGGGTAAGCAGTATTAGTTTGAACACCAATTGCAGAAGAACATTCACCATTCTTTCCACTACAATTGTTTCCCAATTGAAGTTCAGAAACACAAGGCATTGGATTTTTCCCATCAACACCATGATCATAGAGAAACCCTTTAAACACATGGCCACTAATATGAACCGTTGCCAAATAAGCAAATTCATCTTCTCCATTTCCAATAGCAGTTACTCTATGGCATCTGAATACAGCAGGTGCATGAACTTGACCTGGTAATGCCTCCTTGAAACTAGCATCTGCAATTCAAATAAAACATCACTTCAATAACCTTAATGAGATTATAGTAAGATTTATGGTCAATTTATGCAATTGTATCAATTTGGTTTGAGATTAGGGTTAAATGACCCGAGTTCAAACACCGATTAAGGAAATGTTACTAGCTTAACAACCGGTAAGCGTCTGGCTCGCCGCAGTTTATATATAGATCATATACATCAGGTATTCAATAAATTTAAAATGTGATATTTGTTTATATATGAGATCTAAGAGTATTAATAATAATTGTTCATAAAAAAGCCGACTCAACTAAATTATCACATATACTAAAGATCTAAAGATCTAGAATCTCCGCATTTAGGATAATCATGCATTCATACAATCACACGATATTAAGCATTCGATCTTAATTAGAAAATTTTCATTCAAACTTCAACGTCCCAAAACAAATTCAAAACATGAACTTTTTGATCAAGATGATACAATTTAAATCTTGAGGTGTCTAATTGTGTGACTTCAATGACTCCATCACATTATATACGTGAACCATTTGATCAAGATCAAACGATTCAAATCTCGACCGGCGCGATCATGTGACTTCAATCAATCCATCATATCATATAAGTGAATCATTTGATGAAGATCGAACAATTTAAATATCAAGTTGCGTGAATTTATGACTTCAATCAATCCAACACATCATATGTACAAATTATCGCATCATTTGAGCCTCTTAGGATAAGAGGCTTATATACAACTTATATCATAAGCACTTTCCAACAATTTTCATAAAACTTATGTCATTAGATAAATTCAAATAAGTCGAACATAAATACTAATGCGACATGTCATTGGATTCGCAACTAGATTTATCAAATCAAAAAGAAAACATATGAATATCATTCATAACAAGTAAAAAGAAAGTTACAAAGAGAGTGAAACTACCTTGATGACAAGAGCTATTAGCAAAACTCTTTGGTGTAGTACCATTAGAATTTGAACTATGAGAAGTCGCAGTAGCATTCTGTGATGACCCTAACAAAATCTTTGGTCTCTTAACACCGGAACAACCTTCACCACCACCACCATCACCACCACCGCCGCCGCCACCACCACTAACAATCTCCCCTTCCCGATCCCGCCGACGAGTGGACGGAATCCAAGTACTCTTCAAATGAGTACTACAATCATAACCACGTCCCTTACAACAAGTCCTACACCTCCTATAAACACAATCTTTCTTCGCTCTATTACCACAATCATGACACACTCTATACTCAGAACCATACACACCATTCTCTTCACTCTCCATCATAACCATCTTGTTACTATTATTATGATGATGATTCTCATCATCATCATTGTTATTATTATTATTATTATTATCAGTTATCACTCCTTTTTTTGAAACCTCAGGACACATCCTAAGGTTCCAAAAATTGTTGTTACTATTTTCTTGAACTTCATTGTTTTGAGATTGGTTCGGTTGTTGTTGTGGCGGCATGCAGGGTGTGGCTGTAAGAAGTGGGAAAATTCCAAAACCGACACTTAAGGAAGCTGATGAATTGTGATCTGATGAAATTTGTTGGTTTTGATGATTGTGTTGTTGCTGTTGTTGATGATGATGAAGAGATGAAGGTGATGGAGCTATGAGGACTAGGTCTCTTAGGCCTAACATACTCATTGGAAATGGAACAAGTTTTACAAGATGTGTGAGATTTTTGAGGTTTCGGAGAAAAAGGGTGTTGTTGTGTTGTGTTTGGTTGGTTAGTTTTTTTGAGGTGGTGGTGAATTTATGGAGAAAGGTGATTTTTATAGAGGGAATGAGAATAGAACAATGTGGTTCTATTCTTTTTATGCAAATCTTAATAGGATATGTTTTGAATTTTGAGCAAGGAAAAGTTACCAAAGAAAATATAAAATATGTGCTGTGGTTTATATGATTTTTCTTAGTAAAAAAGTATGTTGATGTTTTTAAATCTTAATTTTTATATACTATTTTTTATTTATAAAAACAAAAATTATATATCAAGCTAACAATAACAAATGTTCTAAAGTATTATTTAAAAAATCATAAAAGAGTATTTTATCTCAAAAATATAAATTAAATTTTTTATTATATAAACTAGATATTGTTTACATGCAATTTTATATTATTAATAAATGAGTATTAAAAATAATATTTTTAATTAATTTATAAAAGAACATTTCAAAATACTTTTAGATAAATCAAAAGTAATATATTTGATAATAGTTCAATCTCTGCGAAAATGACAATACATCATCCTATCACTATTATAAAAAAAAAAGAAATTATTTAGATTCATTGAATAAATGATATCCGATCATTATTATATATTAGATACATCAATTATTCAATAAATCTAAAAAAAAAATGTGACTTATAATAATGATCATAGAGTATCTCATTCATTAAAGTCGACTACATGAATCAACTTCCGTCATATTATTTGGACTGATAAAAATAATAACATATTATTTAGGAATCGGAATTAAATGTAGTTTATATATAACACAAACATCTAAACCCAAAGAAACATCTTTAAAGCAGATAATACTTCGTAATTGCAATGGCGCGAACTTGAAGTCGGTCGAAACTTTAGCGTCGTCTATGAAAATTCAAAATTCGTAATCACGCCCTTAGTCTTAACTGACGTGGACTTAACGTCACCTAGAATATTTGTGGGAACTCAAAATTCGCATTGTGTCATTATTCTCTATCGATGCGGATTTGAGATTGAAGGGAGCAATATTTATTATTTATGTATTAATATAATATTTTACTCATTTACAATTAATGAGTTAAATTAAAACATTAAATTACCAAAAAAAAATTATTAATTTTTTTTTATCTGTTTTATCTGAGTAATAAATATGATTAAAGAAAATTAGGCCTCGAACTTTATGAGAAAAAAAATAAAATGTATATCTTTTGTGTAAACTTTTAGGTACTACTATGGTCTACTGCTACAGGTTCTGACACTGAAAGTCCACTTACATATTCTTGGATTAATAGGTTGATAGGGTGGTGCTGTAATTAATATCCACAAGTTATGTGGCTACCCACATTGCATCTTTTGTGTGCCTGCATTTCTAGGTTAAGCCTTAGGTTACGTCTTGCACGTTTTTTGTTTTTAAATTCATCTATAGTGATGAGTCATTTTAGGCTTTATGTTTTGTTGTAAATGGAAGAAAGAGACATGAGAAAATGCAACGAAACAAAATAGGGTTTCTATTTAGAGGGAAGTGAATGGAACATAGCCTGGCTTGAGACCTAAACCGATTTGCTTCTTTCGTTTCATTTCATCCTTATTCTACTATACATTTCTTCTTCAAATTCATTATTTATTTATTTATTTTCATATATCTACTTACTTTTTAGCAAAATTGTTTTGACACCCTCTCGTTAAAAGTTAATATAGATGGTAGTTTCATTCATAATTCAAGACTATCTAGTTTTTGTGGTCTTTTGAGTAGAGATGGTAAACGGCATCCGTCTCATTTAGATTTATCCTGCAAAAATCCTTCAAAAAATCGGACGGAGCGGATGAGTAAATTCGAGGGTGTTAATCTAAAATTTTAGTGTATCCTACAAAATAATAAGGGTGCTGACCTAAAATTTTAGTGTATCCTGCAAAATAATGAGGGCGGAATAGAGTGAATATGCGGACACTACATCTTTTAAATTTAAAAATTACAAAATCATATATTAATGCGTGCGTCCGCAAAAGCTCTCTTCTCTCGGATCACATGTTTTGCATAAAGTTGTGGTTCCACATCAAATATTAATGCGAGTTTCAAGCGATTTCTCATGATCTTGGTATTGCTTGGATCATGGTTTCGGAAATGTGATTTGCGAGTCTAATTCTCAATTGACTTTGGAGTTTATTCAAGAGGGTGTGTCTCCCTCTATTCATCTTTAGGTTAGTGAAGATTGACCGACTAAATTGTGAGTCTCGCTTGTTCATGAACTGAAAATATTTTTTATTCCTTTCTCTCCTTTGTTTAATATCTCTGTGGACTATATGAGAATTCAAATCCCAAAAACTCGTTTTTTTTTGTTTTCTTCTTTTATGATTGATTAAAAAAATATTATGTTTGTATTTATTTATTTATTTTTATATATTTGTTTATTTATTTAATACTTTTTAGCAAAAATATTTATTTACTCATTCTTTTATGAAAACAAATTGTATTCTTTCTTTATTTAGGATATTTTTAATATTTATTTATTTATTTTAATTACATTAAAACTCCTTTTTTTAAACACATCCCAAAATATTTATTTTCTCTCGTTCTATATTACATTTTTGAAATGTGAATTACCATCCACTATAAATTAAATTTTGTTTTAGTTTAAGAAGGATTTTTGCGTCTCCAAGATGTGACATTTTAGTCTCTCATTGTATATTAAAAATAGAATTTACGGTTAACAACAATTTAATTTTTCTTTTTTTTAAGTCTAATAAAGATTTTCATGTCTTAGATGTGACATCCTATTCTATCCTTATATATTTGTTTAGTTTTTTATTTTATTATTGAAAATAATGTATATTAATAAATACATCAAAAATTGAAATTAATTTAAAAAATTGGATAAATATATAAGAAATATTTAAACAATGTTTTTTATTATGGTCAGGAATTTGGCATAATTCACATTATATTGTTTTATCTCTAATGTGTGATTCACCCTTTTTTTTTTTTTTTACGTAGATACTATTTGAATGGTCATTCTTAAATCTAAACCTTTTAAGATTGTGACTCATTGAATCGCCTTTGTATGGAGCAAGTGTCAATCGTTGGGCACCACTTAAAATTGTTTATCATGGATTTTGAATACTATTGCAAATTGAACCAAGACCCAACTCATTCGGCATCATGACAACGTGTATGAGGAGTTAAAGTATCTCATTGTCCACACACTCTCCCAGGATCGTCAGATCGTAATTATTGTCTTCTAAGACAATTTAAGGAAGCTATACACAAAGAACAATCTAGAATCGTGGGACCATAAGATGGCCACGCCCTAGCATCTTATTTAATTGAATTGACATGTTATGTGAGGACCGTTATATAAGATGGACAATTAGATTCATTGAAATTTATCCCTTGAGGTAGCTATCGTGGAATAAGGTTTTAGGGTCTTCAAACAATGAGACGAGCACACCCTAACAATACATCATATTAGGGATGACCAATCCCTAAAGACTGGTAGATAGTAAATTGTGAGATCCCTTGACATCTATCCTCTTAGACATTTGTCCCAAAAAGAATCATATGATATACCTACACCATAAGGGGTTGTCACACATTGTAATTTTAGCAAATACAATTAGCGACCATCGTGGGGACCGTTAAAATTAGTGGCCATCATCATTCACCGGTCATCTTCATCACCTTCCCCTAGAGAATGGAAAAATAAAATTCCAACTTTACTGTCAACACAGTTGTCAGGGGTTTTGTCGGCGGGGGAGAATCATGTTTTTCCCATACGAAATATGCCAAACAAATTTTGATGGAGAACATCATACACGTCGACCTTAAGGTAAACCTGGAGAATGACGTATTATCCATAATGACCTTTTTTCTTCAGAAAATATGCCATTGTTAGAACAAGATTTGATTCTGCATTTATACATTGAGTTTTAATGATAACAATGTAGTATTTGTGTGAAAATAATTTTGGTACTCTAATGGTTTGTTATTGTGTAGCTTTAACAGCCAGTTCTGATTCTGAGTTTATGACGTCCAACATCATCAGTTTCTGAACATTTGCTCTGAATTCTACTTCCGCGTTGAATCACTCATGAGAAGTTCTGAAAGATGTTATGCTGTTGTTGCAATGTTCTTTCTGCTTCTACGCTAATTCACTCATAATAAGTTTTGAAAGACGCTCTGTTGTTGCTGCAATGTTTTTTCTGCTTCTGCGTTGATTCACTTCTGAGAAGTTCTGGAAAGACGTTATGTTGTTGTTGCAATATTCTCTTAGCTTCTGCTTCTGGATGTGACTCTGGTTATCAAGCTTCTGAAGAATGGAAAGCTTCTGAAGTTTTATTACTTAGCCGAAGACTCTGGAGATTTCAAGCCAGACGCTGACGTGGTCAAGGTTCTGACTGAAGATTTTGAAGATTTTGATTTCAACTTTGTGTTTCTTCTTTTCATGCTTCATCAACTTTTCATCAGAAGCCAATGACTTTGAAGATAAGATCAAAGTGGATACGTGATCAAATAGTACATGGTACAAATCAAATATTCCTTCCACTACCTGAAGAACAGTGTTATTCTTTGCACCTATCACTAATCTGTTAGTGGATAGCTGCCTTTTGGTATCCCGGATTTATCCTCCAACGATCTCTTTCTTATGTTATATAAGTAGGACTTGGAGACTTGAAGAAGGCTAATGCAACAATTTACAAGATTGTTTTCTACATGAAAAAGCTCTCAACTTTATGCTTACTTTTCTTTAAGTGTTTATATTTCATTTGTGTAAAATCTGCTTGTGTAGAAGAAACTTGTAACACAAAAATTTGTATTCAAACTTGTTTGTTTGTATTTCCTTAAGGAGACTAAGTTATAGTCAGATCCTTGATAAGACAAAGAAAGTTGTTCTTTGTGATTTCCTTAAGGAGACTAAGTTGTAGTTAGATCCTTGAGAAGACAGAGAAAGTTGTTCTTTGTGATTTCTATAATATGTTTGGTTATAGTAGATTAAGTCCTTGTGTATCAGGCAAAATTACCTTGGCAGATGGACTGGAGTAGCTTTGATTTCAAGCGAACCAGGATAAAATTCTTTGTGTCTTTCTCTCTTTGTTCTTTTGATTGTGTGGAGTTTTTTAGTTGGTAAAAAAACTTTTATTTTTAAAACCCAATTAAAACCCCCATTTTCTTGTGCTTTTCACATCTTCAACTGGCACCGGAGCTTCGGTTCTGATTGTGGTAAATTTGTATCAATACTTCAATGTGTTCAGTACCAATCCAGTTTGTGTGTGAGAAACAATGGCCGTTGCTAACAACATCAAGAGAGATCACTACAGTGCTAAACCACTAGTCTTTAATGGTGAAAAGTTTGATTACTGAAAATACATAATCGAAAGTTTCTTTCTGGGATATGATGTTGATATCTGGGATATTATAGTCGATGGCTATGTTCACCCAGTAAATGCTGAAGGAAACAATGTAGCAAGAAGTGCTATGATAGATCAACAAAACAAGGATTTCAAGAATCATCATAAGGCTAGAACGATATTGCTTAATGTTATGTCTTATACTAAGTATGAGAAGATAACAAACAGAGATTCTGCTAAGTCTATCTTTGATTCTTTGAGAATGAATCATTAAGGGAATTCTCAAGTTAAGGAGACAGAGGCTTTGGTCTTAATCCAGAAGTATGATGCATTCTAAATGGAAGAGAATGAAACCGTTGAGACTATGTTCTCAAGATTTCAGATGCTTGTCGCATGACTCAAGGTTCTAGACAAAGGGTATTCTATGGCTGACCATGTTAAGAAAATCATCAGAAGTCTCCCCAAAAAATGGAGACTTATGGTAACTGCCTTGAAGTTAGAAAAGGACCTGAACAATATTAGTCTTGAAGAACTTGTTAGTTATTTGAGAATCCATGAGATAGAACTAAAGGAAGATGAACCTCAGAAGTGAGGTAAATTTGTTGCCTTGAAGTCCAAGCTTGGGAAGACAAGGGCTTATCAAGCTAAGGAAGAATCGGAAGATTCTGATGAAGACTCAAAATATGATGATGAGCTATCTTTGATTTCCAAGAGGGTCAACAACCTCTTGAGGCACAGGCAAAATGTTCAAGGAAAGTTCAGAGGAGCTAGAAGGACTGTTGGTCATTCTGATTCTTCTTCTGGACTAAAGAAGCAAAGTTCTGGTAAAGAGGTTGGCTTCTATGAGTGCAAGGAGCCAGGCCATTATAAGAATGGGTGTCATAATATGAAGAAGGACAAAAGACTTAAGAATTTTTTTCTAAAGGCGAGAATGGGCTTATGGCTACTTGAGATGACTCAGAATCAGAAGAAGAAGATTCTGATGAGGAACAAGTCAACATCGCATTCATGGCAACTACAATTGACCGTAAAACCTCTAAAGAACCAAAAGATAATATGTTGTCAGAATCAGAATCAAACTCCGATTCTAAAGAGGTATTTTCTAAACTATCTCGTTCTGATTTAGAGTCATGACTATCTAAAATGCTGGAAAAGTACCAAAGTCTTCAAAGTAGGTACAAGGACCTTAAACAAGTCCAAGTAGTTGGTTCTGAAACTCGTAGTGAGCTTGAGAAGGATATTTCTTCCTTAAACGAAACAATCTCTTCTTTAGAAAGTAACAACTCTGCTTTAAAAAGAAAATTTTCAAAACTAGAGGAAGAAATAATCTCAGAAGCTTATGGTACTGATTGCATCATTAGATATGACAAATCATTCTAGTACTTTCTGGCTAAAAGCATAGATAGAAGCAAAATGGCTTCCATGATCTATGGAGTTATCAAAAATGGTAAGAAAGATCTAGGTTGTACAAAAATTGGAAAACCTGACGAAAGTCAGAAGGTAAAGTTGAAACCTCTCTATGAGCATTTCGTTCCTGCTGGCACTGATCTTGACTTTTCTGCACAGACACGGAAACCTGCACAGAACCGGAAGAAGAACTTCGTTCTGAAACCCAAGTATCATGCATAAATTTCCCTTAATTATCCTGTTGCACAAAAACCCAAGGTTGTAAAAACTCTGGGAGAACAAACAAAAGAGGACCCATAAAATGGGTACCTAATTATAAGATCATTTATGTTGCAGACATCCTTAGTAGCTCAATTGAGACATTAATCATGGTATCTAGATAGTGGATGCTCACGACATATGACGGGAAGAAGGCTTATGTTCCAAGATTTGGAACTTAAGCCTGGAGGCTTCGTTGGTTTCAGAGGAAATAAAAAAGGGAAGATCATTGTGGCTCTGGAACTATCGGTATGGGTAATCTCCCTTCTATCACTAACGTTTGTTTGATCGATAGTTTGATGCATAACTTATTGTCTATCAGTTAGCTTAGTGAGAATGGTTATGATATCATTTTTTATCAAAAGTCATGTAAGGTTGTTAGTTAGAAAGATGACATAGTACTTTTTAACGGAAAGAGGAAGAACAACATTTATAAAATTAGACTTTCTGATCTTGAGGATCAAAACATAAAATGCTTAATGTATGTTAACAAGGAGCAATGGGTATGGTAGGCCATGTTAGCATGAGAAGGATTTCTCAGCTAAATAAGCTTGGATTAGTTATAGGCTTACCCAACCTATAGTTCACTTCATATGCTCTTTGTGAAGCATGTCAGAAAGACAAGTTTTCTAAAACTTCTTTCAAAGAAAAAATTGTTGTTTCTACCTTTAGACCGTGCGAGCTTTTGCACATTGATTTGTTTGGGCCAATGAAAAATGCCTCTATTAGTGGTAAGAAGTATGGATTGGTCATAGTTTATGACTATAGTCGTTAGATATGGGTAAATTTCTTGAAACACAAGGGTGAGTCACATTCTGTGTTCTCTACCTTCTGTCCACAAGTCCAAACAGAGATGGATTGCAAAAGTCAGATTCAGAAGTGATCATGGTGGCGAATTTGAAAATAAGAAATTTTAAAATCTTTTTGATGGAAATTGCATTTCCCATGATTTCTTCTGTCCTAGAACTCCACAACAAAATGGGGTTGTAGAAAGGAAGAATAGGATTTTGCAAGAAATGGCCTACACCGTGATCCAAGATACTGATATGGCTAAGCATTTATAGGCAGAGGCTGTTAACACAACGTGTTATATTCAGAAAAGGATTTCTATTAGACCTATTATGGGTAAGACTCCTTATGAATTTGGGAAGAACAGAAAGCCCAACATTTCTTATTTCCATCCTTTTGGTTGTGATTGCTTTATGTTGAACACTAAAGAGAATCTCAAAAAAGTTTGATTCTAAGGCACATAAATGCTTATTGTTAGGATATTTTGAATGCTCAAAAGGCTACAAAGTCTTGAACACTGAGACACGAATTATCGATGAATTAATTCATGCTATATTCAATGATAAGCTTGACCTTGAAAAGTCAAAGCTAGTTGAGAAATTTGCAGATATGAAAATCAAATTTTCAGAATCCACAGATAAAGACTCGGAAGGCAAAGCTAAGGATGCTGAAGCAAAAAACGCAGAAGCGACTCAACTAGAGGTTGTTGTTGGTCCAACTCATCAAAAGAAGAGTAGACTAAGAACTTCTCATTCTGAAGAATTGATTCTGGGAGATAAACATGCATCATTCATAACTCAATCTTCGTTCAAACCTTTTAAGGAATCTCATTTAGGTTTGGCATCTCTGATAGAGCCCACATATATTGATGAAGCTCTTCTGGATAATAAATGAATTTTGGCTATACAAGAGGAACTGAATCAATTCACCAGAAACGACGTTTGGGATCTTGTTCAAAAACCAAAAAAGGGTGTCTGTGCCATTGGAACCAGATGGATGTTCAAAAACAAGCTCAATGAGAAAGGTGAAGTCGTCAGAAACAAGGCTCGACTGGTAGCATGAGAAATGTTAAGAGTGCATTCTTGAACGGGTACATTTCTGAAGAAGTGTATATGCACCAACCTCCTAGTTTTGAAAGTTCTCAAAATCCAGATTTTGTTTTCAAACATAAAAATTCATTATATAGTCTGAAACAAACTCCTAGATCTTGGTATGAAATACTAAGGGCCCGTTTGAATGAGTTTTAGTTTTTAATTTTTAAAAACTATTTTAGAAATTAATTTTAAAAACCCAATTTTGAAGAAAAAACATGTTTGGTAATCTAACTTTTAAAAATTGTTTTAAAGTTGAACAATGTTACAAATTTGTCATTGATGAATATAGTACCAGTTTTCCTTGTTTTGTCCTCTTCCTAATTTCCAAAACTAAAAACCAAAAAATCAAAACCTCTAAAACCTATTTTAGATTTTTAGTTTTAAAAACTCACAAATAGAAAATAGTTTTGAAAAATAGTTTTATAAAATTAGACTACCAAACAAATTTTATAATTTTTAATTTTTAAAAACTAAAAAACAGTTTTCTAAAACCATATCAAACGGGCCCTAAGTAACTTACTTTTGGAAAATGATTTTACTAGAGGGGAAGTGGATATAACGCTCTTTTGCAAAACCTTTAAGAATTATATTCTCGTTGTGAAAATTTATGTTGATGATATTATATTTGGTTCTGCTAATGCTTAGTGTTGGTTCTAGGTGTTGGCAACAATTTTGGTAAAACCTAGAGTGTTCACAAGTTGTCACAAGTGTTGTCTTGACATAAGATAACATGTACCTGCAGGATGTTTAAAATGTGAATATGCAGGATTTTATTGAAATGTCAGACCCGATGTCATGACATCTGTATAGAGAACATTCAGTTTGAATGTTATGTATTGTGTGATTGTGTTTTTTATGCTAATCTATGTATGATTGAAGAGATGATTAAATGCGTTATTCAATCAGTAATTACAACCAGATTGACTTATTTTCCAATGAGATATAATCATCTGTCATGAGAAGATATGAATGGAAAATAGTTTTAGGGTTTTATGATGTCCAAGCCTAACTAAACGATTCTATAAATAGGGCATGGAAAACCTGGTTTTATACACAAGAAATAACGAACGAAATATTGAGAGAGAATAAGGGTTTCAGTCTTGTATGGTCTTGTGAATTGTAAGCCATTCATTCATCCATAGATGATTGAATTGCACTGATTTTTGAGTTGTAATTTGTCCACTCTAAGCTTTGAAGCATGAGTGTGTGTTTACTTGATTGAAGATTTTAAGCAAGATCAAGTATGTGTCTTTAAAGAGTGTCTTCTTTTCATTGTAATTCTTGTTTTATATCACTGTTGTGATTGAGGGGGAGTGAGTAGGATCTCATATCTAAGAGTTCTTAGATAGAAGTCACACGGGTAGAGATTAGGTGAAAAGACTGTAACTTGAAGTTGTTTACTGTGAGTCTTTGAACTGATTATGTTTAGTTGATTTCCTTCCTAGCTTGGTAGCCCCCAGACGTAGGTGAGTTTGCACCGAACTGGGTTAACAATTGCTTGTGTCTCGTGCATTACTGTTCTTTATCTTTTATCCTGTTTGTATTGTTCAGATATTAGTGTCGTGACATTACCTTCGACATCTCATATCTGATACCAGAACTTCAATTGGTATCAAAGCAGGCATCCTGCTCTGGTTCTGGGTGAGATCTAGGGACGTTACTTTCTGGTACTATGGATAGAGATGGAGGATCTGTTCACAGACCACCTATTCTGGATGGATCCAACTATGACTACTTGAAACCTCGAATGGTAGCCTTCCTAAAATATTTGGATAATAAGGCTTGGAAGGCTGTTTTAACAGGCTGGGAACATCCAGTTACTACTAAGGAAGGAGAAGCTACAACTGATAAGAAGGCTGAGGAACAATGGACCAAGGAGGAGGATGATCTAGCCCTTGGGAACTCTAAAGCATTGAATTCTATATTCAATGGAGTATATAAGAACATCTTCAGATTGGTAAACAACTGTGAGGTGGCTAAAGATGCTTGGAACATTCTCAAAACCACTCATGAAGGCACCTCTAGAGTGAAGATGTCTAGACTGCAGCTGCTCACTACCAAGTTTGAAAATTTAAGGATGAAAGAAGATGAAAATATTCATGAATTTCATATGAATATCCTTGAAATTGCTAATGCCTCAGGAGCCCTGGGTGAGAAGATATCAGATGAAAAACTAGTAAGGAAAATACTCAGGTCACTTCCTAAGAGATTTTCCATGAAAGTGACAGCCATAGAAGAGTCTCAAGACATTTCCAATATGAGAGTTGATGAGTTAATTGGATCCCTCCAAACATTTGAGATAGGAATGTGTGATGGATCTGAAAAGAAAGTCAAAAGCATAGTCTTCATGTCAAACACTGAAGAGAAAGAGGAAGAAAGTGGTCAAGATACTGATGAAGATCTGGGAAATGATGTAGCATTACTGGGAAGACAGTTCAACAAACTTCTGAAAAAGATGGATGTAAGGTCTAAGTCTAATGTCAAGAACATCTCATCTGACATCAGTAAGTCCAATAATGCTGGAAGAAGAACAAGATCTGATGAAAAGTCCAAAGAAGGAAAATGAGTTTAGTGCCATGAATGTGATGGGTATGGACACATTAGAGCTGAATATGGAACCTACCTCAAGAAACAGAAGAAGAGTCTTGCTGCTACTTGCTCTGATGAAAGTGAAATAGAAGAGTTTTCAAATCTTGTGACTGCCTTGATTGGAAGATGGGGTTCTGATGAAGACTCAAGTGACGATGAAGTAACCTTTGATGAGTTAGCCACTACCTACAGGAAGCTGTGTCACAGAAGTGAAGAAGTGTGTCAACAAGTTTAAAGTCAGAAGAAAGTGATAACACAACTGGAGAATGAAAAGGTAGAACACTTGGAAACCATCTCTAAGTTAAAGACTGAAGCAGTGCTCTTGAATTCCAAACTGGATGAAATGACAAAGTATGTCAGAATGCTAAACAATGGATCTGACACCTTAGACAAAAGTCTCCAGACTGGACAAATGGTAGGAGACAAGTTTAGCATTGGGTTCAACGAATCCAAACCTGAGTGCAGTCGCACTGGTAGCAAACCAAAATCCAAACCTGAGTGCAGTCACACTGGTAGCAAACCAAAGATGTCACATCATATGTCACAACATCATAAAGGAAGACAGCAGAAAGGAAAACATCAAAGATGGAGATGTCATTACTGTGGAAAATTTGGCCACATAAAACCATTCTGCTATAAGTTGTATGGCTATCCTAGTCCTTCTCGTCATTAACCTAGACCCAAACATCACATACCTGTCAACAGAAAACAATGGGTTCCTAGGACTGGTGTTACAAACCTGATAGCTCACACTTCCTTCAGAGTTTCAGCCAAAGAAGACTGGTATTTTGACAGTGGGTGCTCCAGACACATGACTGGAAACAAAAACCTGCTAACTGGCCTTCATCCTCATGCCACCAGCTATGTAACCTTTGGTGATGGAGCGAAGGGTGAAATCAAGGGAATTGGTTGGAGTCCCTAACCTTGACAATGTCCTTCTTGTTAAGGGACTGACTACAAACCTAATAAGCATCAGTCAACTATGTGACCAAGGTCTAACTGTAAACTTCACTAAAACTGAATGTCTGATTAGTAATAAAGAAAATGAAGTGATCATGAAAGGAGTCAGGTCTAAGGATAACTGCTATATGTGGAGTTCTCAAGAAACTGGTTATTCATCAATGTGTACTCTAGCCAAAGAAGAAAAAGTGAAGATATGGCATCAAAGATTGGGCCATCTACATCTTAAAGGAATGAAGAGGATTATATCGGTTGAAGCTGTTAGAGGAATTCCAAACTTGAAGATTGATGAAGGAAGAATTTGTGGGGAGTGTCAAATTAGAAAATAGACAAAGATATCACATTAGAAGCTCAGACATGACACCACTTCCAAAGTGTTGGAACTTCTCCATATGGACTTGATGGGACCCATGCATGTGGAAAGTCTTGGTGGGAAGAAGTATGCTTATGTAGTGGTGGATGACTTCTCCAGATACACCTGGGTCAATTTTATAAGAGAAAAATCCGATGTATTTGAAGTCTTCAAAGATCTTTGTCTAAGACTTCAAAGAGAAAAAGAAAGTCAGGTTATCAAAATCAAAAGTGATCATGGGAAGGAATTTGAGAACAGCAAATTTGCTGAATTCTGTGCATCAGAAGGAATTAGTCATGAATTCTCATCTCCCATTACTCCTCAGCAAAATGGTGTGGTAGAAAGGAAAAATAGAACTCTCCAAGAATCAGTCCAGAGTTATGATTCATGCTAAGAAATTTCCCTACCATTTCTGGGCTGAAGCTATGAACACAGCCTACTATGTTTACAACAGAGTAACCTTGAAGAAAGGGACTCCTACTACCTTATATGAAGTCTAGAAAGGGAGAAGACCTACAGTCAAATACTTCCATGTATTTGGTAGTAAATGTTATATCTTGACTGGTCGTGAACAAAGAAGGAAGATGGATCCCAAGAGTGATGAATGAATATTTCTGGGCTACTCAACAAACAGTAGAGCATATAGAGTCTTTAATTCCAGAACAAAGGTAATGATGGAATCTATCAATGTTGTGATTGATAATCAGCAGATTGATGTCACAAACGATGTTGAGACATCCCTAAATGATCCCTCAGCTGATTTCCCAGATAAAAGTAATGAGAATGAACTCACTCAAGCTGAACCTGAAGCTGACATAATTAATAAGGGACCCTTTATCAGAATTCATAAGGATCATCCTAAAGATCTCATTATAGGAGACCCAAATAAATGGGTCACAACTATATCAAGGGAAGTGATCTCACATGGCTGTTTTGTGTCCAAGATTGAGCCTAGGAATGTCAAGGAAACCTTGACTGATGAATTCTGGATCAATGCCATGCAGGAAGAGTTAGGTCAATTCAAGAGAAATGAAGTATGGGAATTGGTTCCAAGACCTGAAGGAATAAATGTCATTGGAACAAAGTGAGTGTACAAGAATAAATCTGACGAACAAAGGGTGGTTACTAAAAATAAAGCAAGATTAGTAGCACAAGGATACACTCAAGTTAAAGGAGTTGACTTTGATGAAACATTTGCCCTTGTAGCTCGCTTTGAATCCATTAGACTATTACTTGAAGTGGCATGTATTCTGAAGTTTAAACTGTTCCAAATGGATGTAAAAAGTGTCTTCTTGAATGGCTACTTAAATAAGGAAGTATATGTTGAACAACCTAAAGGATTTACAGATCCAAATCTTCCAAAGCATGTGTACAAGTTGAGGAAAGCCCTCTATGGTTTGAAACAAGCTCATAGGGCTTGGTATGATAGACTCACAGTGTTCCTCACTGGCAATGGATACAGGAAGGGAGGCATTGACAAGACCCTATTTGTTAAGGATGAAGGAGGAAAACTCATGGTGTCTCAAATATATGTGGATGATATTGTGTTTGGTGAGATGTCAGATCAGATGGTCGAATATTTTGTTAAACAAATGCAGTCTGAATTTGAAATGAGCCTTGTTGGAGAGCTGACCTATTTTCTTGGGCTACAAGTCAAGCAGATGGAAGATTCTATCTTTCTATCTCAAAGCAAATATGCCAGAAACATTGTTAAGAAGTTTGGCATGGAGAATGCAAGTCATAAAAAGACACCTGCTCCTACACATCTGAAAGTCTCCAAAGATGAAAATGGTGTTAGTGTAGATCAAAGTCTCTACAGAAGCATGATAGGAAGTCTGTTATATCTCACAGCAAGCAGACCTGACATTGCTTTTGTTGTAGGTGTTTGTGCTAGATATCAAGCTGAACCAAAAGTCAGTCACATAAACCAAGTGAAAAGGATACTGAAATATGTCAATGGCACCAGTGACTATGGAATGTTGTATACTCATGGATATGGATCTATGCTGACTGGATACTGTGATGCTGACTGGGCTGGAAGTGTTGATGATAGGAAAAGCACATCAGAAGGATGTTTCTTCTTGGGGAACAACTTAATATCATGGTTTAGTAAGAAACAAAATTGCGTGTCCCTTTCCACTGCTAAGTTGAATACATAGCAGCTGGAAGTAGTTGTTCTCAACTGGTTTGGATGAAACAGATGCTGACCGAATATAATGTTACACAAGATGTCATGACATTGTACTGTGACAACCTGAGTGCTATAAATCTTTCTAAGAATCCTATTCAGCACAGCAGGACAAACCACATTGATATTTGTCATCACTTTATTAGAGAACTAGTGGAAGAGAAAATCATAGCCCTGGAGCATGTTACTACTGAAATGCAATTAGCTGACATATTTGCAAAGGCTTTGGATGCTAATCAATTTGAATGCTTAAGAAGGAAATTAAGGATTTGTATCCATGAGAATTTATAGCAATTAATTTGGAGTGGAAAAGGTAATAAAAATATTGTCTGCCCACTTAAAAGAAAGTGCCCCATTTATGGTAAATCATTACCTAGTACTGGAGCTTCCATCTATAGCATTTTCACACGCAACCTCAGCTCAAACATTTCCACCTTCCTCAAACTTCATCAACCTTCTCTCCTAGGGCAACAGAAACCCTTCCACAAGCTCAACAAGATGGCACAACATCCTTCATCTTCTGGTTCTAAAAACACTAAACCTGCACACAAAGCTAGAACACCCTCCATGGACTTTCTTAATGAAGACATTTTGGAAGTGATTCCCCTATCAGTCATCCCAGGCGACGCTCCTGCTCCATCCTCCACTGCAGAACATACTCAAGGCAACAATTCTGATAACCCTACCTCTAAGGATGACATGCATCATACTGATCGTGTCATTAGAAATCTTGTCATGAGGATCCTTAATGAAGGACATTCAGTAAAGGGAGTTTCTACTCCTCTATCGAGAAGGGACCCCTCTCCTGAGGTTGGACCTCAAAATGAGAAAGACGATGAGTCATCTAGGTCTGAAAAAGATATAGCTGCTGAAGGATTATGCTCTTTAGGGCAAACCTTACCTAGTAAGAAATTTGTAGATGCTTCTCAGTCTAAGAAGCATGACTCTGCTAAGAAGGTGATTGACTTGGAAGATGAGAGCTCAGATGATGAAGATGATAGCTTGCTTCATCACTTGAAGCCAAGTGTTTCTAAGAGGATGAAGACCAGAAAGGGTAGGTCTGTGGCTGAGATGATGACAGCCAAAACTGGTAAGAAGGCTACTGCTGTAGGCCCTTCAAAGTATTAGAGTAAAGTGGAGGTAAAAAAGAGAAAAGTAAGAGAAAGTTCTGATTCAGATGAAGATGTTGAAGACGATGTCCCTGACATCTCTCCTGTCAAAAAGCCAACTGTTAGAAAATCCCCTGCAAAGGTTGCTGCTGTACACCTGAATAACATTTCCTTCCATCTTGAATATGGTGTAGCAAAGTGGAAATTTGTAATCCAAAAGAGAGTGGTTGTGGAAAGAGAAACGGGAAAGGATGTTGTGGAGGTTAAGGAGGTCATGGACCTGATCAAGTCTGTTGGATTAATGAAAACGGTTAGTGGGTTATCTCAGTGTTTTGAAGGTCTTGTTAAAGAATTTATGGTGAACATCCTTGAGGACATTGCTAACAAGAACAACAAAGAGTTTTGTAAGGTGTTTGTTAGAGGAAAGTGTGTGAAGTTTTCTCCAACTGTGATTAGTAAGTTCCTAGGAAGAGGAACAAAAGGTGCTGGTGAACTAGAGGCCACAGACAATGAAGTCTGTAGGGAAATAACTGCTGGACAGGTCAAGGAGTGGCCAAGTAAGAAGCATCTCTCTGCTGGAAAATTAACTGTGAAATATGCTATCTTGCACAAGATAGGGTCAGCAAACTGGGTACCAATAAATCACATCTCTACAATCTCAAATACTCTTGGAAGGCTCATATTTGCTATTGGAACCAAGCTTAATTTTGATTATGGTAGATTCATGTTTGAACAAATTGTCAAACATGCTTCTACAAATGCAGTGAAGCTGCCCATAGCTTTTCCCTCAATAATTTGTGGGATAATCCTGAGCCAGCAACCTGGAATTCTGAGAACAAGTGATATCCCTAGTAGAAGAAAACCTCCCTTATCAGTTCATTACAAATTATTTGAAGGCAGTCATGTCAATGACATTGTCATGACATCTGCTATAAAGAAGCCAACCTCTCAAGGTGGTCTGATTACTGAATTGAAAGAGACTTGTAAGGAATTGGAGACTGGGATAAGGGTAGCTAAAGCCAGGAAAGAAGCTTTAGAGGTTCTGATTAATAGCTTGGAGCAAGGTGATAGAGAAGAATCTCAAGCCAAGGAAACAGATGCCCACACCTCAAGTGAGAGGTCTGAGTCTCAAGATAAATCAAGTGGCAGTTCTGGGTCTGAAGCTGATGAAGATGCTAGCTCCTCTGACTGAGTGTTGATGAAGGTTGTTTCCTTGTTATGATGTTGTGTTGTTCTGGATGTTTGATGCTTTTTTTTGGCAGTCTTGTTTTGATGCCTTGATGTAATTTTTGGGTGCTTGGTGATTTCTCTGGATTCATTTTATCTTAGCTTATATAGTTGTGTATTTTTGTGGTTCTGTAACATCTGACAATATGTTTTAACATTCTATGTGACATTCTATGTTGGACTAATAGACATTTATTTTGTTTCATTGGTCTCTTTGGTCTATTTTGACTAAAAAGGGGGAGAAGTAGCTAAAGGAGAGCTGCAATTAATGTGTGCTATGAAGTAGCTATGCTATAAACAGATGACATGTGTTGTTGAAGGAGATGTCTGTGTAGTACATGTGATGTTGAAGGTGATGTCAGATGGGGTGATGCATGTTACAGGTGTTGTTGAAGGAGATGTCTGTGTTGAACAGACTGAGGGGGAGAAGAAGCACATAAATGTGTTTAATATGTGTTTACTAGTTACTATGATAGCTAGTAAATGTGTGGTTTATTACTTCTGCTACAAAACTGTTGATATGTTTTATTGTACTCTTGTGAACAAATTGACTGATGTATGTTTTAGCCAAAATTTGCCAAAGGGGGAGTTTGTTGGTTCTAGGTGTTGGCAGCAATTTTGGTAAAACCTAGAGTGTTCACAAGTTGTCACAAGTGTTGTCTTGACATAAGATAACATGTACCTGCATGATGTTTAAAATGTGAATATGCAGGATCTTACTGAGATGTCAGACCCGATGTCATGACATCTGTATACAGCACATTCAGTCTGAATGTTATGTATTGTGTGTTTGTGTTTTTTATGCTAATTTATGTATGATTGAAAAGATGATTAAACACGATATTCAATCAGTAATTACAATCAGATTGACTTATTTTCCAACGAGGTATAATCATATATCATGAGAAGATATGAATGGAAAATAGTTTTAGGGTTTTATGATGTCCAAGCCCAGCTAAATGATTCTATAAATAGGGCATGGAAAACCTGGTTTTATACACAAGAAATAACGAACGAAATATTGAGAGAGAATAAGGGTTTCAGTCTTGTGTGGTCTTGTGAATTGTAAGCCATTCATTCATCCATAGATGATTGAATTGGACTGATTTTTGAGTTATAATTTGTCCACTCTAAGCTTTGAAGCATGAGTGTGTGTTTACTTGATTGAAGCTTTTAAGCAAGATCAAGTATGTGTCTTTGAAGAGTGTCTTCTTTTCATTGTAATTCTTGTTTTATATCACTGTTGTGATTGAGGGGGAGTGAGTAGGATCTCATATCTAAGAGTTCTGAGATAGAAGTCACACGGGTAGAGATTAGGTGAAAAGACTGTAACTTGAAGTTGTTTACTAAGAGTCTTTGAACTGATTATGTTTAGTGGATTGCCTTCCTAGCTTGGTAGCCCCCAGACGTAGGTGAGTTTGCACCGAACTGGGTTAACAATTGCTTGTGTCTCGTGCATTACTGTTCTTTATCTTTTATCCTGTTTGTATTGTTCAGATATTAGTGTCGTGACGTTACCTTCGACATCTCATATCTGATACCAGAATTTCACTTAGTTGTGCAAAGATTTTGCAAAGTTAATGTAGGCATAATTTGAAATAAGTCTGATGGGAGAACTTAGGTTCTTTATGGGGATTCAAATTGCTCAACATTCAGAAGGAGCGTACATCCACCAAAGCAAGTATACAAGAGAACTTCTGAAGAAGTTTAACTTGTCAGCATGCAAGCAAGAAAAAACTCAAATGTATCCTACATGCATTATGGAGAAGGAAGAGGTAAGTATTAAGGTATATTAGAAGCTATTCATAGGCATGATAGGTTTTCTCCTTTATATAACTGCTTCTAAACCTGATATTTTATTCAGTGTTTGTTTGAGTGCTCGCTTCCAATAAGACCCTAGGGAGACTCACTTAACTGTTGTTAAGAGAATCTTTAGGTATCTAAAAGGTACTACTAATCTTTGTTTATTTTATAGAAAATTAAGTGAATACAAGTTAGTAGGTTATTGTGACGCTGACTATGCTAGAGACAAAATATAGAGGAAAAGTACTTCTGGAAGCTATCAATTTCTAGGAGACAATCTGATTTCGTGGTCTAGCAAAAGGAAGTCAACTGTAAGACCCTAATTTTGACCCTAAGATCCCTCATGGCATCATACCATTGGCTCATTGCATTGCCTCAAGGATCATAGCATGTGTGGCTCCTTAACCCTAGGGTTGGGACTTGTGTGAGTGGTTTGAGACCACCAAGCATGCTTGTATTGTATATTATTGCTTTTATTATTTTGATTACTAACCAAAAGCACAAAAATATGTCACTAACTCTTTTGTTTTGAAGCTCAAGTGATCATGTGCTCCCTTTGCTCCTAGGAGGCTCCTAAGCTCAATGAAATGGCTAGATGAAGATGAGAACAAACATGAAAATGGTCCACAAAGCTCTTAATCATCATATATGTCTCCCAAGTATCTCAATTTTCCAATTTGATCAAGATAACCCAAAGGGCTTGAGGATTGTTTCCCAAGGAAACCATAATTCAACTGTGCATTGATTGTGCCTTGCTCATGAAGCAACCTCAACCTACAATCAAATTTAATCAAGGGAAGTTCTTTAATTCATCATTTTATGCATATATGAGCCTATGTGAGGATCCTCAATCATTCATTTATCAAGATTTGAAGTTTGGCCTTGAGAAGTTGACCAGTCAAGTCATCTGACTAAGTTGAGGATCACTGAGATATAACTTGTGATGTGTTTGTCAAATGAAGATGACCTCAAGAGAAAAAATGTTCTTAAGAACCATATGAACAACTTTCATGTTCATAAAAAATCCATTTGAAACTTGGAAGGTCATAATTCATTTCAAAAAAGTATAGGTCATTTTGACTGAAACCCTAATTTTGGGTCAACTTCCCAAGGACCTAACTTCCTTATTTTTTATGATTTTAAGGTGATACCAATTGCATTGGAAATATTAAGATGTCTACTTCAAATGTTATGTTGGACAAAATTTCACAATCGTAAAAGAAATACATGTGATACCAATTGCTTTTGATAAAAAAATTCAAAGGGAACCTAGACATGTTTTGTACCCAAAACTTCAATGCCAGTTTTCATAAATTTCCAAACTCCAAATGAATTTTTTCCCAACATAAATTTTGTTCCTTATTTCAAGGGATTTCCAACCATTACTCACATTAATTTTTTGGACTTTCCATGAACGAGTTTCGAAGAGCTTATTGTTTATGCTCATTTTTGCAATTCACATCATAACTTGGAATGCAAGCTTGTGCAGCCTCTTGTGCACGTCCAATTCAACTATATTTGATCTCATCCTGCATTTCCATTCATTCTTGGGCTTTGCATACGTTTGTACAGACCCATGCATGAAGGATCCAAGTTTCATGCACACGAGCCAAACACCACCTTGCATCCATTCCAGCTATAAATAGAAGCTCATGCTCATTCAAAAATGAATCCGAAGGAGATCTAAAACGCTACTGGATTGAAAACCAAACCCTCACCAAAGGAATTTTCAGTTTTCAATTTCAATTTCAAGCTTGAATTTCAACATCATTAGTTAATCTTCAAGTCTTAATTCCTTAACCTTGCATCACCATCACACTTCCAGATCAAAATTGGATCAAGAGCTCGAACAAATCGTGTTGTTTGAAGCTCCATTTCAGAGGTATATCAACAAACTTTTTTGATTCAAATCTTGAAATACAATGTGAATTGCTTTGGTTTTTGTTGTTTTTTGAAGTCCTCAAGCATGAGGCAGGCCAGTGGTGGTCTCAATTTTGCAAATCGTGCCATTTCAGATCAAGCACCATGATCTTCAAGCTCTTGTTTCTCTCTAAATAGGAACATTGAGAAGGATCCATGGTTACAGGGGTGATGTACATCACCTCAGCTTCATTTTGATACCCTTATTTTTCATTTTCATTAAGGTTTGATTCCCTGCGCGTGGTGGCCGGAATCAGTTGTCTGGCCGGAGAAGATGGTGGTTTCCACCACCATCCCCACGTGGAAGCCTCAGATCCATCAGATCTTGCTGGAATGTTATAATCCTGGCCATTGCTCGTGTTGACTTATTTTAATTTCAAGAGTAGCGCGCTTGACTTGAGTTCATGGTGTGACCGCGCCTCTGAACCCTCAGATCATTGTCACGTCAATTAATGAAGTGATCCAATGGCAACGCATTTTTGCTATTTTCCTATTTTCTGATTAATTCCATTTAATTCCTTTATTTTCAAAAATTCATAAATATTTTATTTGAAGTCACAAAAATATGAGACCAATGCCAAAAAATTTCTTGAAAAATCTAGTTTCATATTTTGATTTTTAATTATTTTTGTGACTTCATTTAATTTTTGTGTGAATTATTTGGTTTTTAATAGTTTTAATTCATTTTAAAATACTTTTTGATATCTAAAAAATCCAAAAATATTTTCTTAACATATATGGATCATGATAAGTCAATGAAAAATAGTCTCATCAATTTCTTAATTGATTTGAGACTTATTTGAGATTTTAATTCACTTGTGTTATTTTTCATTGTTTTTAATTGTTTTAAAATAGTTTCTGATTTCAAAAATTATTGAAAAAACTTGTCAAAGCTTGTTTGACCATGTTAGACCTATGAGAATTTAATTGGACTTGTTGAAGTTGATTTGAATTAAATTTGAGGTTTGACCATATTTTGTCCATTTTATTTTGCATTTATTTTTAATTAAAAAAATACCAAAAAAATATATGTTTGACTTGTTGACTTGTAACCTTCATTTCTATTCTGTTTAGCATTGGTTGATGATGATTTGATTCACTTTTGACCAATTGTGTTTGATATTTGAATTCTCTTTCCATTCATTTCATCTTCATCTCTTTCTTTTTATTTTTGGGGCCAATGAGTTAATGTCTTATGGTTGGTCTTGACAAATGAGAGGTTTAACCTTCTTTGATCCAAATCAAACTCAACTTGATCCAAGATCAAGTGAGTTGCTTTGTATCCAAGATAGGTTACTTCTTGGTCAAGAAAAAAACCTAAAGCCCATACAAGGCCTTTCTCTTTTCTTTTGGCATGGCAAGTTGTAGGAGCTTGGCTTACTAGTCATGATCTCTAACTTGTGTTTATTTACCCATAGTTTTTTTGACCGGCCTCAGATAGGTGTGACTACTATATTAGTCCACTTACGATTGTTTAACATGGCGCTAAATTGTCTTATGACAAACTAACATAATCATACTAATTACTAACTTTAATTTGAGCATTTAATTTCTTGCAATTTACTTTAATGCAATTTACTTCTTGCTCATTTATTCATATTGCTTTTCATTTTGCTCACTTGAGCACATATTTTATATTTATGTCATTTTCCTTTTGCTCATTTGAGCTCATTATTGTATATAAATATATTGTTGTCTTGTGGTTGTTTTGTCTTTGTTTTTGTGAACCCAATGTAAAAAGGAGAAAGGACTTAGAATTAGGACTTACCTATGCTTGAAGGAGTTTAAGAGCAACTAGGCCGCATGTGTCGCATCCGCGAAAAACAACCGGCGGGCAAAAACAAAACAAACAGAGCCGCCACCGTGCGTTATTTATCCCAAAGAGGGAAAGGAAACGCTCGAAGTAAACCTGGAAAAGACATGGTCTCGCGACCAAAGAGAGATGGGATCGGGAGTCGGTTATGCGAAGGGAAGGTATTAGCACCCCTACGCATCCGTCGTACTCGACGAGATCCACGCTCAAAAGGATAGGATAAAGGTTGCTAAACACTGCTCAACAGAATGCACACACACACTGGAATAAGACACAGGTGCAAGAAGAGGGGAACGGGCTCGCTAGGATATCGCATCCTATGCCTACGTATCTCATCTGGAATGAGAATCAGAGTTACCGTAGTTCGGCTCACGCACGCCGAAACAAAAGACACACCCAAGAAACCGACTGCCAATCGCTGGGCTTACGTCAGACTCCACACAAACAGGAAAACATGGAAACTGAATGCCAATCGCTGGACTTACATCAGACTCCGAACCAACAAACACACACAGGAAACCAACTGCCAATCGCTGGACTTACGTCAGACTCCAAGAAAACAAGAGGTTAACCGGACGCTGAGTCGTCAAAAGCAACGAAAAAGTCGAACAAACAAGCTAACAGGGAGTCTGGTACTCGAGCCTGCTAGCTATCAAGCAAACACACACAAAAAAGGAAAAGGGTGCCCGGAGAGATCTCGCACGATCTCCTGCCTACGTACCTCATCTGGTATGAGGATCAGGGCAACGTAGTTCCCCTTAATAGGGGAGAAACTTCTTCTAAACCAGAGACTGGGAAATGACAAACTAGAAGGGAGCCTGACTCGAGCCTAATAGTTATCATGCAATCCACAATGGTCCTAGGTTGAGGTTTCTATCTAACTTGCACAGGCAGCAAGCTATCCTAAACAACACAAGCAAACACATACAAGCACAATAAGCAATCACACACACTATATGCAATCAATTGGGCCCATACAAGGTTAGGCTGTGAAACACAAGCCAACTGGAATCGGGTGTAGTTAGCTCTTAACCCTAACATTGAGAGTTAGGATGAAGTAGATGAAATGGGAAGTGAGGGTAAGACCTCACAGCTCTTATCCCTGGCCTGGGAGAGCTTCAGACAAATGAAAGTGTGGGAGTTCAGAAAGTAGGAACTCTTCTCCACATATGACTGACACAACAGAGATCTTGGGTTAATATCCACAATGCATCAACACAAGGTGTGAGCAAAGTGGATGACACACTGAATAGCAGGAGATGGACTACACATCTCTTTTATCTGCCAATTGCCTCATAAGAGGACTTTTCCTGCTTGGCACAAAGATAAACAAACACAAGCATTGCCTCTTAAGAAGGGCTTCAGACAGGTGCCTGCCCACATAACAGGACAGGTCTTCCAGACTACATGAAGATTAAAGGGTTATACCTCAGTGGTTAAGCAACCAAGCAAAAGCAAGTTCAAAGTTAACTTAAAGCAACTTATGTACCTGTGGAAACATCAAACAAATCAGTACAACTGTACAGACAAACAGACAATCGTGAATATCAAACAGTCAAACCCAATGAGCAAAGGCATAAGCCAACAAGTCAAACTCAAATGAGTTAACAGCCCTACAAAACACACAAAGTTAGTAGTCAAAATTAAACATCAAATGCTCAAGTGATAGAGCATCATCAACTATGGAACTTGAATGTTCAACCTGAAACCAAAGCTCAAACATAAGCAACAAACCACTAGGTCAAAGCCTAGGGTCAAAGATGGAGAAAAAATTCAAAACAGAAGCTGAATATTAACATGAATCAACTTCAAACACATCTTGAAACAATCCAAAAGGTCTCATCTCAATATCAATTACCAAAAGCATTTCATGAACCAAACATGGCAAGGTATGCAAATTGTGACCACATTGTGACATCAGAAGAAACAAATGCACATTAAATCAAAAATGATTCAAATAATCTTGGCAAAATTCATGAGTAAACAGGACATACAACATGATCATCACACAAAAAATTAGAGGCATTGGACATCATTAGGCATGGTAATCATATTGCATAAGTCAAGGCAAGCACAAACAAGCACATGTGTGACACCAAATGTCACACCAACTTAGCATAGGCATAAAACAGAAATGGTAATCGGTAAAAACCTCAAACCAAAGCCAAAACAACACTCAACATGTCTAGAAATAGTGTGCAAAGTTTCACATTCATTGGATAATCCACAAGTATTTCACAATCACATGAAATTCAAGGCAATTTAAAAGCTCAAATGTGACCATCCAGAATGAAAAATCTCAATTAAATCAGAAATGATTCCAAAAATTCCACCAAAAATCATGAGAAATCACAACATCCATAATACACATCATACAAAAAATCAGGACATTTGGAATTCATTTAGCATGGCAAATTCATCAATCAAGTCGAACATCACAAGGTGTGACACAAATTGTCACACCTACCTTAACATGATCATAAAACATCAATGGCACATGATAAAAATACCAAATCAACACCATAATTTCAAGCATCATGTCTAGTTTCAGCATGCAAAATTTCATGAGCATTGGATAAGAATCCGTCATTTCACAAAGGTATGATCAAGGCAAGGTACAAAATGGACATGTATCCAAACACTCTAGGAAAAATAATTTCCAGGCCAGGCACAATTTTTGAATCAATGATCAAAAAATAGTAGACAAAAAATGGAACACAATGCAAAAAACCTCATATTTTTTGGATGATTATTCAATTAGATATGATTTTTTAAAGATTGAAAATGAAAATAAAAATACATGAAGCCATGGCATATGAACACATGGAGAAAATAAATGAAGCATGTGGACAATGGTGAAGCCAAGGATCGAACCAAGGCCGGATTCAAATGTCCAGCGCGCCAGGCAGCGAAACGCTGCGTTTCACTTAATTGCTGGCCCAATTAGAAGCGTGCATGGGCTTCAGCATGCACCAATCGCGTTTAAGCCCTAAAACACTATAGGCAACGCTATTCCGTGGCAAAAGGGATCAAAAAAACGTGGCCAAAAAGTCTGCACATCGTCTTCTTCAAAACGCAACACATGAACAGTAATCACTCAAGAACATGAAGAACAATTTTTCCAGATCTTAAAAGTAAGCACATCAACACGTAGCCTAAACATCCTAGGTCACGAATCAAGGCAAGGCTAAGCTTAAAACATCACACATCAAGTGGATCGAGCAAATCAAAATTCATCATCAAACTTTAAACAATCGAATCTCACTCAATTATGCATGGATTTCAGTGATTCAAAGCTCAGATTAACCACAACAACAAGATCTATAACATTAGCATGATAAAATTGAGAATTAAGAGGATCGATTTGGAACCTCTTGAAGAGCAGCTTTGTGAAATCGCGTTTTTCAGGCCTTGTAATGCTCCAAGTGTCTTCTAGGCAGCTTGTACAAGTGATTGGAAGAGATCTTGAGGTCCAATTGCTCTTGATTCAACCAGAATTGGATTCCACCATTGTTGCTTCCATAGCTTCAAGCATGAACAAAGTGCACGAATTCTCTTGGATCTACCTTCAATCTTGCTCCATGATGCTTCCAGATGATGAATTAGGCAATGGATTGTGGTTTGATTCAAGAAAAATGAGAGAAAATTTGAGAGAAAAAAGTGTGAAAATTTTGTAGATCTGAAAATTGTGAGTTGTTAGTGAAAAACAGTTATGGTTATGCTTATATATGCTCCACTAATCATGTTTAATTAAGCCTTAAACCAAATGCTAATGAAATGGATGAGTTAGGGAGTGTTTTGGCCAATTGAGTTTTTCACCCTTATGCATGAAAATGCATGGTGAACAGTACGAATTTTGATCCAATTTCCCTCAAAATGTTGTTTTGAAATCATTTGTAATGGCCAAAAGTTCAAATAATTCACCAATTTTAAATCCCAATTTTTCCCTCCAAAAAATCAAGTGAAATGCAAATGATTATGTGATGATAATTGGTGTAATGCAATGTATGTTTTGGAAACTAGAGGTTAAAAGGAGAAGAATGCAAAAAGAGCCACTTGAATTGGAGTTTTGGTTGAGAAGTTATGCCCATTTGAAGTTCCATGTTCACTTTGTCAAGATTGAACCATATCTCCTTAACCACACATGAGAAATTGATGATCTTGGACTTTTTGGAAATGGGAGAGAAATATCTACAACTTTCATGTTCAACAAAATTTCATTTGAATCTTTCTTGATGATGTAATCTTGAGTTGAAAACCTTTCCATTTTTGGCAATTTCAAATTACAGGTCACTTACTATTTTTGGAAAGTTTTGTCCTGACTTTAAATTCTTCAATGTTGATGTTTGAAATGTCAAATGAGACTTGTTTGAACATGAATGAAGTATTTCTACTCACTTCCCACCTCCAAATCCAACAGTTGACTTGGCAGTTGACTTTTGCAGTTGACAAAGGACTTGGCCATGCACAGAGGATTTTGAGCCTCAACCTCTTGATGAAATGGCTCCAAATGGAAACGCTAGCTTATACAAGCTTAATAAAATCATATGATGATCTCCATCCCACTAAAGACCTCATCTCCCTGAAAAACCCTGATTGGTATAATGCATCTGATTAGGGTTGACCAGAGGTCAAAACCCTAATCCCAAGGAAACTGATCATGAATAGTGAACCATGATGATGATGATGTACCATTTCAACCAAGATAATACTCAACCTCCTTGAGGAACCAAGAGACCCTAATTTAAGCACAAACCCTCAGATGATTGGTGATCAATTCATGAAACCCTTAGGCTTGCATCTCTTAACCTCTCTATCTTCTGATAAAGACCTAGGAGGGTGACTTGCTCATTGTTTCCACATGATATGAAAAGATGCAATGACTAATGTCCTAAAAATGAAATGCAATATGCTAAGCTAGTCCTAAGAGAGGAGGGCAAATTTTGAGGTGTTACAGCTGCCCCTATTCAATCCACTGTGAACCTGTCGATATGAACAGCCTCGGCTTTCAGAAGATCAGGGTGAAGAGTGATTGAATACCAAGAACAGACGAACAATTTGCACTCTGATGGGAAATAATTAACAATGCCTGTCAGAATCGGCAAAGAAGCAATCTCAAAAGAAGAATCCGTCGGGTATGGAGAAAGTCGGTCTGAACACCGAAACAGAATGTTGACCTGTATACCATGGCCTGAACACCGTACCCGCTAGGGATTATTATCCTTTCTTTTACTTTTTCTTGAACCCCGAAACTTTCTGATTGATAATCTTTTTTCGTTTTCTTGAACCCCGAACAAATATTTTCTTTCGTGCAGATGATCCCGGATCACCGCAGTTGAACCCCGACAACTTCATAGTAGTCTTGTTTGCCAAACAATGAACCCCGCTCTCCAATTGAACCCCAGTCGCCTGACGATAACTTGTGATCGCCATTGTGAATCCCATTCTCCAGAAAACACCCTGTGTCTCCCTTTCTCCATTTGGACCCCAGTCGCCTGACGATAACTCGCGATCGTCATTGTGAACCCCGTTCTCCAGAAAACACCTTGTGTCTCCCTCTCTCCATTTGGACCCCGCTCTCCAGAAAATGCCCAGTACTTTCCTTTCTCCATTTGAACCCCGTTCTCCCTTTTCTTGTGATAATTCCTCTAGCAATGTCGGAAATAACACCAAAACACCACTCTGATGGCGACATATCAGAGGGTACACCTTCACGAAAGGAAGGTAACATGTGCATCTCTTCCTCAGAAGACACCCATAACGACCTCTGTTGGCCTCAGCCAAAGTCTAAGGTGACACATGATCAGAAGACAATCCTAAGGACCTCATCCCGGATATAATCTTCAACTCCAATCTCTATTTGAACCCCGTTCTCCAGAAAATGCCGCAACATTTCCCTTTTTCCAATTGAAATGTATTTTCGCGCTGATCACGTAACGTTCTTTGATTTTATTTCCATCTCCGCCCGACGGAAAAATTTCCTCCAATATCGCACTACTGGGGAACATTGTTACTCCAACGTTGCGATGCTAAACTCCTCAGAGTAACATCCTCCAACTTCTATCTCGCACGATAGAAACCTCCCTCCAGTATCGCACTATTGGGGAATACGGTTGACCCAACGTCACGATGCTAAACTCCTCAGAGTAACATCTTCACCATCCGACGAAATCAAATCTCAAGCGGTAACCACGGCTTGAGTAACCGATGCTTGCAATGCTGGTGTTGATCTTCCAACTAGCGAAACCACTCCTCGAACGGTAACCACGGCTTGGGTAGCATCTTCACCCACTGGCGAAACCAAATCTCAAACGGTAACCACGGCTCGAGACTAGCTTATGCTTGCAATGATGATGCATGGTTTTTTTTAGCGCAATGCTCCATAATTATGGAAATGCTACGCAATTCATTATGCAATATGCTATGATCTCTTAAATGATGCATGCATAAAAAGTATCCCCCTCGAGGGACTCTCCTGGGGAGCTTGAGGCACTCTGCTGAGGAACCCACTAACACTCCAATCTCCACCCTGCTGGGGGATAGCGCTGCTGCTGGGATATAGGCCACCCTCACTAGGGATAACCTCCTCTGCACCCGATCCACTTGGGGACTTCACTAGGGAATAAACCACCAACGCACTCTGTGGGGAAACAACGGTCTCTGACTTGCTGGGGAATTAACAAGCTCCGCCATGCTAGGGGAAACAACTACCCACAGACACCTCCACTGGGAAACAACAACCTTCAGGCCTGGCTGCTGAGGAAACATCGATCTCAAACCTGCTGGGGAGATAACCATCCCGACCCTGCTAGGGAAGACTCGGACCTTGAATCTGCTGGGGAGGTAACAATCCCAACTCTGCTTGGGGAAACAAGGAAACTCTGGCGCAGAACACCCGTCGACTCGTCGAACCCTGGTATTCAACATCCAAATCCGGTGTCAGCTTTCCACTTTTGAGAGCTCCCAGACCCGTCTGGACTTTTCTGATTCATCACCTTGTATTCCCGTCTCCTCCGTACTCGACGGCGATCGAACTCCTTGGATTTATACAAACTTTCCAATCCTCAGACTTTGAAGAGTCTTCTTGATTAATATTCAGGATCGTCGTACGTCCTTCGTCGTCTTTTCACCATTCCTCCATTCATTCGTCCCTGATTGGACTCCACGGGGATCTTTTGTCAAAAGCTTCACATCACACCTGCAAGTGAGTGAAAATATCTAACAGCTCCTGCAAAAAGATCGTTAGATAAAAACGTGCCCCAGGCGTGCCAAGATTTCAACACCTGGGTCACTCAACCTTCCGAATAAGATTTCAAGTTTTCAATCTTATAAACATGCACTGGAAGGGACCTGTATGTTTTAAAATGCAAAGATTCTTTATCAAAATAAACAGATGTTTTTGCAATCAAAGCGGTAATGAAAACAAAAACAAAATTATTTGACTGAATATGCATTTTATTGATTGAAAAGGTGTGGCTCAAATTGAGCAATACAAAGGAAGCAATTCCTGAAAAGAGGTAATTGCGCACAAAAGGAAAATCTATCCTAATGGCAATGTGAAACCGCGATCTCATCGAGTTTCAACTCGGTTACACCCCCTATGTCCTCAGACTCTCCGTGCTTCTGCCTTCTGAACAAGACATTTCCGACTGATCCCTGCCGGGGATTATCCTGGTGCCTTAACCAAAGCGCAAACGATCATGCTAGACGCAGTTGTTCGTTTCAATCCCTCTTTTGCCTGGACCGCCCTTTCGGGTTTTCAGTCCACCGGAATACCCTTTTTTGCCCAAGCCGCCTTTTCAGGTTTTCGACTTGCCGGGTGTACAATTTTTTCTTTTTATCCCTAATTTTTGCCCGACCCTTTTTCATTTTTTTTTTCGGTTCACCGGGATGCCCATTTTTTCCTGGACTATTTTATTCTTTTCGTCCAGCGGGTCTCTTTATACGAAGTATTTTTTAACTGCGTCCGCATTCACAGGGGATGGAAAATCCTCACCATCCATGGTCGTTAACAACAAGGCTCCGCCAGAGAAAACCTTCTTGACCACGAATGGACCTTCATAATTGGGTGTCCACTTGCCCCTACGATCGTTTTGAGGAGGAAGGATCCTTTTCAGCATCATATCACCTACGTGATACACACGAGGTCGCACCTCTCGGTTAACAACACGCTTTGCTCGCTGCTGGAACAACTTCCCCATGATGAATGGTTACCAGCCCTTTTTCCTCAATCAAGCTCAACTCTTCATACCGGGTCCTTACCCATTCAGCCTCTTCCAATTTTACGTCCGCCCAGACTCTCCATGACGAAATCTGGACCTCAAATGGTAGAGCCGATTCCTTCTCATACTCCCGCGAGGAAGGCGTTGCCCCAGCAGACGTACACACCGAAGATCAATATCCAGGATAAAGCTTCATACTCAGCCACCATTGTTGGTGCATTCAAATGTTATCCGGGTAACAGAAGGAATGTGGGACCCTTTCGGCGTAACCAAAACGACACTAACTCATCCACATTAACCTCCCCCCCATCAGACATCAGAATCCGTTCGGATTCAGGGTCAAGCCCCTCCTCCAGGATCGGTTCCTCACAATCTTTCGATTTGAGCACCTCGAGATGTCCTCATCAGGGAATTCAAACTTCATTGGTTGATAATCCTCAATGGGTTGCTGGGCGAGGTAATCAGACAATACGCCCCCTTGATCGCCTTTTGAGAGGTATACTGTATATCATATTCGGTAAAAATCATTTGCCACCTCGCAACCCGTCCGGTCAATGCTGGTTTCTCAAAAATATACTTGATTGGATCCATCTTGGAAATCAATAAAGTGGTATGAACCAGCATATACTGCCTTAGTCGGCGAGCAGCCCAGACCAAAGCACAACAAGTTTTCTCGAGCAGTGAATATCTTGTTTCACAGTCGGTAAACTTTTTGATAAGGTAGTATATGGCATGCTCTTTTCGACCAGACTCGTCATGCTGCCCCAGTACATACCCCATAGACCCCTCGAGGACCGTCAAGTACAAAATTAACGGTCGTCCCTCCACAAGAGGCATCAGAATCAGAGGCTCCTGCAAATATTCTTTTATCTTTTAAAATGCCGCTTGGCAATCATTATTCCACCTGACCGTTTGATCTTTTCTCAACAATTTGAATATTGGTTCACACGTGGCTGTTAGGTGAGATATGAACCGTGAAATATAGTTCAATCTACCTAAGAAACCACGAACCTCTTTCTCTGTTCTCGGTTCAGGCATTTCTCTTATTGCTTTTACTTTAGAAGGATCAACCTCGATTCCTTTTTTACTTACAATGAACCCCAGCAATTTACCGGACCGCACTCCGAAAGTGCACTTGTTCGGATTCAACCTCAGTCTGAATTATCTCAACTGGTCAAACGACTTGCCCCGGTCTGCCAGATGCCCCTCTTCTGTTTGGGACTTTGCTATCATGTCATCAACATAGCATTCGATTTCATGATGAATCATATCATGAAACAAAGTCACCATGACTCTCTGACACGTGGCACCGGTGCTCTTGAGACCGATTGGCATCAACTCCGCTCTTGACGCTCGCCTCGAAGGCGGAACCAACTTTCACTTCCTTTCCGACCTCGTCGGTACCCAGATTAACGATCTCAACTCGCTTCACGTGCGGCTGAATCACCTTCTCCTCTTGTTTCACCACCCTGGATAATCTTCCAGTAGTTCACAATCTTCTTCGCCTTCTTCTTTGGCATGATAGATCGGATTGTCGAAGTCATACAGAGGTGTAACCAAATTGTTATCAATGAGATCCGGAGAATTATTTTTCGAAGTCGAGACGAGACAAATCAAAAAAGGGGAAAAATGAAAACAAACATTGCCATTTTTGTTTATTTTAAAACGGCAAAAATAAATGAAAAACAGGGAACACCGCTTTTAATGTGAAAAACATCCATTTATTAATGATGCAAAATGTTGCAAAACGAAACATATGAGATGGCCCTTACAATGGACCATTACGTTTCGGGCAAAACGTATGGCTTTCATGCAAACAGAATTGAAAAACAGAAATATTACTCTTCCGGATGAGTGACAGTGATGATCTTCGAGGCCTTCCAATTCCCTGGTACGCACGATTTTATCCACGACTCAAGCTCGCGGTCACTGTCGGTCTCTTCACCCACTGTACAGGCGTGACCTGGATCCAGCACTCCGGCACTGACAAATGTGAACGGTGGACGACGTCCTCTGTTTTGCCCGGACAAGTCTTGGTCTGGCTGATAGCCAACCCCGAACATATCTGCTTTTACCACAATGTCTATGATTTTTCCCCAACCTAGGGCTTTCCCGTTCTTCACCACCTCCATGGCCTGCTTGTAAGAAGAAATGGACAGCTTTTTCTCTTTCTCAACACAAATGGCATTTTCTACCTTGACGGTCTCAACTGCCTGACATGGTGTTTCAAATATTTCACCGTCCCTTTCTACCTGCTTGAACGATGACAAGTGGCTGACAAAGATGTCCTCCTTCCCCCAATCAACTTTCTCAAATCGGAGACGTCCTTTATCCATCATTCTCTGAATCGTCTCCCTCAGCATTACACACCCATTTGTAGTGACGGTGCAGGCAGCATAACGATTATCACAACCAGGGAAAACTCCACTCTTCATCAGATGCCTCTTGACCACAGACACTGGAGTCCTCAACTGGTTCACATTCGTCACCTCTATTTTTCTCTTATCCTCTGACATCACATTCACCCCCAGAGGGCCATGCATTGGCATGGGGTTAGCATTAACATCCGGCATCGGTGCAAAATTGATGGCTTTAAAATCCACCAAATCTTGAACGACATGCTTAAAAGCTTTACACCCCTCAATGTGATGTCCGGGTGCACCAGCATGGAACTCGCACCCGACATTCTCATAGTAACTTGCAAGCCTCTGATCCGGTCTCACTGGAACCAATGTCCTTGGCTGCACCAACCCAAGATCCTTCAACCTTTTAAACAGAAAGGCATAAGTCACGGGCGGCTTACTAAAATGACGATCTGTCGTCCTTCTTCTCACTTGGCACCCAACTTTCTGTGCTCTCTGTTGAGGTGACTGTCGTTGCTGTAATACAGATGACTTACTAGCAGGAATTGTTACTGTAGCAGCATACGGGTGGTAACGATCCTTACCCCTTTTGGCATGCACATCCCTTGATTCAACCTCCTTCTTGTGCTGACTACTGCCAGAGGGCTTCTTTACTCCAGACGACAGAGCATCTCCCTGGATTTCACCCATTCTCAGCCACTTTTCAATCCTCTCCACCTTCTCGGCGATTACTTTCTGCCCCAAAGCGAGCCCTTGCACAACATTGAACAACTCCCTAATCATCTCTTTCAATTAGAGAATGTCGGCGTTGGGTGGACTCATCATTCCTGTGTCAATCAAACATGTTAGAAACTGACACCTGCAAAACAGAAGACAAGTTATTATGATTATGCATGAATGCAATGTCTATCCATAGGAGGAACACTCTGTCTTTCGATCCTGGCTTCATCGAGACAGACAATAATAATTCGGCAGCAACATTCTGACATCAATCGTCTGGTTTCATCATACAGATCAGAGATATATAATTTAGCAAAGATATCACCCGACCATGTGTGTGCTGTGTGAGTGAAGCAAAGCAAATAAAGCTTGAAGATCGATCACTGAATGAAAATAACCATTGCATACCAAAAGTGCTCAATACGAGCAAAAGTCATACATCAGGCTAATACAAATCAAATACAATTCTCCAGAAACAGAAAGAAAATACAAGCAAGTGACTTCCGTCAACAGGCCTGACGGTAATCCACACAAATGATAACAAGAGGCTATACTGAAGAAGGCCCCACAGAAGGCTCCGCCTCATCTACCGTCTTGGTAAACTTCACAAAAACCTGAGTTCAGTGTTCTCCTGCTGCAGTCTTCCTATCTCCTTCTGGTGAATCTTCATCTGTCTGAAGTAATGATCCCTCTCAACAAGATAGTGATCTCTCTCAGCAATAATCTTCACGTTCTCTGTTTCCTTAATCTTCAGCTTCGCCTCCCACTCGGTGATAAGGACTCTGACTCTGTCTTCCCTCTGATCCCTCACAAGGATTTGTCTCCTCTTCTCATCTTCGATGACATTCAAAGCTCTAGCTAGCTTCTCCTTGGTGATGTCGTGCTCCTTTGTAGACGACTCCAATGCTTGGCTGATCTTGCGGTAATAGGCAGTGTCTATCTCAAAGCGCTTCAGTTTAAGAGCATGTCTCTTATCCTGGTCTTCTATTTTCTCTCTGATTTCCTGATTAGCCATTTGGACTCTAGCAACACTCATCTCCAACTCAGTCTTCTCTGCTTGTAGCTGATCTCTGGATTTCTTCATCTCAAGGAACTCTTCCATACTGACAGAAGAGCGTGGCCCCTCAATCGTAGGACACCAAGGATCACCTCCAGGAAATGGTAGATGCGTGAGCTCAATCCTCTTCCTAAGCCAATCATCAAATGGAGGAAAAGACCTTCTATTAATCATGCTAAAAGGAACCTTACCCTTTCTCTGAATGTTTCGCCATGCCCCAGACACTTGACTCAACCGTGTCAGATTACCCTCAGCCGGGAAATAGAATGACTCCTGAATCTCGCGCTCGAGAGGAGGAACCTCCATAGCGAACCCCATTTGTCTCCTAAGAAGCGCCGGGTTGTAATTAATGCAACCTTGAACTCCTATAAGAGGTACATTGGGAAAACTCCCACAACTATAGATGAAATCTCGTCCGGCCATACCATTGTGAGTCCAAGCTATGTCATTGGCTCGCACACCCATCAACCTGACTGACCACTTGACGGTAGGATCAAGACAGGCAAAGGCACCCCTGGAAGGCAAATACCCCATAAACCACTTATGCAACAGCTAAGCGCAACATCTGATCAGTCCCCCACGCCGCTTCTCGTTCCGATTATGGACCGAGTAGTAGACATCTCCAACCAAGGTAGGAATAGGATTCCTCTGCATAAACAAACGGATGGCATTAATGTCCACAAAGTTCTTCTGATTAGGAAACAGGATGGTCCCATAGATGCTCACAGCAATCAAGGCACAGACATTCCTCCAATTACCCACAACAACATGCTCCTTGGCTTTAGCCTCCAAGAAACTCAGATGGAAACCAGGTAACTTTCCCTTCTCCTTCAAACCCCCCTTGGTCACTTCCGGGCTCAAATAAAGAGCACGAGAAATCTCAACAACATCAGGCTCCCCTTTAGTGGCATAGAAAGGAATCTGATCTCTGATCTGGATACCCAGGATGCTAGCATAGTCTTCCATCAAAGGTCCCAACAGGTAATCCGGGAAAACGAAGCATCACAAACCAGGGTCATAAAACTGGAGAAGAGTATGGATGGCGCTCCTATCACTGTCTGTGAGCCTGAAAACCAACTTCAGAATACCATCATAATGCTCACGGAACAACCCCACATGGTCAGGTGTAATCAATGCTATCATATCCTTCAACACACCAATCTTTGGATCGAAGAAACTGTAGACAACATCGTCTTTCAAGCCAGTCCTCATATCTGGAACAAAGAAGTCTCTCAACCAGGATCTCGATCAAGAATGTCCCCTGCATATGGATAAACATGTGTTAGATGCAGATAAATGCAAAATGTGAATGATGCTGATGTATGAATGCAATGCACTGTGCCATCCTCCAAGTCATCTGAACATCTGTACTGGGTTGCGGCCTCTGAACTGATCACAACCATCTGAAGGAATATGTAACCACAAATCCCCCTCAGTGTTCCGAAATAAATGAAACTGAGGATACATCACCATCATCATCAGAAAGTCCTCTGAACAGATAACCACCAGATCCTCTGAACCAGCCCAGGGAATCCTGAAATAAACGGATCCCCATAGATAAATACCACGGACAGCACCCGGCGTCTCGGAAATAAATCCATAAATCCGACTTATAAATAGAACTCTGATCAATAACTGAACCATTAGTCACCATCAGAACATGCATCTGTAAGAATCAACCCTCCCCTCACAGGTGAATTCTAATCAGGTCATCCTAAGGCGGATAATGGTCTCGACAATCGGGCAAAGATACTCAACGGGTTTGCCCTTTCGGGTGTGCCGTTGTAGCTCTCTTAAAATCATCTAAACCAAAGATCCGGGAAAGATCGGTCACCGAAGTCAACAGCTCAGATGAGGTGACTCAACCAGGGTGGATACTCCACAAAGGAAGAGCATTCTCAACTGAACCTCGTCCGGCTTGTGGTATGTCACGTCGCCCAAAACATGTTGACCTAACATGAGAGGCAACATGAGACCACGCTAATCCTAGGTGTATACTCGGGCCTGGGTTTTAGCCCTACTCAGAACACCCACCCCAAAAATCAGAGGAACCACCTGTATAGAAGACAGCACAATGATAGTATGATGCATGTAAACATTTATGCAAATATATATACAACATAATAATCATAAATGCAATAAATAGAGCAATAAAAGCAACCTAAACTATCCTAGAGAACGCTAGGAGAGACTCGCTTAGGGAAGATGGACCAGCAAGAGGTCAACTTCTTTGTAATCCCCAACAGAGTCGCCAACTGTCGCATCCGCGAAAAACAACTGGCGGGCAAAAACAAAACAAACAGAGCCGCCACTGCGCGTTATTTATCCCAAAGAGGGAAAGGAAACGCTCGAAGTAAACCTGGAAAAGACATGGTCTCGCGACCAAAGAGAGATGGGATCGGGAGTCGGTTATGCGAAGGGAAGGTATTAGCATCCCTACGCATCCGTCGTACTCGACGGGATCCACGCTCAAAAGGATAGGATAAAGGTTATTAAACACTGCTCAAAAGAATGCACACACACTGGAATAAGACACAGGTGGAAGAAGAGGGGAACGAGCTCGCTAGGATATCGCATCCTATGCCTACGTATCTCATCTGGAATGAGAATCAGAGCTACCGTAGTTCGGCTCACGCACGCCGAAACAAAACACACACCCAAGAAACCGACTGCCAATCGCTGGGCTTACGTCAGACTCCACACAAACAGGCAAACATGGAAACTGAATGCCAATCGCTGGACTTACATCAGACTCCGAACCAACAAACACACACAGGAAACCAACTGCCAATCGCTGGACTTACGTCAGACTCCAAGAAAACAAGAGGTTAATCGGACGCTGAGTCGTCAAAAGCAACAAAAAAGTCGAACAAACAAGCTAACAGGGAGTCTGGTACTCGAGCCTGCTAGCTATCAAGCAAACACACACAAAAAAGGAAAAGGGTGCCCGGAGAGATCTCGCACGATCTCCTGCCTACGTACCTCATCTGGTATGAGGATCAGGGCAACGTAGTTCCCCTTAACAGGGGAGAAACTTCTTCTAAACCAGAGACTGGGAAATGACAAACTAGAAGGGAGCCTGAATCGAGCCTAATAGTTATCATGCAATCCACAATGGTCCTAGGTTAAGGTTTCTATCTAACTTGCACAGGCAGCAAGCTATCCTAAACAACACAAGCAAACACATACAAGCACAATAAATAATCACACACACTATATGCAATCAATTGGGCCCATACAAGGTTAGGCTGTGAAACACAAGCCAACTGGAATCGAGTGTAGTTAGCTCTTAACCCTAACATTGAGAGTTAGGGTGAAGCAGATGAAATGGGAAGTGAGGGTAAGACCTCACAGCTCTTATCCCTGGCCTGGGAGAGCTTCAGACAAATGAAAGTGTGGGAGTTCAGAAAGTAGGAACTCTTCTCCACATATGACTGACACAACAGAGATCTTGGGTTAATATCCACAATGCATCAACACAAGGTGTGAGCAAAGTGGATGACACACTGAATAGCAGGAGATGGACTACACATCTCTTTTATCTGCCAATTGCCTCATAAGAAGACTTTTCCTGCTTGGCACAAAGATAAACAAACACAAGCATTGCCTCTTAAGGAGGGCTTCAGACAGGTGCATGCCCACATAACAGGACATGTCTTCCGGACTACATGAAGATTAGAGGGTTATACCTCAGTGGTTAAGCAACCAAGCAAAAGCAAGTTCAAAGTGAACTTAAAGCAACTTATGTACCTGTGGAAACATCAGACAAATCAGTACAACTGTACAGACAAACAGACAATCATGAATATCAAATAGTCAAACCTAATGAGCAAAGGCATAAGCCAACAAGTCAAACTCAAATGAGTTAACAGCCCTACAAAACACACAAAGTTAGTAGTCAAAATTAAACATCAAATGCTCAAGTGATAGAGCATCATCAACTATGGAACTTGAATGTTCAACCTGAAACCAAAGCTCAAACATAAGCAACAAACCACTAGGTCAAAGCCTAGGGTCAAAGATGGAGAAAAAATTCAAAACAGAAGCTGAATATTAACATGAATCAACTTCAAACACATCTTGAAACAATCCAAAAGGTCTCATCTCAATATCAATTACCAAAAGCATTTCATGAACCAAACATGGCAAGGTATGCAAATTGTGACCACATTGTGACATCAGAAGAAACAAATGCACATTAAATCAAAAATGATTCAAATAATCTTGGCAAAATTCATGAGTAAACAGGACATACAACATGATCATCACACAAAAAATTAGAGGCATTGGACATCATTAGGCATGGTAATCATATTGCATAAGTCAAGGCAAGCACAAACAAGCACATGTGTGACACCAAATGTCACACCAACTTAGCATAGGCATAAAACAGAAATGGTAATCGGTAAAAACCTCAAACCAAAGCCAAAACAACACTCAACATGTCTAGAAATAGTGTGCAAAGTTTCACATTCATTGGATAATCCACAAGTATTTCACAATCACATGAAATTCAAGGCAATTTAAAAGCTCAAATGTGACCATCCATAATGAAAAATCTCAATTAAATCAGAAATGATTCCAAAAATTCCACCAAAAATCATGAGAAATCACAACATCCATAATACACATCATACAAAAAATCAGGACATTTGGAATTCATTTAGCATGGCAAATTCATCAATCAAGTCGAACATCACAAGGTGTGACACAAATTGTCACACCTACCTTAACATGATCATAAAACATCAATGGCACATGATAAAAATACCAAATCAACACCATAATTTCAAGCATCATGTCTAGTTTCAGCATGCAAAATTTCATGAGCATTGGATAAGAATCCGTCATTTCACAAAGGTATGATCAAGGCAAGGTACAAAATGGACATGTATCCAAACTCTCTAGGCAAAATAATTTCCAGGCCAGGCACAATTTTTGAATCAATGATCAAAAAATAGTAGACAAAAAATGGAACACAATGCAAAAAACCTCATATTTTTTGGATGATTATTCAATTAGATATGATTTTTTAAAGATTGAAAATGAAAATAAAAATACATGAAGCCATGGCATATGAACACATGGAGAAAATAAATGAAGCATGTGGACAATGGTGAAGCCAAGGATCGAACCAAGGCCGGATTCAAATGTCCAGCGCGCCAGGCAGCGAAACGCTGCGTTTCACTTAACTGCTGGCCCAATTAGAAGCGTGCATGGGCTTCAGCATGCACCAATCGCGTTTAAGCCCTAAAACACTATAGGCAACGCTATTCCGTGGCAAAAGGGATCAAAAAACCGTGGCCAAAAAGTCTGCACATCGTCTTCTTCAAAATGCAACACATGAACAGTAATCACTCAAGAACATGAAGAACAATTTTTCCAGATCTTAAAAGTAAGCACATCAACACGTAGCCTAAACATCCTAGGTCATGAATCAAGGCAAGGCTAAGCTTAAAACATCACACATCAAGTGGATCGAGCAAATCAAAATTCATCATCAAACTTTAAACAATCGAATCTCACTCAATTATGCATGGATTTCAGTGATTCAAAGCTCAGATTAACCACAACAACAAGATTTATAACATTAGCATGATAAAATTGAGAATTAAGAGGATCGATTTGGAACCTCTTGAAGAGCAGCTTTGTGAAATCGCGTTTTTCAGGCCTTGCAATGCTCCAAGTGTCTTCTAGGCAGCTTGTACAAGTGATTGGAAGAGATCTTGAGGTTCAATTGCTCTTGATTCAACCAGAATTGGATTCCACCATTGTTGCTTCCATAGCTTCAAGCATGAACAAAGTGCACGAATTCTCTTGGATCTACCTTCAAGCTTGCTCCATGATACTTCCAGATGATGAATTAGGCAATGGATTGTGGTTTGATTCAAGAAAAATGAGAAAATTTGAGAGAAAAAAGTGTGAAAATTTTGTAGATCTGAAAATTGTGAGTTGTTAGTGAAAAACAGTTATGGTTATGCTTATATATGCTCCACTAATCATGTTTAATGAAGACTTAAACCAAATGCTAATGAAATGGATGAGTTAGGGAGTGTTTTGGCCAATTGAGTTTTTCACCCTTATGCATGAAAATGCATGGTGAACAGTACGAATTTTGATCCAATTTCCCTCAAAATGCTGTTTTGAAATCATTTGTAATGGCCAAAAGTTCAAATAATTCACCAATTTTAAATCCCAATTTTTCCCTCCAAAAAATCAAGTGAAATGCAAATGATTATGTGATGATGATTGGTGTAATGCAATGTATGTTTTGGAAACTAGAGGTTAAAAGGAGAAGAATGCAAAAAGAGCCACTTGAATTGGAGTTTTGGTTGAGAAGTTATGCCCATTTGAAGTTCCATGTTCACTTTGTCAATATTGAACCATATCTCCTTAACCACACATGAGAAATTGATGATCTTGGACTTTTTGGAAATGGGAGAGAAAGATATACAACTTTCATGTTCAACAAAATTTCATTTGAAGCTTTCTTGATGATGTAATCTTGAGTTGAAAACCTTTCTATTTTTGGCAATTTCAAATTACAGGTCACTTACTATTTTTGGAAAGTTTTGTCCTGACTTTAAATTCTTCAATGTTGATGTTTGAAATGTCAAATGAGACTTGTTTGAACATGAATGAAGTATTTCTACTCACTTCCCACCTCCAAATCCAATAGTTGACTTGGCAGTTGACTTTTGCAGTTGACAAAGGACTTGGCCATGCACAGAGGATTTTGAGCCTCAACCTCTTGATGAAATGGCTCCAAAGGGAAACCCTAGCTTATACAAGCTCAATAAAATCATATGATGATCTCCATCCCACTAAAGACCTCATCTCCCTGAAAAACCCTGATTGGTATAATGCATCTGATTAGGGTTGACCAAAGGTCAAAACCCTAATCCCAAGGAAACTGATCATGAATAGTAAACCATGATGATGATGATGTACCATTTCAACCAAGATAATACTCAAACTCCTTGAGGAACCAAGAGACCCTAATTGAAGCACAAACCCTCAGATGATTGGTGATCAATTCATGAAACCCTTAGGCTTTCATCTTTTAACCTCTCTATCTTCTGATAAAGACCTAGGAGGGTGACTTGCTCATTGTTTCCACATGATATGAAAAGATGCAATGACTAATGTCCTAAAAATGAAATGCAATATGCTAAGCTAGTCCCAAGAGAGGAGGGCAAATTTTGAGGTGTTACAGCATGCCTTTAGAATGCTAAATTTGTTGAAGAGCAACCAGGCCTCATGCCTTTAGAATGCTAAATGTCCAAGTTTGACTTCAAAGGACTTCCTTCCAAAACTCACTCCTTGTCCATTCCCCTTATTCTGTTGTGAACTTTTTGATGTTTGCTCTTGTGTGATAGGGATTCCATCTTGAGATAGTAAGAAGGACCATTGTCATTAGTAGCCAAGTTATGAGAGACAAGACAAATGGAGATCCTAGGAGCTTGAATCCAAATATTGTGTGATTGCTTGTTTGTTTGCTAAGTCCAAAGGAAAGGAGCATCTTGAATCATCTCTATGATTTCAAGAAAAGGAACTCCAAGAGTTTTATCTTCTCTCTTATCTTTGTATGCTTTAGGACTAACCCTTCTCTTCTTCTCCTCACTCTAACCCAAGCCAAACTCTTTTTGTGCAAACTTTGACTTTGTTTCAAATTAGAAACCTAGGCCTTATGCCTTTGACTTTTCAAAATCTTTTCATTAATACTCATTATGAATAGATCTTAATTCAACTTGGACCTCATTTTGTAAATAAATCTAAATTGTAAATACAACTCACTTCAAGTTGATTTTGTGGTTCCAATGGCCACCTTTGTTAAAACTTTTCATAAATATTAGCCATAGGTTTGAGTTATCATAGTGGTTGATGTAAACCTCACCTTATCCTTAGTGATTGGACTATAAGTCTTCCATACTTATTATAGGGTTAACCCCTCACTAGTATGTTGAAGCCTTCCTCACATGGTGGATTGATGGTTTAGGTTGAGTTTTCTCCCTTTGATAACAAAAGACCTTAAGGCTTTGGGTTCATCCATTCAAACAACAAAATTGTAAATATAATCTATTCTTTTCTCATCCCCTCAATTCTTTGCACATATTTTCACAAATACCAACCTACAACACATATTTGCAAAAAGAGGTTCCCTTAGAGTACTAAGGATGTTTTGGATGCATCAAACTTTCCCATTTCATAACCAACCCCCTTACCTAGATCTCTGACATTTTTATTAGTTTTTTATTTGATAAAACTTCTTACTTGGCTTTTGTTCGCTTTTTAGCCTTTCCTTTGGACAAATAAAAGTGCGGTGGCGACTCGAATTGTATGTTTACTTTTGGTTTGGTTAATAAACCATAAGGTAACGAATACCCCGCTACAGAAAAGTGGCGACTCTGTTGGGGATTTCTTGCTTCCCAGTGGGTTTAGCCTACTTTTTTTGCTTGTCTGTGTTGTATGTTTATATTTATTGGTGACATATTTTTGTGTAACTTTGGGATGACTGTATTACTTGTAATGTATGAATGGCTTGATATATTAATTGCTTGTATACTTGGTGGTTTCTTGTGAGATGAGTTCTATACCCGAACTCGAGTGCACTTATGATAGGAGAATGGCATAGTCTTGTTGACTTGTGTGGAGTTATTCCTTAGCAAGTTGACTTGCAAGTCCATTCACTTGGTGGAGGTCTTGTTGGGATCAATAATGTCACATGAGTAGTCGTGGTTAGGCATTACTCTTTCCAATATAAACCTTAGAAGCCAAGGACCTTAGATACCTAGCCCATCTTGGCCTATTTTAGGACGTAGTGTGAAGGTCGTTCAAGTGTAAGTTTTCATACGATTGTTACGTGATACTACACTCATAAGAGTCTCTCTTGAGAATATTTTTGGAATACGAGTAGTCATTTTATCCGATAATATCCAAAAGATGAGATGATGACTATGGGGACCTCTTTTAGAACATGATTGTCAGGTTTAACCATAGTACACTCCCTTTGGGTGTTTCTTAACCGAGACTCCATGATCGTGACTTACAATAAACCCTTGATTCGCAGTTGATCTGTTCTCGTATATCCTCAATATCAATGGAACTTGGGTGTTGATAAGGTGTAAACCATAATCCACCAAAATGGATGATTGATATTGATGATGACTTGAGCCATCCCGTGAGCTTTGTGTGGCGTGACTTGCTTGATCCTTGAGTGTGATTGTTGCATCCATGCATTCATGCATTCATATGCATCCATATCATCAACAATGAAAATTTCAAGGAACTTAAGGGGTCTATTTGCAAATTTTCAGACATGGATAAGCAAAGAAGGAATACGAAGAAGTACAGTTTCAGACATCCCGATTTGAAAGAGTTAAGGAGTTTGACATCTTATGTATTAGAGCCTTTGGAGTTCAAAGCTCGCCATGGGAAGCTTCTGTCTATTCTTTCTACCAAGGTGGATGAAGGTCTAATGAGTGTGTTGGTGCAGTTCTATGATCCTCTGGATCGTTGCTTCACTTTTTCGGATTTCCAGCTTTTGCCTACACTCGAGGAGTATGCCTATCATATGGGTATACCTATCTTGGATTAGTTGCCGTTCAGTGGTTTGGAGAGGGTTCCTTCTTCTCAAGAGATTGCTGACATGCTTCACATAGATGTATCTGACATTGTTGCTCATATGACTACCAAAGGTGGAATTCAAGGTCTCCCATCTGACTTTCTCATTGCCCAAGCTACTTTGTTTGGGAAGGCCATGAGTGAGGACGCCTTTGAAGCCATATTTGTACTTCTCATCTATGGACTAGTGTTATTTGCCAACATCGATAATTTTGTGGATATGAACGCTATTAGGATTTTCTCTTCTCTTAATCCCGTTCCGACTCTGTTGGGTGACACTTATTTCTCTTTGCATATGAGGAATACAAAGGGTGGTGGTTCCATTGTGTGTTGTCTGCCTCTGTTGTATAAGTGGTTTATTTCGCACTTGCCACAGACGCTCGCCTTCAAGGAGAACAAGGGATGTCTACGGTGGTCCACGAGAATTATGTCTCTCACTAATGATGATATCTTTTGGTATAACCGTGTTTATGATGGCGTTCAGGTTATTGATTCTTGTGGTGAATTCTCCAATGTGCCTCTTCTTGGTACATGTGGTGGAATTAACTACAACTCCGTTTTGGCTCGCTATCAGCTTGGGTTTCCCTTAAAGGATAAACTTAATAACATTTTGTTAGAAGGTGTGTTCTTCCAAGAGGGTAAAGATCCCTAGAACTTGAAGGAGAGGATGGTCCGCGCCTGGCGCAAAGTTCATAGGAAGGGAAGGAAGGAGCTTGGTCCGAAGAATTGCATTGCTTTGGAACCCTACACCGCTTGGGTGAGGAAGAGATCTCTTGAGTACCGCATGCCATACGATTATCCGAGACCTACCCCTATGGTTATGGTTGGGCCTTCAACCCTCCCTAATCAAGGAGTGGAGGAGTTGAGAGACGAAGATCGGTCGCGTGCTTGGGTTCGTGAGCGAGAGGAACTTCTTCAGCAACTCAAAGATAAGGATGCAGTGATAGAACTTCTAGAGCATCAGGTTATTGATGAGCCTGATGATGTGGTTTCTTCTCTTCTTCCTCAGTCATCCAGGTTTTGGAAGAGGAAGTATGATCGGCTCGCCAAGGAGAAGGCCGATATGGAAACAGCTTATGAGAGAGAAGTGAAGAGGCTTCGTGCAACTTATCTCCCGATCTCGAGAGCTTTGGACGATTATTTCTAGGGCTCCATAGGATGTTTATTCTCCTTTTCTCTTGTATTGTATTTGGTTACCAAAATTGTACTACTTCATTGGTGTAAAATTTTTCCAAATATTATTACTATGTGCATTCCATATATGTCTTAAAAGATTAATATTTTCAAGTATTTGCAAATAGATCTCTATAAAGTTCCTCAAATAAAAACAAACCATATGCACAAACATTTGCATGCATCATATGCATAAGCAAGTTTTGTTCTGAGCTCTTGATCTGTGGTTGATCGGGAAAATAGCAAGTGTACTATTTTGCCTTTTATAGTATTAATGGGGAAATTCCCCGAGTGTCGATCTCAAGGACTGCACGTTAATATTGAGTTTAAATTATCATTCAATTAAACAAAAAATATTAATTTGGTTTTTGAGTGTAAAAATATAATAATAAAAGTAAAGGTAAAGAAATATGAAAATAAGGGTTTATAGAGAAAAAGGAATAATGCCAGGGAAGGTGTATGATTTATCCCTGTAACAACTCTGAATTACTATTACATCAACAAATATCAATTACTACCAGTTCTCAAGGGTATTTTATCCCATGTCCTTGGTGAGAAAACCTTTAATCAATCTACCTTAATTCCTATGTCCATAGCCAATTAGGGTGAAGTTAACCTATATAATATCAAGAATGCTCTAGTTCATACAGGGTATCCCTAGTCCTAGGTGATATCTACTACAGAGTAACCTGATGAAAACCTTATCACTGACGGTCCAGCCTAAGTGATAACCATAGATCAATCTCAATTGGTCCGAAAGAGAAAGCAATAAACACATCAAAAGGTTCCCGTAAATAAAATATTATAAATGCAAATGTAATACTCAAATTCATTACAATACCAAATCAGGGACACCCCCTAGCATTTGGGGGTTTAGCTACTCATATTGTTTAAAACAAATTCAAGATAAAAATTACACATTACAATTAATTGAATGACTTTGATCTTCAATCGCTCCCGCTCATTTATCTCTTCAGCTCTCCAAATGCCTTGATCTCTGTAATACTTGATTGCTTCACAATACTGTGGGTTGCTGTATTCCAAGATGATCTTTACTCTTGCCAAAACTCTTCTTATATAGTGAAAATCCCTTGGCAGAAGGTGGAAATCTCCAAAATGTCCATGCACCTCAAGCCAGATGAAAAAGCCTGAAAATTGGAAAATTAGCGTTTTAGGCTGATACGGGCAGTATTAAGCTGACACGGGTGGCAGTGTCAGGCTGACACGGGAAGTGTCAGGCTGACATGGGCAGTGTCAGCTGACACGGGTGGCAGTGTCAGGCTGACATGGTCCGTGTCAGTTTACACGGGCGGCCGTGTCATACCACTTCCTTGTTATTTCCTTGCTGACACACCCCAGGTGGCCTGACACGGCCCTGTCAGGCTGACACGGGCGGCCGTGTCAGACCACTCTTTTGGGCTTTTCTTGTACTTTCTTGGCCTTCCTCCTGACACGGTCCGTGTCAGGTGACACGGGTGGCCGTGTCAGGCCTCCTGAACTGGAAAATCTTCTTTTTTCGAACGCCAAAACTTTCCACTCTCTCGCATTGAGTCCATTGGATCTTCTCCGTGGACTGGGAGGGCATAAAAAGGATAATCGATGTGTAAAATCACAAAAACACAAGATAAAACTGACAATTAATAAAATTTCTTAAATAACTTACGGGAATGAAAATTAACTTTAAAGGTACCATAATGCGTACACAGTGTCTCAAAGTTCTTGGTTTCTTGTCGGATAAGCAACAAAAATATAGTGAAAATGGTGACCGATCACAACCCTAAACTTAGCTCATTGCTTGTCCTCAAGTAATGTCCTATAGGACAAAGTGTCACTTCCCAAAATTTGTATTCTTACCATGATACTGCTGAGATCTTTCGCCAACGCCTTCACTCTCCCTTTTATAGTTCCTACTTTTCCTAATGAGTTTTCAGCCGCACTTCCTCATCGAGGTACCACTTCACCTGTCAGCTTACATTACACTTTCACCAAGTCTTTCGGGGTTAAAGTGTTTTCACTCCTAATTCATAATATGCAATATCAACTCATAAGTTTGAATAGTTTCTCCTTTCATATCAACTACACATAACACACACTTTTTGAGGTCTTTCGGGTTGTAACGGGGCTTGGGTTATGGTGTGGATATTCCAAATAAAACGGGAAACAAATGGTTTTTGGTTCGGAGTCAATGTTACTATTATTTTCACTGTGTTTGTTCATTTCTTTTGCTCTATTATTTTTTTTTTAGCTCGGGTTTTTCTTTGTTATTCTGGTTTTTCAACCGAGTGCCTTTCTTTGGCCAGTGCTTCTTTTGAACCCTCGAGTTTATTTTCTTTTCTCTCTTTTTTTCTCGATGATTCTCTTATCACCTTGGCTTTTGAAACTTATGGGGTTTTACCCCAAACTTAGAATTTCAACACAACATAATAATATCAACTTAACTCCGAACAGGGTAAGGAAGTGTTTTGGCCGCGGGATACATTTACGGGGTTAAACAAACAATGGATACATGCTCAAATGGGGTTACTAAGGGATAACATTAACGGGATGGCTAGAAAGGCTCAGGGGTATAATCAAACAACATGCCTCAGTGTGTGTATACATGAAGTGAAACTCCCAGAGAACCTACGCAAAGTCAGAGTGATAAAGACATACCTGAATATCGCTCATGATGACAAATGTGTTTGGCTTTTTATGCACTCACCATGTTAGGTAAAGCTTGACAGCATCCATAGTACTTCGAGTATGGTGTGGCTTCTTACTCAACTCGGAATGCACATGGAACCTATGTTAGTTGAGTTTTAGAAGTTGCGTCCGATCTTTTCTTCAGCAGTATCGACTTTCTAGGAAGATCATTCACAACAAGCAATCGTAAACGGAGTGATCCTTTCTTCCACTACCACTCATGGTCATCACTTAATCCAACAATACACCAAGACCGTGAAATACATGTAGCACATGATACCTGATAGTAAAAATAAACCAAATGTGAAATGGTAAAAATTAAAAATTAGGAAATAATCAACAAAAATAAATGCAAAAAGCATAGTAAAACCTCCCCCACACTTGAACTAAACATTGGCCTCAATGTTTTCGAACAAGATAGAAGGAGGGCGACTCACAGTGCCCTACTGAGGGGGCTGGATCGGGAAGTGCGACATGACCACACAAAATTCAAAATTTTCAAACAAATCTCAAATCAGCAGGCCTGACATGGGCCGTGTCAGCTAACACAGGCGGCCGTGTCAGGCTGCTGTTATGCTCATCTTTCATCTTTTTCCATGTGAGTACCTTCACCCTTTTATGCAAGGCATTGTGCAAACCTAAAATAACACACAAACACAAACAATAATTAGAACTAGGAACACGTGGGTTGCCTCCCACGAAACGCTTCGTTTAATGTCGCATAGCTCGACGGTTCATTCCCCTTGTTATGGGGGGTACTTCAGCCTCCAAACCTTGTTGCACCTCTTGTCCAAAACTAGGAAGTTGTCTCTTTCATCAGTATGGATTCCTTTGTGCCACAAGTCCTCTTTAACCTCCACCTTCTTACCTTGTTTTCGTTTTCTTTTCTTTCTCTTGGTTTTTGGAATTAAGGTAGGAGTCTTTCCATTCAGGGTGGCTAACGACAGTGATGAGAGTCGAGAGGGCCTTCTTGTATCTTTCTCTAATGTTGGTATGTTACTTTTCCTTCTCGCCTCTGTCCGGATTAAGCCTACTTGATAGTGAGATTCTGTATCTTCCTCTAGCTCCTGGTCTTCAATAACATTCAATGTTATCTCTTTGTCGTGAACTTTCAAGGTTAACGTGCCCTGATCCATGTCGAGATTGCATCGACTTGTCTGTATGAAAGGTCGACCCAGAATGATGGGTGCCTCATCATCTTCAGGTATGTCTAGGATTACAAAATCAACAGGAAAAGTCAAGTCCTCTATTGCTACCAGTACATCTTTTGCTATACCATATGCATCCTTTCTTGAGTGATCCGTAAACTACAGATTGGTCTTTGTATCAGTGACATTTTTAATACCCAACCTGTGATAAATTGATAATGGCATCAGACTCACACTAGCTTCAGAATCTATTAGTACCTTTTTGAAGGTTCTTTCTTTAATTGTGCATGGTACTGTTACCGTTCCTGGATCCTTTTGTTTGTTAGGAATTTTCTGCCCCAATGAGTTTGCACTATACTTTTCCTTCTAGGCTATTTGTTCTTCTGTTGTTGGTTTCTTTTCTGCCATTCCCTCTTCCATGAATTTCTTGTACATGGGCATCCTTTCAAGTGCTTGAAACAAAGACATATGACCCTCAACCTTTTTAAACATTGTCATGAATTTCTCCAAGTCCGACTCACTTGGTTCCTTCTTTGTCACTCTTTGAGGGTAGGGCAATTTAATCACCGGTTTAGTCTCTTTTGTAATTTCCTCTTCAATCGACTCGCTCGGTAATATAATTTTTTTCTTTTTAGCAGCCTGTTTCTTTTTCGTCGTGATAATACTAATATTTTCTTGACCTCTTGGATTTTGAACTGTTTCACTTGGTAAGGAACCTGGTGTTCGAGAACTTGCTAGTTGTTGTGCTATCTGCCCCAGCTGAAATTCAAGATTCTTTAGAGAGGCGGTGGTGATTTTCTGATTGTTTCTCGTCTCTTCTTCAAATTGCATATTTTGAGCTGCCATGTTTTCAATGGCAATCTCCCAGTCTGCTTTCCTTGGAGCTTGTTGTTGCTGTTGTTGTTGATATTGAGTCTGATATTGACCTTGACCATGCTGTGGAACATTCCCTTTCTGATCTTTCCAGGAGAAGTTTGGATGATTCTTCCAACCTGGATTGTAAGTGTTAGAGTAGGGGTTATTCTGCTGTAAGAATTTTATCTCTTCAATTTGTTGAGGGGTTGCAAAGCAATACACAGTGTGGTGAGGTCCATTACAGATTTCACAAGTGATGGTCTGAGCAGGTTGAATTTGAGCTACCTGTTGAGTACTTATATTCATCGCTTTCAATTTCTTCTCCACTTCAGTAGAGATTGTATCTTCCAAACGGATTTTATTTGCTTCCACTTTCAGGTCAATGACTCCTTCAGGTTTGCTTGTACACCTATCATATAATTCCAGATGCTCATTTGCGGCTATCGCTTTAATGATCCTTTTAATACCGGTGGCTGTTGAGAAATTTGTTGATCCACCGGCTGCTGGATTAATTAACTGTTTTCTCTTTATTTTCAGCCCATTCACAAACATCTGCATTTGTTCAATCTGATCCATATTATGAGTTAGGCATGCTACCAGGACCCTTTTGAATCTTTTGTAGGTATCTCCTAAAGACTCACCATCTTTCTCTTTGAAGTTCAAGATTTCATACCTTTTTCTCAAAAATACTGATGCGGGAAAATACTCATTTAGGAAAGTTGTTTCCATCTCTTCCCATGAAGTAATACTTCCAGCTGGAAGAGAGTAGAACCACTCTTCCGCCTCTTTAGATAAAGTGAACGGGAACATTCTTAAATTCTTTGCTTCATCGGTGTGACCGTCAATTTTCAAAGTAGTACTCAAGGTCAGGAATCTCTGCAGGTGCTTGTTGGCATCTTCATTAACCTTTTCGGTGAAATATTTTCTCTCAAGTTGCTTGATTGTGTTGGGATGCAGTTGAGAGTTCGTCATATTCACCTGTTGGTTGACAATGGTCAATCTACCACCCGGTGCATTTTCCCTTCCATAGTCACCTAGGAGTCTTTCCTGAGGTGGAGGCGGTGGAACTAGAGGAATTTCAGCCATAGTTTCTTTTTCTAAATCTGAGTGATTAGAGGGAACTTCTTCTTTGGAATCCAATCTAGCGTTTCTACGTCTCCGGTGAAGGATTCTCTCAATTTCTGCGTCAAAAAGAAATTTTGCTGAGGGCTCTCCTCGCATACAAGATTAGTGAATGAAAATATATAAATGACAAATAATAATAATAATAAAAATAATAATAATAATAATAATAATAATAATTTTATTGCAGAGCAACAAAATTTTAATGGAACTTAAAATTAAACTCTATATTTTGGCAGTCCCCGGCAACGGCGCCAAAAACTTGATCGGGAAAATAGCAAGTGTACTATTTTGCCTTTTATAGTAATAATGGGGAAATTCCCCGAATATCGATCTCAAGGACTGCACGTTAATATTGACTTTAAATTATCATTCAATTAAACAAAAAGTATTAATTTGGTTTTTGAGTGTAAAAATATAATAATAAAAGTAAAGGTAAAGAAATATGAAAATAAGGGTTTATAGAGAAAAATGAACAATGCCAGGGAAGGTGTATGATTTATCCCTGTAACAACTCTGAGTTACTATTGCATCAACAAATATCAATTACTACCAGTTCTCAAGGGTATTTTCTCCCAAGTCCTTGGCGAGAAAACCTTAAATCAATCTACCCTAATTCCTATGTCTAGAGCCAATTAGGATGAAGTTAAGCTGTATAATATCAAGAATGCTCTGGTTTATACAGGGTATCCCTAGTCCTAGGTGATATCTACTACAGAGTAACCTGATGAAAACCTTATCACTGACGGTCCAGCCTAAGTGATAACCATAGATCAATCTCATTTGGTCCGAAAGAGAAAGCAATAAACACATCAAAAGGTTCCCGTAAATAAAATATTATAAATGCAAATATAATACTCAAATTCATTACAATTCCAAATCAGGGACACCCCCTAGCATTGGGGGGTTTAGCTACTCATATTGTTTAAAACAAATTCAAGATAAAAATTACACATTACAAGTAATTGAATGACTTTGATCTTCAATCGCTCCCGCTCATGAATCTCTTCAGCTCTCCAAATGCCTTGATCTCTGTAATACTTGATTGCTTCACAATACCGTGGGTTGCTGTATTCCAAGATGATCATTGCTCTTGCAAAAACTCTTCTTATATAGTGAAAATCCCTTGGCAGAAGGTGGAAATCTCCAAAATATCCATGCACCTCAAGCCCGGTGAAAAAGCCTAAAAATTGGAAAATTAGCGTTTTAGGCTGACACGGGCAGTATCAGGCTGACACAGGCAGTGTCAGCTGACACGGGTGGTAGTGTCAGGCTGACACGGGTGGCAGTGTCAGGCTGACACGGTCCGTGTCAGTTGACACGGGCGGCCGTGTCAGACCACTTCCTTGTTATTTCCGTGCTGACACACCCCAGGTGGCCTGACACGGCCCTGTCAGGCTGACACGGGCGGCCGTGTCAGACCACTATTTTGGGCTTTTCTTGTACTTTCTTGGCCTTCCTTCTGACACGGTCCGTGTCAGGTGACACGGGTGGCCGTGTCAGGCCTCCTGAACTGGAAAATCTTTTTTCGAACGCCAAAACTTTCCACTCTCTCGCATTGAGTCCATTGGATCTTCTCCGTGGACCGGGAGGGCATAAAAACGATAACCGATGCGTAAAATCACAAAAACACAAGATAAAACTGACAATTAATAAAATTTCTTAAATAACTTACGGGAATGAAAATTAACTTTAAAGGTACCATAATGCGTACACAGTGTCTCAAAGTTCTTGGTTTCTTGTTGGATAAGCAACAAAAATATAGTGAAAATGGTGACCGATCACAACCCTAAACTTAGCTCATTGCTTGTCCTCAAGTAATGTCCTATAGGACAAAGTGTCACTTCCCAAAATTTATATTCTTACCATGATACTGCTGAGATCTTTCACCAACGCCTTCACTCTCCCTTTTATAGTTCCTACTTTTCCTAATGAGTTTTCAGCCGCACTTCCTCATCGAGGTACCACTTCACCTGTCGGCTTACATTACACTTTCACCAAATCTCTCGGGGTTAAAGTGTTTTCACTCCTAATTCATAATATGTAATATCAACTCATAAGTTTGAATAGTTTCTCCTTTCATATCAACTACACATAACACACACTTTTTGAGGTCTTTCGGGTTGTAACGGGGCTTGGGTTATGGTGTGGATATTCCAAATAAAACGGGAAACAAATGGTTTTTGGTTCGGAGTCAATGTTACTATTATTTTCACTGTGTTTGTTCATTTCTTTTGCTCTATTATTATTTTTTTTAGCTCGGGTTTTTCTTTGTTATTCTTGTTTTTCAACTGAGTGCCTTTCTTTGGCCAGTGCTTCTTTTGAACCCTCGAGTTTATTTTCTTTTCTCTTCTTTTTTCTCGATGATTCTCTTATCACCTTGGCTTTTGAAACTTATGGGGTTTTACCCCAAACTTAGAATTTCAACACAACTTAATAATATCAACTTGACTCCGAACAGGGTAAGGAAGTGTTTTGACCGCATGGTACATTTACGGGGTTAAACAAACAATGGATACAGGCTCAAATGGGGTTACCAATGGATAACATTAACGAGATGGCTAGAAAGGCTCAGGGGTATAATCGAACAACATGCCTCAGTGTGTGTATACATGAAGTGAAACTCCCAGAGAACCTACGCAAAGTCACAGTGATAAAGACATACCTGAATATCGCTCATGATGACAAATGTATTTGGCTTTTTATGCACTCACCATGTTAGGTAAAGCTTGACAGCATCCATAGTACTTCGAGTATGGTGCGGCTTCTTACTCAACTCGGAATGCACAGGGAACCTATGTTAGTTGAGTTTTAGAAGTTGCGTCCGATCTTTTCTTCAGCAATATCGACTTTCTAGGAAGATCATTCACAACAAGCAACCGTAAATGGAGTGATCCTTTCTTCCACTACCACTCATGGTCATCACTTAATCCAACAATACACCAAGACCGTGAAATACATGTAGCACATGATACCTGATAGTAAAAATAAACCAAATGTGAAATGGTAAAAATTAAAAATTAGGAAATAATCAACAAAAATAAATGCAAAAAGCATAGTAAAACCTCCCCCACACTTGAACTAAACATTGGCCTCAATGTTTTCGAACAAGATAGAAGGAGGGTGACTCACAGCGCCCTACTGAGGGGGCTGGATCGGGAAGTGCGACATGACCATACGAAATTCAAAATTTTCAAACAAATCTTAAATCAGCAGGCCTGACATGGGCCGTGTCAGCTAGCACAGGCGGCCGTGTCAGGCTGCTGTTATGCTCATCTTTCATCTTTTTCCATGTGAGTACCTTCACCCTTTTATGCAAGGCGTTGTGCAAACCTAAAATAACACACAAACACAAACAATAATTAGAACTAGGAACACGTGGGTTGCCTCCCACGAAACGCTTCGTTTAATGTCGCATAGCTCGACGGTTCATTCCCCTTGTTATGGGGGATACTTCAGCCTCCAAACCTTGTTGCACCTCTTGTCCAAAACTAGGAAGTTGTCTCTTTCATCAGTATGGATTCCTTTGTGCCACAAGTCCTCTTTAACCTCCACCTTCTTACCTTGTTTTCGTTTTCTTTTCTTTCTCTTGGTTTTTGGAATTAAGGTAGGAGTCTTTCCATTCAATATGGCTAACGACAGTGATGAGAGTCGAGAGGGCCTTCTTGTATCTTTCTCTAATGTTGGTATGTTACTTTTCCTTCTCGCCTCTGTCCTGATTAAGCCTACTTGATAGTGAGATTCTGTATCTTCCTCTAGCTCCTGGTCTTCAATAACATTCAATGTTATCTCTTGGTCGTGAACTTTCAAGGTTAACGTGCCCTGATCCATGTCGAGATTACATCAACTTGTCTGCATGAAAGGTCGACCCAGAATGATGGGTGCCTCATCATCTTCAGGTATGTCTAGGATTACAAAATCAACAGGAAAAGTCAAGTCCTCTATTGTTACCAGTACATCTTCTGCTATACCATATGCATCCTTTCTTGAGTGATCCGCAAACTTCAGATTGGTCTTTGTATCACTGACATTTTTAATACCCAACCTGTGATAAATTGATAATGGCATCAGACTCACACTAGCTTCAGAATCTATTAGTACCTTTTTGAAGGTTCTTTCTTTAATTGTGCATGGTACTGTTACCGTTCCTGGATCCTTTTGTTTGTTAGGAATTTTCTGCCCCAATGAGTTTGCACTATACTTTTCCTTCCAGGCTATTTGTTCTTCTGTTGTTGGTTTCTTTTCTGCCATTCCCTCTTCCATGAATTTCTTGTACATGGGCATCCTTTCAAGTGCTTGAAACAAAGACATATGACCCTCAACCTTTTTAAACATTGTCATGAATTTCTCCAAGTCCGACTCACTTGGTTCCTTCTTTGTCACTCTTTGAGGGTAGGGCAATTTAATCACCGGTTTAGTCTCTTTTGTAATTTCCTCTTCAATCGGCTCGCTCGGTAATATAATTTTTTTCTTTTTAGCAGCCTGTTTCTTTTTCGTCGTGATAATACTAATATTTTCTTGACCTCTTGGATTTTGAACTGTTTCACTTGGTAAGGAACCTGGTGTTCGAGAACTTGCTAGTTGTTGTGCTATCTGCCCCAGCTGAAATTCAAGATTCTTTAGAGAGGCGGTGGTGATTTTCTGATTGTTTCTCGTCTCTTCTTCAAATTGCATATTTTGAGCTGCCATGTTTTCAATGGCAATCTCCCAGTCTGCTTTCCTTGGAGCTTGTTGTTGCTGTTGTTGTTGATATTGAGTCTGATATTGACCTTGACCATGCTGTGGAACATTCCCTTTCTGATCTTTCCAGGAGAAGTTTGGATGATTCTTCCAACCTGGATTGTAAGTGTTAGAGTAGGGGTTATTCTGCTGTAAGAATTTTATCTCTTCAATTTGTTGAGGGGTTGCAAAGCAATACACAGTGTGGTGAGGTCCATTACAGATTTCACAAGTGATGGTCTGAGCAGGTTGAATTTGAGCTACCTGTTGAGTACTTATATTCATCGCTTTCAATTTCTTCTCCACTTCAGTAGAGATTGTATCTTCCAAACGGATTTTATTTGCTTCCACTTTCAGGTCAATGACTCCTTCAGGTTTGCTTGTACACCTATCATATAATTCCAGATGCTCATTTGCGGCTATCGCTTTAATGATCCTTTTAATACCGGTGGCTGTTGAGAAATTTGTTGATCCACCGGCTGCTGTATCAATTAACTGTTTTCTCTTTATTTTCAGCCCATTCACAAACATCTGCATTTGTTCAATCTGATCCATATTATGAGTTAGGCATGCTACCACGACCCTTTTGAATCTTTTGTAGGTATCTCCCAAAGACTCACCATCTTTCTGTTTGAAGTTCAAGATTTCATACATTTTTCTCAGAAATACTGATGCGGGAAAATACTCATTCAAGAAAGTTGTTTCCATCTCTTCCCATGAGGTAATACTTCCAGCTGGAAGAGAGTAGAACCACTCTTCCGCTTCTTCAGATAAAGAGAACGGGAATATTCTTAAATTCTTTGCTTCATCGGCGTGACCGTCAATTTTCAAAGTAGTACTCAAGGTCAGGAATCTCTGCAGGTGCTTGTTGGCATCTTGATTAACCTTTCCGGTGAAAGATTTTCTCTCAAGTTGCTTGATTGTGCTGGGATGCAGTTGAGAGTTCGTCATATTCACCGGTTGGTTGACAATGGTGAATCTACCACTCGGTGCATTTTCCCTTCCATAGTCACCTAGGAGTCTTTTTCTTAATAGTCGGTGCTTTCAGCCATAGTTTCTTTTTCTTAATCTGAGTGATCAGAGGGAACTTCTTCTTTGGAATCCAATCTAGCGTTTCTACGTCTCCGGTGAAGGGTTCTCTCGATTTCTGCGTCAAAAAGAAATTTTGTTGTGGGCTTTCCTCGCATACAAGATTAGTGAATGAAAATATATAAATAACAAATAATAATAATAATAATAATAATAATAATAATAATAATAATAATAATAATAATAATTTTATTGCAGAGCAACAAAATTTTAATTGAACTTAAAATTAAACTCTATATTTTGGCAGTCCCCGGCAACGGCGCCAAAAACTTGATCGGGAAAATAGCAAGTGTACTATTTTGCCTTTTATAGTAATAATGGGGAAATTCCCCGAATGTCGATCTCAAGGACTGCACGTTAATATTGAGTTTAAATTATCATTCAATTAAACAAAAAGTATTAATTTGGTTTTTGAGTGTAAAAATATAATAATAAAAGTAAAGGTAAAGAAATATGAAAATAAGGGTTTATAGAGAAAAAGGAACAATGCCAGGGAAGGTGTATGATTTATCCCTGTAACAACTCTGAGTTACTATTGCATCAACAAATATCAATTACTACCAGTTCTCAAGGGTATTTTCTCCCAAGTCCTTGGTGAGAAAACCTTTAATCAATCTACCCTAATTCCTATGTCCATAGCCAATTAGGGTGAAGTTAAGCTGTATAATATCAAGAATGCTCTGGTTCATACAGGGTATCCCTAGTCCTAAGTGATATCTACTACAGAGTAACCTGATGAAAACCTTATCACTGACGGTCCAACCTAAGTGATAACCATAGATCAATCTCAATTGGTCCGAAAGAGAAAACAATAAACACATCAAAAGGTTACCGTAAATAAAATATTATAAATGCAAATGTAATACTCAAATTCATTACAATTCTAAATCAGGGACACCCCCCTAGCATTGGGGGGTTTAGCTACTCCTATTGTTTAAAACAAATTCAAGATAAAAATTACACATTACAAGTAATTGGATGACTTTGATCTTCAATCGCTCCCGCTCATGAATCTCCTCAGCTCTCCAAATGCCTTGATCTTTGTAATACTTGATTGCTTCACAATACTGTGGGTTGCTGTATTCCAAGATGATCTTTGCTCTTGCAAAAACTCTTCTTATATAATGAAAATCCCTTGGCAGAAGGTGGAAATCTCCAAAATGTCCATGCAGCTCAAGCCCGGTGAAAAAGCCCGAAAATTGGAAAATTAGCATTTTAGGCTGACACGGCCGTGTCAGGCTGACACGGGTGGCAGTGTCAGGCTGACACGGGCAGTGTCAGCTGATACGGGTGGCAGTGTCAGGCTGACACGGACCGTGTCAGACCATTGCCTTGTGATTTCCTTGCTGACACACCCTAGGTGGCCTGACACGGCCGTGTCAGGTTGACACGGTCGTGTCAGGTTGACACTGGCGGCCGTGTCAGACCACTATTTTGGGGTTTTCTTGTACTTTCTTGGCCTTTATCTTGACACGGCCCGTGTCAGGTGACACGGGTGGCTGTGTCAGGCCTCCTGAACTGGAAAATCTTCTTTTTTCGAACGACAAAACTTTCCACTCTCTCGCATTGAGTCCATTGGATCTTCTCCGTGGATTTGGGGGGCATAAAAACGATAATCGACGCGTAAAATCACAAAAACACAAGATAAAACTGACAATTAATAAAATTGCTTAAATAACTTACGGGATTGAAAATTAACTTTAAGGGTACCATAATGCGTACACAGTGTCTCAAAGTTCTTGGTTTCTTGTTGGATAAGCAACAAAAATATAGTGAAAATGGTGACCGATCAGTGGTCTAACTCTTTGCTCTTCATTTATTTTGAATACAAGCTGACGCACCGGTATAATACAAGGGCCAATCATCCAAGGATAATGGAGCATTTAGAGCAAGAGAATCGGGAATTGAAGGAAGAGATTGCTAGGATGACTGCCATGATGGAGTTAGTACTGGCCGCCCAGAGCCAAGCTTCACCAACTCCTACAACTCCTCCCCAGAGGACTGTCATTTTTGAGGTTGCTACCTCGACTGTGCCTGCTGCAACAGCCCACTTCGCACCATCTATGTCAGCCGGGTTCCCTTGGGGGATGCCCGCTAATTTTGTGCCAGAGGGTTTTGCTCATACTCTCGCTTCTTTATCGGCATCTAGCCTGGTCCTTTCTGTGATACCTCCCGTTGTGCACACCATTCCCCGAGTTGAAGACACCATCTATCACTCCGAGTCGTCTGAGGGCCCAAACGTTTATGAAAAGATGGACGAGATGAAAGACCAATTCCTTGAGCTGCGCAAGGAACTGAAGACTCTGAGGGGTAAGGACCTCTTTGGTAAAAGTGCTACTGACTTATGCCTAGTGCCCAACGTGAAGATCCCTGTTAAATTCAAAGTACCTGACTTTGAGAAATACAAGGGAAACACATGCCCGCTCAGCCGTCTTGTGATGTATGCTCGCAAGATGTCAACACAGACAGATAATGATCAACTGCTTATCCATTACTTCCAGGATAGCCTATCAGGTGCTGCACTCCGATGGTATATGGGGCTGGAGAGTGCTAACGTCCTCTCTTTCAACGATCTTGGCGAGGCCTTCGTCAAGCAATATAAATATAATATGGATATGGCTCCGGATAGGGACCGGTTGAGGGCGATGTCGCAGAAGAACAAGGAGGTCTTCAAGGAGTACACCCAGAGATGGCGAGAGTTGGCAGCTCAGATAGTGTCACCCTTAGAAGAGAAAGAGATAACAAAGATCTTTTTGAAGACTTTGAGCTCTTTCTATTATGAAAGAATGATTGCTAGTGCGCCCTCAGACTTCACCGAGATGGTGAATATGGGGATGAGATTGGAGGAAGGGGTCCGTGAAGGACATTTGTCTAGGGGTGACAGCTCCTTAGCAAAGAGGTATGAGATCTTTGATAAGAAGAAGGAGGGAGAGACTCATGTTGTGTCCTCCCATATCAAAAGAAGGCCCTCTGTAAGGAGGAAGGACGTGCGCCCTGTCGTCAACCAACACCAGGTGGCTCATATAACACCTGCTTTTCGAGAAGTTCACCATCAACAACAACAACAAAATCATCAACAACAACAGGCCTACCAACCTCGAAACAACAACAACAACACCACCAGCAACTACGAGAGGAAGAGGGTCACTTTTGATCTGATTCCAATGACATATGCTGAGCTATATCCTTCTTTGATTGATAGAAAGATGATAACTCCACGAGACTCTCCTGCTGTACCAACCAATCCTCAGTGGTGGTATAAGGCAGAGCTTCACTGTGTATATCATTCCGGTGCTCCCGGGCATGACGTGGAAAACTGTTACCCGTTGAAGACCAAGGTGCAAGACCTTATGAGAAGCGGTATATTGTTTTTTGAGGACGTGGGTCCTAATGTTAAGAAGAACCCATTGCCCGAGCATGGGAAAGCAGCTGTTAACATGGTCCAGGGATGCCCTGGAAAATATAAAGTCTTGTATGTTAATGACATAATGCAATCTTTGGTCGAGATGCATAAGCTGTTGTGTGAACACAACCATTACGAGCATGACCATGATAGGTGTCAGGTGTGCACTATCAATGAGAGAGGATGCCGACAAGTTAGAAAGGACATCCAAGAGATGATTGATCAAGGGATGATTGAAATACTTTAGAATCGTGACGAGGACGAAGTTGATGTTATCACCCCGGTGTTTAAATTTCTTGAGCCTGTTGTCGTCAAGTATGATGGCAGCAAGAAGAAGGTATCACCAGCTCTTGTGATCAAGCCAGCGGGTTCTGTCCCGTATTCATCAGACAAAGTTGTTCCTTATCGATACAACATAGTTATGCTGGAAGATGGGAAGGAGGTGTCGTTGCCCTCAACTTCTGTGGTTAGTATTTCTGATGTCAGTGGTGTGACCCATAGTGGTCGTGTTTTCTCGGTGCAACCAAAACCCCATGAAGATGTCATGAAGAGAACTGTTGTTAATCCTGCCAGTCCTGTGGGGACTTCTTCTTCTAATAATCATGTTCCTGCTACGAAGGGTGTTGACCCTGTTGTTGATAAAACTGTTAAAGCTCCTATCCTGGTTGGCCAGTCTGGCATTTTAAAAGAGGATGGTGATGAGATGTTGAGGCTCATCAAAAGGAGTGAATACAATATTGTTGATCAGCTGCTACAAACTCTATGAAAGATATTTGCGTTATATTTGTTGATGAATTCTGAGCCACACCGCGAAGCTTTGCAGAGGGTGTTGGACGTGACATACATGGACCACAATGTGACAATAGAACAGTTTGATAGCATTGTTGCAAATATAACCACTTGCAACAATTTGAGCTTTTGTGATGCTGATCTTCCCGAGGAGGGAAAAGACCACAATTTGGCTTTACACATTTCAATGAACTGTAAGGATGATGCCTTGTCCAATATGTTGGTGGACACAGGATCATCACTTAATGTGTTGCCAAAATCCACTATGGCTAAACTTTCATACCAGGGGCCTCCCATGAGGCAGAGTGGAGTGGTTGAGAAGGCGTTTGATGGATCGCGCAAAACTATGATCGGCGAATTAGAACTCCCGATCAAGATTGGACCTAGTGATTTCCATATCACTTTCCAGGTCATGGATATTCATCCGTCTTACAGTTGTTTGCTTGGCAGACCATGGATTCACGAGGCAGGCGCCATGACATCCACCCTACACCAAAAATTGAAGTTTGTGAAGAACAAAAAGTTAGTGGTGATAGGGGGAGAGAAGGCTCTCTTGGTCAGTCATTTATCTTCCTTTTCCTATATTGATGCTGAGGATGAGGTTAGGACTCTGTTTCAAGCCTTGTCTATAGACGAGCCTTCAAGGAAAGGACTTTCTACATTTGTCTCCTATAATGATGCGAAGTTGGCCATTGAGTATGGTGCAACTACTGGTTTGGGGCAAATGATAAGGCTGGAAGATAATAAGTCCCGAGCTGGCATATGGTACTCTTTTGGTGTTTCCAATAAGCGTGGGTTGTTCCGGAGTAGTGGTTTCATCCACATTGTTGAAGATCAAGAGGATACTGCCATTGTGGAAGATGACGAAGAGGAAGACCTTGGCAACTTTTTCATACCTAGCGGAATCTGCAATAATTGGGTTGTTGTTGATGTTCCAACAGTTATCCATAAGTCAACGTAATGTGTTCATTTTGAGTAAAAACCCTTCTCCCATGCCAAAAGGAGAAGTGAATACATTGTTGGCATATTGATTAATACAATGATATTCATTCAATAATCACATGTTAAATGTTTGTTTTTCCAAATTATTTTTGCTTTTTGCTTTTTGCATGAAATTGGTGATCACCATAAAACCTTAAAAGAGAATAAAATCAATCTTTTCATCTGCATAATGATTTGCCTTGTTTGAATTTTGAAATCTCTTTTATACTCAAAATCATTATGCAGGTTAATCAAACCCATTAAACATAATGATCCAACACCATCTCCCAACTTTGAGTTCCCTGTATTTGAGGCAAAAGAAGATGATGTTGAAGAGATTCCTGATGAGATTACCCGTTTGCTTGAGCACGAGGAGAAGATCATTCAGCCGCATCTTGAGATTCTGGAAACAGTCAAATTGGGGTCTGAAGACTACATTCATGAAGTGAAGATTGGGGCACTCCTTGAAGAGTCTATTAAGAAAGGGTTGATTGAGTTGCTACGAGAATATGTCGACGTCTTTGCCTGGCCGTATGAAGACATGCCTGGTCTAGATACTGATATCGTGCAATACTTCTTACCATTAAAGCCTCAGTGTGTGCCTGTGAAGCAAAAGCTCAGAAGAACTCATCCAGATATGGCAGTGAAGATTAAAGAAGAAGTTCAAAAGCAAATTGATGCGGGGTTTCTGGTGACTTCTACATATCCTCAGTGGGTGGCAATATTGTGCCTGTGCCTAAGAAAGATGGAAAAGTCCGAATGTATGTGGACTATCGTGACTTGAATAAAGCTAGTCCGAAAGATGATTTCCCTCTACCACACATTGATATGTTGGTAGACAATACAACTGTCATACGGTGAACTGACTTTGTGTATTTTGCTTCGGAAAGCAAATGTCGCGGATAGCAAGAGTCGCCACCGACTTTTCTTTTATCCAATAAGGAAAGGCGGAAAAGAACAGGAAAGACCTTGATTAGATTTTGGGTTCGGGAGGTACATTATACAAAGGGAAGGTGTTAGCACCCTTTGTATCCATGGTTATCCATGGGCTCTTAATTGCTTGATCACTTATGTTTTTCTTGTCTGAAAAAAGTGTTTGAGTACTGTTTAGAAAATGTTTTGAAAAGAGAGTTTAACTTTGTAATGATTCTTGTACGAATGTATACAAAGTATTTATCTCGTTTAATTTTGAAAGTTGTTTAGAAAAATATAACTTGGCAATGATTCTAGTACGAATGTATACCAAGTGGTGATTTTTTAATAGATGTTTTGCAAAGTGTGAGGTGTGAAAAGTGTTTTAAGTTGTGAGTCAGCATTTAAGAGTTATACCTACCCAAGGTCTTTATGGGTATTTCCTATCCTTATGAAGGTAAAACTGTCCTTACTATTGAGAAGTAAGTAGTCTTATCCTTTGGATGTAAAGGGACATCGTAGGGTCGTCGATTGGTCATTGAAGGAAACATTTGTAAGGATACCTTAGCATTCGAAGGGACGATCATCATTTAATCGTAGGCTACCACGGAGGATCATCGAGGGACAAAATCATATATTCGCAGGCAACATCCGAGGGACTATGATTTATCTTATAGGGACATGATGATTTAATTGAAGGGTCTTTGCTAAGTGTATCCCCACATTCGCGGGACATGACCGTAATACCGTAAGGCAACAAAGAGAGGGCCAAGATCATATATTCAAAGGCAACATTTGTAATCATTTAGGTAATTAGGATGAATCTCCACGAGGGTATCCCACAAATAAAGTGGAATACCTAGCAAGCTACCTTCTTCGGGAATGTGTGAGCCCTCACAAAATTCAGCAAACAGGTCAGAATACCAAATGGGGTGCAATCAATAGTTGCACCGAACAAAGGAATCGCAGCAGTAATAATGTCAGACAAATAATACATAGCTATGATAGAACATGTCAGATAAGCACAGAATAGAACAGAAAAAAAAATCAGCGACTGTCATGTTCGCTACTGCCTCGCCTAGCGAAGGCTTGGCGAACACTCGCTACATGTTCGCTTAGCGATGTGCGAGCGAACGGCTGCGGGTTTTGAGTTTAATAACAGTACGATTTCAGCAAGCTCTAAACCCTATGGCATCCATTACAGAAATTACATGGTTAAACATTCAAGACATTCATGCATACTTAAACCCACATGCAAAACCTAAGATACATTTATAAATTCAATCATAATGCCACATGTAAATTGGGAGCATAAAGCGGTAGTGGTAGTGCAAACCTGTTTGCAATTGAATTGCAATGTTGAATTGGCAGATCACTCTTAGGGTTGGTGTCGGATTGAGTTGGGCGGAGATAACCTTTGTGCAGATGAATTTCCTTTAGGGTTTCCTTTAGGGTTGCTCTGAATTCTCTTGGTTAGCCTCCAGGGTTTGCTGTCTGTGTGGGTTTGTGTTTCCTTACTAGGGTTTCTGTCCGTCCCCCCTTTTCTGAATGAGGTGTGGGTATTTATAATAGTTTTTGTGACCTAATGGGCTCAGAATGAAGCCCAAAATTTCTGGTATTCGCAAGCTTCGCTGGGCGAGTGGTGCAGCGAAGAGTTCGCTAGGCGAAGGATTTCGCTCGCCTAGCGAGCAAGCCAGTTTAAGTCATTTTCTGGATTTGACCACCTGTGTGCTGGGTCTTTGTTCCCTTAAGATCAATGTCTTGAAAAATGAGATGGAGTGCCTTGAAAAATGTCTTGCAAGATTAACGGGCAAATTTTGGGGTATGACAGCTGCCCCTGTTCAATATTCTTAAACCGAGAGAGTTAGAATGGTATGTACGCCATTCGTGGTCTGGAGGTGGAAGATTATTGAACACTTAGAATGCCCCAAAAATTTGCACTTGTTAATTAGAAGTTAGTTTTGATGGAGATGGGCTTAAAGATGCCATCCAGGAAGTTTGATGATGAGAGCTTCAGAGTGCGTCGTACATCAGACGAATTTGAAGACATGGGTGCCACACCGGGTCGTACGCTAGACCGTATAGTGAGTCATCCATTAGGCTGTCGACTTAGCTGGGGATAAAGGATCAGTGTGGATCATACACTAGATCATATCTGAGTTGTAGAATGAGTCGTACGTTAGGCTGTATCTGTCGAAATAAGAATCAGAATGGATCGTGCGCTAGATCGTATCCGGGTTGCAAAATGAGTCGTCTATTAGGCGGGTGGCTTCACTGGGGATGGAAGATCAGGCCGGATCATACGTTAGATCGTATCTGAGTAGCAGAATGAGCCGTCCGTTAGGCTGTATCTGGAGAAATAAAGGTCAGAATGGATCGTACGCTAGATCGTATCTGAGTAGCAGAATGAGTCGTCCGTTAGGTTGTATCTGGTGATAAAAGGTAGTCGTACACTAGACTACACTTCAGAATGTACCGTACGCTAGGTAGTATCTGAGGAATAAAGATCAGAATGGATCGTACGCTAGATCGTATCTGAGTAGCAGAATGAGCCGTCCGTTAGGCTGTATCTGATGATAAAAGGGGGTAGTCATACACTAGACTACACTTCAGAATGTACCGTACACTAGGTAGTATCTGCGGGGATGAACATCCAAATGGGTCGTACGCTAGACCGTATTGGAACAATTGAAGGAACCTGTAAGACCCCAATTTTGGGCCCTAAGATCCCTCATGGCCCATATCATATCATATCATGACCTCAAGGATCACTGCATGCCCTAGTTTCCCTCCTAGTGGGTAGGTTGCCTCGTGGGTTGTTTCTTGATCACCAAGCATCCTTTGCATTTGTATATCTTTGCTTTTCATATATTTATCATTCAAAAAGTACAAAAATATTGTCAGTATAACCTTGTTGCTTGCAGTTGAAGCAATCCTCAGCAATTAGGTCAAGGATAGTCAACAGTCAGTCAAAGCAATGGATGGTGGCCATTCTTGCAGAATTTGGGCACCATGATCAATAATCAAAAGTTCATACATCTTGGGACATCATTTGAAGTCAAGTTCTCAAGGAATTAGGGTTTGGAATTCATCAGAAGAGGTTCAGTCAGTGCAAAACCCTAGAAAAGTCAAACTTGGTCAACTGTGGATTTAATCAAGGATTTGATGGATAGAATTGATTTGAAGAAGCTCATTCATGCTTATATAAGCCTCATCTATCATGTCAAACCTCATCATGGAAGAAAATCAAGTCAAACAGAAATTTTCCAGAAATAGAAAGTGGACCTGTAATTTTAACTGCCAAAAATGGAAACTTCTTGATCCTCAACTTGCATCATGATACAAGCTTCAAATGAATTTTTGCCCAAACATGAAAGTTGAAGATCTTGTTCTCCCATTTTCAAAAAGTCCAAGAACTCCCAAATCCCATGCGTGGTTGTCAAGATATGATCAATTCAATTTCAGAAATTTGTGAACTTCAAAGAGCCATATCTCATGAACCATAAGGCCAAATTTGGTGGGGATTTTTCCTACAAACCACATTTTTCCTCCTCTTTCCAAAAATATAAATTTCATTCACCAAAACCCTACCATTCAAAATGGCATTTTTGGCCTTGACTTTTTTAATTTCAAGTTTGACCAACCATTGACTTTTTGATTTGAACACTTTTTCTCACTTTGGCCAATTGGGAAATGTTTAGAATGACATTTGAAACTTGTTCCAAGCCCTAACTCATGCACATGCCATTACCATACCATCATTTTGGCCAAAGGTACAAATTTGGTATTTTTTGCAAATTGGAATCAAAAGAGTAAATCAAGTTAACCAATTCAAGAGCAGATCAAAAACAACAATTTGGTTGGTCATTTGCAGCATGCTAGAAGGCCCAATTCGTGTACAGCTTGCACCCTCCATGTTCACTTGTGCAAGATTAGCAAAAATGCAAATGATTTCATTAAGACAAATCCAGCTTAGCATTTCCTAAACCAACCATAAACAGACATATTTAAACATCTTTCTGCTCATTTTCCAACCCTAGACATAGCAGCCATCACAGAAAATATCCTCATTCTCTCATTTCCCATTTTTTGCTCGATTTACATTTTTTGCCAAAAAACTCCAAAATACTCGAGCAGCTTTTGATTGTTCCATGACCTAGACAATATTTGGAAGCTTTTCCAAGCACAGTTCATCACCTGCACAGCCATTTTCTTGCTCTGTTTTCTTCATGGACATGAAATGGTGAATTGAGATTTAGAGGGTTCTAAGCTTTACTGAGCTGGTTTTCTTCAAGTGTTCAACATCTCCAAGCATTGTGGACACCTGTTTGTGCCTGCATCACTCAAAACACCACTGCTTCCTCCATTTCTTCATAACCAAGTACACTTTAGTTGCTTTAGTTGCTTGCTTTGCTATTTAGCATTTGCTTTGAGGTATAAACCTTTCTTCTTCATGTAGTCTGGAGACCCGGTCTGTTATTTGACCGGGCAAACTGTCTGAAGTCCTCCTTAAGAGGCAATGCTTGTGTGTGTTTAAATTTTGTCCCAAGCAGGAAAAGTCCTTCAAGTAAGGCAATTGGTAGATCAAAGGGATAAGCAACCTATCCCCTACTATTCAGTGTGTCCTCTCCTTGCTCCCATTACATGGTTGAAGCATTGAGATAAATACCCAAGATCTATAGAGTCAATAATGTGGAAAGAGCTCCATCTTTCTGAGCTCCCACACTTTCTGAAATGCTCTCCCTGATCAGGGATAGAAGCAATGAGGCACACCCCTCATTCTCCTTTTCATCTGCTTCACCTTAGCCTCTCAATGGCAAGGTTAAGAGCGACATTTACCTATTACAGTGGACTTTCATAGTCAAACCCTCTTGTGTGAGCCCCCTTGTTTGGCTATAGAGTGTGCTGTTTGATATTCATTGATTGATTGATTGCTTCATATGCACATGTTTGCTTGTATGTTATGCATTTATCATCATCAATCGCCATTAATGCATGATCATCTCATTTGTCTTTGTGATGCTATCATTGTTGTTTACCCATTGAGGACAATTGTAAGTCCATTGCTTTGGCATTTGCTCCTATGATATGGAAGTGAGTATAAGACCATCACCTTGGCCGCTCATCTTGTCTTTGCCTGATGCATTTATTTGATTGTATGTGAGGAAGCAACTGTAAGTCCCTGCAAGTTGGCATTTGCTCTCCTATGATCACTCATATCTTCTGTTTTATCTGTTTGTATGTGAGGATACAGTTATAAGTCCCTGTAAGTTGGCATCTGTTGTCCTGTGATCATAATTTGATCTGTTTGTTTGCTTGTGAGGTTGCAGTTATAAGTCCCTGTAAGTTGGCATCTGCTTTTCCTGTGATCATAATTTGTTTTATCTGTTTGTATGTGAGGATACAGTTATAAGTCCCTGTAAGTTGGCATCTGTTGTCCTGTGATCATAATTTGATCTGTTTGTTTGCTTGTGAGGATACAGTTATAAGTCCCTGTAAGTTGGCATCTGTTGTCCCGTGATCATAATTTGGTTTGTTTGATTGTATGAGAGGTTGCAATTATAAGTCCCTGTAAGTTGGCATTTGCATTCCTGTGATCATATTGTTGCTTTTGTTCTTGTATGTGAGGATCCATTGTAAGTCCCTGTAATGTGGCATTGGATTTCCTAGGACCATACTGTGGAGTTAACCTAAGTCCAGACAGATTGGCAGTTGATTTCCATGTTTCATCTTTGTTTTCTTTTGAGGAGATTAGTGTAAGTCCATTGAGTGGCTTCTGATATCCTGTTCTGTTTTAGGAGACTGGTGTAAATCCATCTATTGGTATCCGGTATCCGCCTTTTATTTTCTTTGTTTGAGGAGATTAGTGTAAGACCATTGAGTGGCTTCTGATATCCTGTTTTATTTTAGGAGATTGGTATAAGCCCAGTGATTGGCATCCGATATCCGCTTTTACTGACTTTCTTGTTTGTTTGTTATTATCCATTGCTATTCCAAAGGACACACTTGAATCATCCTCTATATGATCTCAAGAAGTGAACCTTCTAAGAAGTTTTACAATCCATCTTCATCCATTCATCTCTCATTATGTCCTAAACCTTTTCACACATTAGTTTTCAAACTTGACATAAGTGTTGTGCAAACATCTTCATGTTTTCAAATTAAAAACCTGGACTCAAGTCCTTGACCTTTTTTTCAAAACTCCATTTTCATAACACTTCTTTTGAATCAATCTTAATCATACTTTGACTTCATTTTCATAATCACAATCAATTAACTTCACTCATTCACTTGTTTTGGCTCTGTCCATTGTTAATCTTTTCATGCATTAGCCATAGGTTTCAATTATCATTGTGGTTGATGTAAATCTTGCCTATCCTTAGTGAGTCGACAGTAAGACTTCCGTACTGAAAACAGGGCTAACCCCTCAAGTACGTCGAAGCTATCCTCGCATGGTGGATGTTGTTTTTGGTCGAGTGTTCTCCCATTGATAATGAAAAGCCTCAGTGCTTGTGTTTAAAACTGAATCCACCAACTTTTGGAAATCTTTTAGCCGAACTACGGCGTTTTGATCCTTACCTTTGATGGAAGGTACGTAGGCAGCGGGTTCATCCGTTCAAACCCAATAACACAAAAATAATTAATTTGTACATTCTTTTCTCATCATCCCAATCATGTTTGCACAATACTTATGTCATAACAAATAACAATCTTTTACAACAAGTGTGAAAAGGGCTCCCTAGGAGTACCTAGGACGTGATGGGTGCCTAACACCTTCCCATTGCGTAATTTACCCCTTACCCAGAATCTCTGATCTTTTTATTAGTTTTCTACGCGTAAAACTTCTTAGGCTTTTGTTCGCTTTTTAGCCAGTCCTTTGGATAAATAAAAGTGCGGTGGCGACTCGAAATTTCAATGTATCTCTTAGCTTATGATTTAATCGATAGATCATATAGCGACGAATACACCGCTACAGAACCATACGTTAGGTGAATCAGAATGAACCGTACGTTAGGCTACCTCTGATAAAATTTGTATGTGTTGTATTTGCAATAAATGTCTGGGATGGGCTTAAAGATGCCATCATTAGGAGGATGTCAGAATGCTTATCAGAATGAACATTCATATGGATTATATCTGAAAGATGCATCTGAACCTCAAATGTAACCGATGAGGGCGTCCGTCTGAACGAACCTTTATTTTGACTATATCGGGAGGATAATTAACCTGAAAAAGTTAGCCTCATGCCGTGTCATGATGCATGAGATGTTTTATGCTTGTGAAAATAAATGTGAACATTGCATGCATGTATATGATGCGAAATGATGCATGAATGAATTATGCGTCTGAGAATTTTTGTCAGGGGAAAATAAATCCCCATATTCTGGTTGGAGATATTTGTATTGATGACCCTTTCTTAGCTGGGGGTATTTGATTTCTTGTCTGATGGTAGAAATATTCACCAGGACCTGGCTGGGGGATAAAAGAGGTGACCAGTCTGTCTAGTAATGCCAATTTCTTCTGGGAAATAACTGGTTTTGCTGGGGAACAGGATTAGCAACTGGATTCATCGGAAAGCATGGTTAGACTTTATCCTCGACCCTAAAGTCTTTTAGTAATTGCTATTCCTATTTTATGCATGTATTTTCGGTAAACATCAATCATGTTCAAACGCATATATTAATTCGAATTAAATCAATGGACGTTTATGCAAACAAAACAGAGAAAGTAAAACAAAAGCATCTTTTTGGAAATAAAATTGTATCGATTTTGAAAGAGGGCCTATAAACAGGCGATTTGAGTACAAGGAGACAGAGATCCTAGTAAGAGGAAATTGTCAAGAAAACAAAGTAAAAGCTATGAATAAAAAGTCCTATTGATTTTAATTTCACTACTGTCATTATGTCTTCAAGCCTCTCATCTCCTGCTGTCGGATAGAAGTGATTGGCTTGTTCAGTCCCTTTGACTTGGGTGAAGCTGACCTAGAACGGGACATAGTCATACGCTTTAATCCCTAATTTTTTCCTGGACCGCCTTTTCAGGTTTTCAGTCCACCAGGATACCCTTTCTTGCCCAAGCCGCCTTTTCAGGTTTTCGACTTGTCGGGTGTACATTTTTATATGTTTATCCCTAGTTTTTGCCCGAACCCTTTTGGTTCGCCGGGATGCCCTTACTTTTGCCTAGATACGTCGACCTAGCGGGTCTCTTTTATGCGTAGTATATTTTAACTATGTCTGCATTCACGGGATGTGGGAAGTCTTCGCCATCCATTGTAGCAAGCATCATGGCTCCACCAAAGAATACCTTCTTAACTACAAACGGCCCTTCGTATGTGGGAGTCCATTTGCCTCTAGAATCACCTTGTGGTAGAATGATACACTTTATTACCAAGTCGCCAATTTGATATACCTGTCTCTTGACTTTCTTATTAAACGCCTGGGTCATGCGCTTCTGATATATTTGTCCATGACAAACAACCGCGAGTCTCTTTTCATCAATCAAATTTATCTGATTGAGTCGAGTCTGAATCCATTCATCTTCATCTAAGCCTGCATCTTTCATAACTCTTAGAGAGGGAATCTGAACTTCCACTGGTAAAACGGCTTCCATTCCGTAGACTAAAGAGAAAGGCGTTGCCCCGGTCGAAGTGCGTACTGAAGTGCGATAACCATGAAGAGAAAAGGGTAACACCTCATGCCAGTCTTTGTATGTTACTGTCATTTTTTGTATGATCTTCTTAATATTCTTATTGGCAGCTTCTACGGCGCCATTCATCTTTGGCCGGTAAGGAGAAGAGTTATGGTGTTTTATTTTGAACTGCGTGCAGAGTTCAGTCATCATCTTGTTGTTCAAATTAGTACCATTATATATTTGATAGTATCCATCTTAGAAATCAATAAAGTGGTGTGATTCAACATATACTATCTTAGTCGGCGAGCAGCCCAAGCCAAAGCACAACAAGTTTTCTCGAGCAATGAGTATCTTGTTTCACAGTCGATAAACTTTTACTAAGGTGGTATATTGCATGCTCTTTTCGACCAGACTCATCATGTTGCCCCAGCACACACCCCATTGAATTTTCTAACACGGTCAAATACATGATTAGAGGTCTTTCTTCAACTGGTGGCATCAGAATTGGAGGTTCTTGGAGATACTTCTTGATTTTGTCAAAAGCTTCTTGACATTCATCATTCCATATTATCTCTTTATTTTTTCTCAGTAATTTGAAGATGGGTTTGCAAGTAGCAGTCAAATGGGAGATAAATCGGGCAATGTAATTCAAGCATCCCAAGAAACCTCTGACTTCTTTCTTGTCTACTTCAGTACCCGGATTTACAACTTCGATTGATTCCTCATGCGGCTGTATGGTCTTTTCTTCTTGCAGTAACAGTCTGGCAAGCTCTCCAGGTACTTCGCAATCTTCCTCACTTCTATCCTCGGCTTGGTAGATCGGATTTTCGAAGTCATAATGAACAGTAGCAGAATTATTATCAACATGATCCAGAGTGGATATGGATCTGCAATTTGTTACGTGAGTGTGTGTAAGAAAGTATAGCTTGTTTAAAAGATGACAGGAAAGATAAAGAGCGCAATATTTGAATGCAAAAAGGTCCACTGATTTATTAAATGTGAATATGCTTATGAAAATGACAAAACCTTTAACAAAATTTAATACATTAAAATAAGCAATAACAATTACTCCTGACTAAAGGAAATCAGGATAGTGTCTTCAGCCTTCCAATTGTCGAGTCTGTCACCAATTGTTGGGAAAATCCAGCTATCCCAGTCGCAATCGCTATCGGCATCTTCTACAGCATTAACAGTCTTGTCATGATTAGGCATAGGAGCAGTGATTACATTAGGAGTCTCCGGAGGATCAAATTCAATTTCTCCAGCGTCGATCATATCCTGAATCTTATTCTTCAACAACCAACAATCGTTTGTATCATGCCCGGGGCTATCGGAGTGGTATGCACACCTGGTATTGGGATTATAACGAGGAGAAGTAGTGTTGGGATTTGCAGGAGGATCTCTGAGGGTAATTAAATTTTCTTTTAGCATACCCTGCAGTGCTTGTGCTAAAGTCATATTGATCTTCGTAAACTGTCTTCTTGGCCTGTCTTGTCTGTGCTGGAAGTTTTGAGATGGCGGTGCTGCAATCGTAACTGCTCCAATGGTATGGTCACAGTTTTTCTTGTTATGACCCCTTTGACTGTACACAACATTTGATTCATTATTCCCCTGATAGGACTTTTTGGTGCTTGCAGAGGTAGCCACCTGTATCTTTCCACTTCGAATGCCACTTTCAACACGTTCACCTGTCAATATAAGTTCAGTGAAACCCGATGAGGAACTTCCCAATAGATGGCTGTAGAATGGGCCAGTCGGTGTACCCATGAACATGTCCACTAATTCTTGATCAGTCATAGGGGGTTTGACTCTGCCCGCCAAATTTCTCCATTTTTGAGCATATTCTTTGAAGCTTTCTTTAGAGCCCATAGTCATATTCTGCAACTGTAGCCGAGTAGGCGCTAATTCAGAATTATACTGGTAATGCTTGTGGAAAGCTGTCGCTAAATCAGTCCAGGTGCGGATGTTAGAGCTCTCGAGCTGATAATACCACTCTAACTGTGTGCCAGACAGACTCTCTTGGAAGAAATGGATCCATAGCTTCCTATCAGTGGTATACGGCTGAATCTTTCTCACATAAGCTCTCAGATGCATCTGAGGACAAGACGCACCATCATACTTAGTGAAAGCGGGGACCTTGAATTTGCGGGGAATGACCACGTCAGAGACCAGACCTAAGCTTTCGAAGTCCAGACCGGGCGCCTTCTGACCCTCCATAGCTAGCATACGTTCTTCCAGCAACTTATACTTATCATTTTTTGGAGAGTACTATTCATTTTCATAATCTTCATCGTCGTCCTCAGGGTTGAAGGGATCAACATTTTCCTCTTCCGAATCATTTTCTGTCTCCTCTTCTAGATCCTTCGGAATTCTAATCTTGACTCCTGCGGCCTGTCCTTTAAGCCTTCTTCCCGGGTTAATGTAACTCACAGCTTTCTTGTCTTTTCTTCTTCTCGAGCAAGAGAGCCTTCAGCTCATCCTGCCCCTTGGATAAGTTCAAGATCATCTCTTGGAATTGAGCATTCTGAGCCTAGAGATCTTTGACAGTTTGTTCGAGAGCCATCTGTTTGCAATAGGAGGAGGACCGTGAGAACATTGATTCTTTAGAATACCTGTTATGCAATGTCATGTTATGCTATGCAATGTATGAAATGTTTTCAAGGACTTTTGGAATTTAACTTTGCGTAAACCACCAAAAAGGGACTTTTATCAACGTTTATTACAACGAAAATAATAAAATACAATGAAAGCTCAAGTCTCCCAGGGACGGCTTCTTTTTGGGCGAAGATATGCATTGAGTCTTCGTTCCTCATTAAGCTGGCTGGTGAGCTCTAATACTTTCTTCCTTTCTGCACCGAACTGAGTTTCAAAAGTATCTCTTTCCTCTCTCAACTGGATCCAGGATTTCTTCAATTCTTCAACATTCGTAGGCATATCTGGATAAGGAATGATCTGAGGGGTACCTCCTTCAACTTTTGGTTCAACAATCAGAGGTCCGATTGCAAGATATGGCATGATAAGCTCACGAGCTCTGGTGCGTACCCATCTGAGATAAGGTTCCATAGGAATAGAGTTTTTCTGTCCTAAAGAACTTCTTTTCACCATGCCCCAAGCTCGTACAAACCTTTGACGGAGACCTTGAGAGTCGTTGTCATAGTCAAACACAGTGTCTTGAATAATTATTTCATGTGGACCGTCTCTTCTAGCATAACCGAACTGACGTAGGGCTAAAGCAGGATTATAGGTAATACCTCCTCCTATCCCCAGGAGTGGTACGTTAGAGAATTCTCCGCAATGGTCAATGATGATAACATTTTCTTTGGGTTGAGGACACCAATGGATGTCTGAATGGGAGAGCGACATTATCCTTTGAGACCATTTCAAATCTTGCTCATTCTTCAAGACTGATTGAGGAAGGTGCGAAATAAACCACCTAGATAATAAAGGTACGCAGCACATGAGAGTCCCTTGCCTTTTCATAGTACGAGTGTGAAGGGAATGCAAAATGTCTCCAAGCAAGGTAGGCACAGGGTTATGCGTGAGAAATATCCTAACAGCATTCATGTCTATGAATTGATCCGGGTTAGGAAATAGCACCAGACCATAGATTAGTAGGGCTAGAACATCTTCGAAAGCATGGATATTCATAACTTTTAGGAATTCTCGGGCCTTATTTATCAGAAATTTGGCAAGTAAACCCTTAACTCCACTTCTTGTTACCCAATTAGTTTCAATGTCGGACTTTGTCATGTGTAAAGCTGCGGCGACTTCTTCAGACTTCGGAATCTTTTCTAAACCACTGAAAGGTGTTTGATCAAGGATAGGTACCCCAAGCAGCCTTGAAAATTCCTCTAATGTGGGTACCAACTGATAATCTGGGAAGGTGAAGCAATGATGTTTAGGATCGAAGAACTGGAATAGGACTCTCATCATATCTTCTTTGAAACCGGTGGTAACTAAATTGAGGAGAGAACCATGTTTCTTGATGAACTGAGCATGATCGGGAAGCTCTGACACTAAATTCTTGAGTTGCGGAGAGATCGCTACAAGATTGATCCGGATGGTCTTCCTGGAAGCCATAGCCTGTTTAACAGAGCAAAGTTAAACCCCTAAGTCCTTGAAATGGTTAGTACAATGTCATGATGTTATGATGTCATGATGTTATGATGTTATGATATTATGATGTTAAGTAAGTAACAAACACAAACAAATCACACCGCAATCATTCCTAGGTTTTTAAGGCTTGCATGAGTTCCATAGGTAAGTACCCTCCCCACTGAAGTTTGGTTGGTTCCACCTATCCTAGAATAGTAACCGGGTTCTAAAAGGATCTCCAATCATTGACCTTCCCTTAAGTCCACTTCAGTGCAACACCAAGTGGTTGACCAAAGCTTCCCTAAAGTCCAATCTCAAAGAGTGTAGTATCGAGTCTCAACCAGCCCCAGTCGGAACCGAAGTCAGTTATCTCACTACTTTCTAATGGCTAGGATGAGTCAATTAGGGTTCTAAAGGTCTGGTTAATGCTTTGATGACACCACGCAGACGCCAAATTTCTCCTCAAGTAAACATGAGGAACATCAGGACATCCAAAGTGTCACATTAACCGTAGCCATCATTTTAACCATTCCAGTATACGCCGGATAGTCGCGATGATCTCTTGCTACTTACCTAAGGTACACTAGATCCGGGTGTAGGATCTTTCACTCAAGCATAAAATACCCAAGCAATCCCTTAAAAGTAAATCAGACTATTCAAATAAGTGATCTTTTTTTTTTTTTTTTTAAAGTAACCTCTCTTTTTAAAATCCCCAGCAGAGTCGCCAGTTCTGTCATACGGTGAACTGACTTTGTGTATTTTGCTTCGGAAAGCAAATGTCGCGGATAGAAAGAGTCGCCACCGACTTTTCTTTTATCCAATAAGGAAAGGCGGAAAAGAACAGGAAAGACCTTGATTAGATTTTGGGTTCGGGAGGTACATTATACAAAGGGAAGGTGTTAGCACCCTTTGTATCCATGGTTATCCATGGGCTCTTAATTGCTTGATCACTTATGTTTTTCTTGTCTGAAAAAAGTGTTTGAGTACTGTTTAGAAAATGTTTTGAAAAGAGAGTTTAACTTTGTAATGATTCTTGTACGAATGTATACAAAGTATTTATCTCGTTTAATTTTGAAAGCTGTTTAGAAAAATATAACTTGGCAATGATTCTAGTACGAATGTATACCAAGTGGTGATTTTCTAATAGATGTTTTGCAAAGTATGAGGTGTGAAAAGTGTTTTAAGTTGTGAGTCAGCATTTAAGAGTTATACCTACCCAAGGTCTTTATGGGTATTTCCTATCCTTATGAAGGTAAAACTGTCCTTACTATTGAGAAGTGAGTAGTCTTATCCTTTGGATGTAAAGGGACATCGTAGGGTCGTCGATTGGTCATTGAAGGCAACATTTGTAAGGATACCTTAGCATTCGAAGGGACGATCATCATTTAATCGTAGGCTACCACGGAGGGTCATCGAGGGACAAAATCATATATTCGCAGGCAACATCCGAGGGACTATGATTTATCTTATAGGGACATGATGATTTAATTGAAGGGTCTTTGCTAAGTGTATCCCCACATTCGCGGGACATGACCGTAATACCGTAAGGCAACAAAGAGAGGGCCAAGATCATATATTCAAAGGCAACATTTGTAATCATTTAGGTAATTAGGATGAATCTCCACGAGGGTATCCCACAAATAAAGTGGAATACCTAGCAAGCTACCTTCTTCGGGAATGTGTGAGCCCTCACAAAATTCAGCAAACAGGTCAGAATACCAAATGGGGTGCAATCAATAGTTGCACCGAACAAAGGAATCGCAGCAGTAATAATGTCAGACAAATAATACATAGCTATGATAGAACATGTCAGATAAGCACAGAATAGAACAGAAAAAAAAATCAGCGACTGTCATGTTCGCTACTGCCTCGCCTAGCGAAGGCTTGGCGAACACTCGCTACATGTTCGCTTAGCGATGTGCGAGCGAACGGTTGCGGGTTTTGAGTTTAATAACAGTACGATTTCAGCAAGCTCTAAACCCTATGGCATCCATTACAGAAATTACATGGTTAAACATTCAAGACATTCATGCATACTTAAACCCACATGCAAAACCTAAGATACATTTATAAATTCAATCATAATGCCACATGTAAATTGGGAGCATAAAGCGGTAGTGGTAGTGCAAACCTGTTTGCAATTGAATTGCAATGTTGAATTGGCAGATCACTCTTAGGGTTGGTGTCGGATTGAGTTGGGCGGAGATAACCTTTGTGCAGATGAATTTCCTTTAGGGTTTCCTTTAGGGCTGCTCTGAATTCTCTTGGTTAGCCTCCAGGGTTTGCTGTCTGTGTGGGTTTGTGTTTCCTTACTAGGGTTTCTGTCTGTCCCCCCTTTTCTGAATGAGGTGTGGGTATTTATAATAGTTTTTGTGACCTAATGGGCTCAGAATGAAGCCCAAAATTTCTGGTATTCGCAAGCTTCGCTGGGCGAGTGGTGCAGCGAAGAGTTCGCTAGGCGAAGGATTTCGCTCGCCTAGCGAGCAAGCCAGCTTAAGTCATTTTCTGGATTTGACCACCTGTGTGCTGGGTCTTTGTTCCCTTAAGATCAATGTCTTGAAAAATGAGATGGAGTGCCTTGAAAAATGTCTTGCAAGATTAACGGGCAAATTTTGGGGTATGACAACAACTAAATTCAATGTCTTCTCATTTATGGACGGATTTTCCGGTTATAACCAGATTAAAATGGCACCCGAGGATATGGAGAAGAAAACATTCATCACACCTCGGGGAACATTCTATTATCTAGTGATGCCCTTCGGTTTGAAGAACGCCGGAGCCACGTATCAACGCGCTATGACTACCTTGTTTCATGATATGATGCACAAGGAAATTGAGGTGTATGTCGATGATATGTTTGCAAAGTCGAAAAAGGAAATTGAACATGTAGAACACTTGTTGAAGCTTTTCCAGCGTTTGAGGAAATACAAACTCCGCTTGAATCCGAGCAAGTGTACATTTGGAGTCCGTTCCGGCAAGTTATTGGGCTTTATTGTCAGCAAAAGAGGTATTAAAGTTGATTCTGCTAAGGTCAAAGCAATACAGGAGATGCCTGCGCCCAAAACTGAGAAGCAAGTCTGAGGTTTTCTTGGTCGCTTGAATTACATTTCGAGATTTATACCCCACATGTGCGCCTATATTCAAGCTCCTCCGGAAAGATTAGCGTCATGATTGGATCGAGGATTTCCAGAAGGCCTTTGACAGTATCAAAGAGTATCTGTCTGAGCCTCCGATTTTGTCTCCGCCTATTGAAGGGAGATCGTTGATTATGCACTTGACCGTGCTTGATGATTCCATGGGTTGTATATTGGGTCAGCAAGATGAATCAGGGAAGAAAGAATATGCAATATACTACTTGAGTAAGAAGTTTACTGATTGTGAGTCTCGGTACTCAACGCTTGAGAAGACATATTGTGCTTTGGCTTGGGCTGCAAAGCGCTTACGCCAGTATATGTTGAATCATACAACTTGGTTGATATCCAAAATGGATCCAATCAAGTATATCTTTGAGAAGCCTGCTTTAACAGGGAGGATCGCTCATTGGCAAATGTTGTTATCTGAGTATGATATTGAGTATTGAGCTCAAAAAGCTATTAAAGGTAGTATCTTGGCTGACCATTTGACACATCAACCAATTGAAGATTATCAGTATGTGCAGTATGACTTCCCAGACGAGGAGATTTTATATTTGAAGATGAAAGATTGCGATGAGCCTACGCTCGATGAAGGGCCAAATCCTGGTTCCCGATGGGGTATGGTGTTCGATGGCGTTGTTAATCAGTATGGAAATGGTATTGGGGCGGTGATTATTACTCCTCAAGGCACACATTTTCCTTTTACAGCAAGACTAACTTTCAAATGCACGAATAATATGGCGGAATATGAGGCCTGTATTATGGGTTTGGAAGAGTGTATTGATCTTAGGATCAAATATCTTGATGTTTACGGTGATTCGGCCCTTGTTGTTAATCAGATTAAGGGTGAATGGGAGACGAATCAGCCTGGCCTCATCCCATACAGAGATTATGCAAGGAGGATTTCAACTTTCTTTACTGAGGTTGACTTACATCATATTCCTCGAGATGAGAATCAGATGGCGGATGCTCTTGCTACACTTGCTTCAATGATTATGGTGAAATATTGGAATGAAGTCCCCAATATTATTGTGATGCGCTTGGATAGACCAGTTCATGTGTTTGCAGTAGAAGAAGTGAAAGATGATAAGCCATGGTATTATGATATCAAGTGCTTTCTCCAAAGTCAGACTTACCCGCCTGGGGCATCTGTTAAAGATAAGAAGACTTTAAGGAGATTATCTGGCGATTTCTACCTTAATGGTGATGTGCTTTTCAAGAGTAATTTTGACATGGTTCTTCTCAGATGCGTGGATAGACACGAAGCAGACCTGTTGATGACTGAAGTCCATGAGGGTTCATTTGGTACTCATTCCAATGGACATGCCATGGTAAAGAAGATGTTGAGAGCAGGCTACTATTGGCTGACAATGGAGTCTGACTGCTGCAAATATGTGAAGAAATGCCACAAGTGTAAGATATATGCGGATAAGATTCATATTCTCCCGACACTTCTAAATGTTATTTCCTCACCATGGCCTTTCTCCATGTGGGGAGTTGACATGATTGGCATGATTGAACCAAAGGAGTCAAACGATCACCGTTTTATTCTCGTAGCTATTGATTACTTCACCAAATGGGTTGAAGCGACATCGTATGTGAATGTGACCAGGAAGGTGGTTGTGAAGTTTATCAAGAATCAACTCATATGCCGATATGGTGTGCCAGACAAGATCATTACTAATAATGGATCTAACTTGAACAACAAGATGACGAAAGAGCTGTGTAGCGAGTTCAAGATTGCACATCATAATTCTTCTCCCTATAGACCCAAGATGAATGGGGCTGTTGAAGCTGCTAACAAGAACACCAAAAAGATTATCCAGAAGATGGTTGTTACGTACAAAGATTGGCATGAGATGCTGCCATTTGCTTTGCATGGTTATCGTACATCTGTCTGCACTTCAACAGAGGCAACCCCTTTCTCTCTTGTATATGGCATGGAGGTTGCACTCCCCGTAGAGGTTGAGATCCCATCAATGAGAGTCTTGATGGAAGCCAAGTTGACTGAGGCTGAATGGGTCCAGAGTCGTTATGACCAGTTGAATTTAATTGAATAGAAGATATTAACTTCCATGTGCCATGGTCAGTTATATCAGCAAAGGATGAAGAAAGCCTTGGATAAGAAGGTCAAGCCTCGTGTGTTTCGAGAAGGTGACCTCGTGCTCAAGAAGGTCTTGTCTTTCTCACCCGATTCTAGGGGCAAGTGGACTCCAAACTATGAAGGTCCATATGTTGTTAAAAGAGCCTTTTCAGGCGGTGCTTTGATGCTTACAACTATGGATGGGGAGGATTTCACTCGTCCTGTGAATTCAGATGCAGTCAAGAAATACTTCGCCTAAAAATAAAAACAGAATAGCTCACTAAGTTGAAAACCTGAAAGGGAGGCTTAGGCAAAAATGAGCGTCTCGGTGGATTGAAAACTCGAAAGGGCGGTCCAAGCAAAAGTTAGAGACCTAAAAAATGTATATATCCCGCTAGATTAAGTACCTCACCCTGGGGCAATCTAGGAAAAAATTAGGGATTTGGAAAGTAACTGCATCCTGACAAGACTTTGTTCTTCAAGTGTCTTCTGTCAAAGATTCTCGCTCAGTCATCGTCAACTGAAGCTTCAAATACATTGGATTCGGAGTTGGTGGAGAAATGGTCATTATGTTAAATGTAGCCCTTTTTCCAATATATATCACCAATTTCAAATTTGTAAAGATCCATGGAGTCTCGCCATTTGCGGGCTACCATTCTATTAAATAAATTTGAGCATTTATCCAATTCTTGTCACTCTTATTTGTTTCTGTTTACCAAATGTTTGCATGTTTTAATTGATAAATATCATTGTTTTAAATGAACAAAGTTTTTATAAACTGTTTTAAACAAAGTGAACATTCACAATGACTAAAAGGATAGTTGGAACGTCTTCAGTGTTTTCCCAAGGATAGTATGATTTTCAAAAAGGTAAGACATTTGTTCATGTTCTAGCATTCTTATATCCTCTTCATCAACTTTCAAGTTGTCTCCTTAGCGAACGCAGAAGAGAGTGATACATCGTCTGCTTCCCAGAAGGTTTGACACTAGCATTTGTGTTTTATCAATTATATGGTTGTCATCCCTTATGTGGACTGACCTAAAATCCCTTATAGATTGATAAAAGTTGATATGCTATCTATTCACGAGAAAGTTTGTCTTTCCCCGGTGTGAGTAGAAGTCCCCAGCGGAGTAAGCATGTGTTCCCCGCAGATAAGTTGTTTCCTCAGCAGAATTTGTCTAGAGCAGTCGGTGAAGGGCTTGTTTCCCTTTTCGTCCCCAACTTGGCACGAAAGATTCGTTTCCGTTTCCCTCAGCCAAGGTATCTCTTTTGAGAATGTTGGCAGTTTATCCCCAGTATGGTCGCCTACAGTCAATCCCCAGTAGAGTTGCCTAATCCAAGCTTGATAATTTGTATCCCCTCCGAGTCTAAAGTTTTCTTCCAGTTTTGGATGGCGATGAGAAGGGTGTGTTGTTTCCTTCCCCAGCGGAGCAATTATTCTTTCTCCCTTTAGCAAAGATATCTCTCCAGCGGTTAAAATGGAGTGTTTTGATTAATGAGTATCTAGTTGGCGGTTGTTCCCCATGGAGTTTCACCTCATCCCTTGATAAGATCCCCAATAGAGTTTCTTCTGCGACAAATCTTATTGATATCCAGCCACCTGTTCCCGAGAATTATTGGAATATCCCCGGCAGTTGGTAGTTGTGACTTTGCCTATCCCCAACGGTGATTGGTGTCTCCTGGTATTAGGTCATCCCCATCAGAACTAATTTCTCCTGTGGGTCTGGCCATTCTCTTTTGAGATGTTATGTCGGATGTCCGTTCGTGGCTCTCGAACCTGTTTGTGTTAGATATGTCTGTTTGTCAGCATTAATCATACATAAATCACGCATATACATGCACAATTACAGCATTCAGATATTCATGTTGCATTCTTTGACATATATCCTTGCTTGTTATCTCCTACTGATGGTGAAATATTCTTCCCCAAGCAGATGTTTGTGTCTGATCTCTCCATATCAAGTCAGCCCCATAGGCAGAAAATGTCTATCTTTCCTTCTTTATTCCCCACTGAGTTAGGTCCTCGTGGATGATTTTTTGTTTTAGTTTCCGCCCCAGTTATGTATTAGGATGGAGTTACTCCTCTGAGTTATATCCTGATTGGGTTGAGTCTTGTTGATTGTGTAGGTGTTTAATTGGCTGCATTATATGGTAAAACACTAATGTCTTGACTGATGTCATAACATGTATGTGTGACTACATTGTAGTTACTGCAGGACTAGCTAACACAGGATTTATTGAATGTCAAACTGGATGTTGTGACACTCATACCTGTTAACAGATACTAAGGAATAGAACAGCAGGAGTTCTGTTAGAACTTAGTATTTATTTGCAGTCTGGTTATCAAGGAAGAACCAGACCTGGCATAAGGCCTACTGACTGAATGTCAAACTGGATGTTGTGACATTCATCATTGAAAGCAGCTGCTGAAGATCAGACAGAGTGGTGTTCTGTTATACTTCAGCATGTAACTTAGTTTGTTCTTCAAGAGAATAACAGAACTAACTTAAGGCCAAATGTGTAAATGTTAAGTTGGACACTTTGACATTTATTAATGTAAGCTGTTACTGTAGTATGATCATTTTGATCATGTACAGGTCAGCAAAATTGTACAGTCTGTTTTCTGGAAAAACAGACTCAGCATATGGACCTTGATGTCAAGCTGAATGTCGTGACATTCATTCCTGACAGCATATGCTAAATTGTAGGTTGTTCAGTTTTCTGTTTCAGCTTTTTCTCAGGCTATTCTTCAGGAAGTCAACAGCTTAGAGAAAATCCAGGAAATCAACAACCAAGCTACATTCAATGAACCTAATAAATAGCCTATTTGTTAGTAACCTAAATGTTGAATTTATGGGAACTTGAGTGACCTTAAATTCAGGAGAATACAGGTGCAAAAGCCCAGGTGCTGCAATATAAAAAGGAAGGCGTTCCTTCATTCAGTTTCAGGGTTTTTGAGGCGTGAAGATTTAGTGTGTCCATCATACTTCACTGCTGTATTTTTGTGAGTCTAGTATTAGACGTATCTTGTAAGCCAAGCCATTATCAAGTAGATGATTGCTTTGGCATAGGGTGTTCATTGAGTTGTAAGTGTTGTGTCACTCAAAGCTTTTAAGCGTGAGTGCTGTGTATCTTGATTTAAGCTGTGAAGCATAATCAAGAGTTGTTTTTGAAGTGTGACTTCAAAGTGTCTTTAATATCACTGAGGTGATTGAGGGGGAGTGAGTAGGAACTCTGATCTTAGGTTAAGATTGAAATTGCATTGGGTAGGGATTAAGTGATAAGTTGTAAACGGGTGAGTTTAGCTTTGAATTGATACTACTAATAGTGGATTTCCTCCCTGGCTTGGTAGCCCCCAGATGTAGGTCATGTTGGACTGAACTGGGTGAACAATTACTTGTGTTATTTACTGCACTTACTGTTAAGTTCTGCATAATCCCTGTCTGTGCAGAATTGGATGTCATAACAACCAGTGTGACATCCAAAGTCTGATAACTAGAATTTCAATTGGCATCAGAGCAGGCACCCTGCCTGTGAATTTCTGGGTGAGATCTAGGGAAGTTACTTTCTAGTACCATGGACAAGGATTTAGGACACTCAAACAGACCACCCATGTTGGATGGATCTAATTATGATGACTGGAAGCCTCGTATGATAGCCTTCTTAAGGTCTCTAGACAGCAAAGTCTGGAGAGCTGTCAACAAAGGATGGGAACATCCAATGAGGACAGGTGAAGATGGAGTCAGTGTGCAGATTCCTGAAGAAGAGTGGGACAAGGAGCAAGAGGCACTAGCTCTTGGAAATTCCAAGGCCTTGAATGCATTGTTCAATGGAATCAGCAAGAACATCTTCAGGCTGGTACACCACGGTGAACTAGCTAAGGAAGTTTGGGATACCCTCAAGGTAACTCATGAAGGTACTTCCAAGGTGAAGATGTCCAAACTTCAGATGTTGACAACCAAATTTGAAAATCTGAGGATGAAAGAGGATGAGACTATTCATGACTTTCACATGAATATTCTTGAAATTGCAAACACCTCTGGTGGACTAGGTGAGAAAATGGTTGAAGAGAAACTTGTAAGAAAGATTCTCAGGTCCTTGCCTAAGAGGTTTGCTATGAAGGTCACAGCCATAGAGGAGGTGCAGGACATCTGCAGCATGAAGGTGGATGAGCTCATTGGTTCCCTCCAAACCTTTGAAATGGGCTTGGGTGAGTATGCTGAGAAGAAGAACAAAAGCATAGCTTTTGTACCTAATGCTGAAGAGGAGCCAGAAGCAGGATATACTGGAGGTGATGAAAGTATATCAGAAGCCTTAGCCATACTTGGGAGACAGTTCAACAAGCTCATAAAGAAAGTTGAGCAACAGGGTAGACCTAATGTCAAGAACATCCCGTCTGACATAAATAAAAGATCAACTTCTGAAGAAAATGTCACCCAAGGCAAGGGAATCCAATGCCATGGATGTGAAGGATATGGTCATATTAAGGATGACTGCCCTACCTTTCCCATGAGGCAAAGGAAAGGGCTATCTGTCACCTGGTCAAAAGAAGACACTGAGAGTGAATCTGAAGGAGAATCGGCCAAACATGTCACTGCACTGACCAGTGTTTGTGCCTCTGAGGATAACTCTAGTGGAGATGAGCTCACCTTGGATGAACTTGCTGCCTCATATAAAGAATTATGTGTTAAAAGTGCAGAAGTTTGCATCCAAGGAGAAAAGCATAAGAAACTCATCAAAGAGCTAGAAGTTGAGAAACTAGAACAGCTGAAAGTCATAGAGGGTCTGAAGGGTGAGATTTCTTCGCTGAGCTCTAAGCTAGACCAAATGACCAAATCCATCAAAATGTTGAATAAGGGATCTGACACCTTGGAAGAGATCCTGAAGACAGGACAGAAGTCTGGAACCACATCTGGGTTAGGCTTTGGGAAAAGACCCTCAGCTGAACGCAAACGCCCAAAGGCTAAAGTTCAGAAACCCAAAGGGAAGTCACATCCAAAGTCACAACATCGAGGAACCAGAATGAACAATCATCAGAAGAAGAAATTCAAGAGATGGAAATGTCATTACTGTGGTAGATTTGGTCACATAAAACCATTCTGCTATAGGCTGCATGGTTACCCAAACCAGACCCCTCAAGGTAGGCCTAAGAAACAGGTGTGTATGCATAATGTCCCCTTCAAGAAACAAACATGGGCGGCTAAGCAGACACCTCAGGTCAATCCTAAGCAGCTGGCATCTAAGATTCACTTCTCGCCTGAGAATCAACAGTGTGTTGCTAACCTTGCTCACACTTCTTCACGGGGACATATCAGACAAGATTGGTACCTTGATAGTGGCTGCTCAAGGCATATGACTGGGATGAACAACCTAGTGGCGAATCTACAGCCTGCTAACACCAAGGTTGTGACATTGGGTGATGGAACTAAAAGAGAAGTCATGGGTGTTGGGAAGCTGGACTGTCCAGAAACTCCAAAATTGAGTGATGTATTGTTAGTAAAAGGACTAACTGTGAACCTCATAAGCATAAGCCAGTTGTGTGACCAAGGATACAAGGTGGAATTTACCAAGGGAGGATGTGTGGTGTTGAATGGGTGCAATCAAGAAGTAATGAGAGGAGATAGATCCAAAGATAATTGCTATCTATGGAAATCTAAAGACTCTATCAACCTTCCCAAGTGCCCTTTGGCCAAGGGAGATCAGGAAGGGAAGCTGGGACATGGAAGACTTGATCCCCTTCAGGTAAAAGGAGTGAAGAAGAGAATTTCCAAGGGAGCTATGAGAAGAGTCTCATATCTGTCTTTAGATAAAAAGACAGACTATGGAAAGTGTCTGCTCAAAAGTAATGAGCCCTTGGTTCCCATTGGTCATCATGCAACTGAGATGACAGCAAGGGATAGACAGAGGTGTGTGTTATTGACGTCGGCAGAAACTCAGTACCTAGCTTGTGGTGGCAAGTGGTCATCTCTAGTTTGGAGGAACCTGATGCAGACAGAGTACAATGTCACCCGGAATGTCATGACATTGTACACTACTATGTGTGAAAATAGTAAGGGCAAAAAGGGAATGCGTGCGTCTGAAAAGTTATAGCAACTAATGAAGTTAGTTAGCTACTGTTTAATAAGTCAAATTATTAAACAAATAGTGAGCGTTGAGTGGTCGAAATCTAATAGACCTTACTCTTGCATAAAGCGTTTCACATTCAGTCGTTTCATTCTCCACTCGTGCAAACCCTCGTCCAAAGAAACGATTCATCTTCCCTCTCAGATTTTCAGCATGGCTCGTCAATCCGATACCTCCTCGTACACCACCATGTCTGACTCTCTCAGCACCGAGTCTTACCACCCTACCCGGGAGGATCCAGTTGTTGACGCAGCAACTTCGTCCCATGCAAGAAGACCTAAGGAAACGGTCACCGGGTTTTCATCAGAAATCGCTCTTGATGAACAAACAAGGGAAGGGTCAAGGTATGTACATAACTCCATTGCAACTATCGTTACTCAGATACTATCTGGCAATAGAAATGTTCCTGGGGTTTCTGTTCCCTTGAACACAATCATTCCTGATATTGCTGCATGTCAAGATAAAGCTGTAGTGTTGAGAAAAAATGTCACTGACAATGTTGAGCAACCAGACGCTCATGAGGGATCAAAGATTGAAAAACCCTCAGGCAAAGTGAGAGGTGAGAAGGCCAATATTACTCAAGGTGTTGAGGACAATCCTAGGGCTGAAACGATTAACGTGGAAGAGCTCTCGGACAATGAACTTCTGGCTACCGTTGTCCCTAGGATAGCCAAGAGAGTTAGGTCTAGAAGGGAGAAAAAGGCTGTGGAGCAGAAGTACCCCTCCAAGGAAGTTGGTGAAACAAATCCTCATAGACAACCAGGGACAGAGAGTACTCACAAAAGGAAAGGCTATGGACCTGCCAAATCTTGGAGCAAAGAGGTGCCCAAGAAGTTGAAGACCAAGGCAGTGGTGGTAGAGTCAGAATCTGATGTCCCATGTGATGTCACAACTTCCATGTCCAGGAAGAAGCCCTCTTCAAGCAAGTTGGCTGCTAGTGTCCCAGAAGTCCCGATTGACAATGTGTCCTTCCACTTTCCCTCCAGTGTTAACAGATGGAAGTATGTCTACCACAAGAGGCTGGCCCTGGAGAGAGAACTGGCACAGAATACACTGGACTGCAAGGAGATTGTGGATCTCATCAAAGAGGCAGGATTGATGAGAACTGTGTCTCAACTCCCTAAGTGCTATGAGACCTTAGTGAAAGAGTTCATTGTAAATCTGTCAGAGGAGTGTGCTGATGGTAAATCCACAGAGTTTAGAAAGGTCTATGTGCGTGGGAAGTGTGTGACCTTTTCCCCTTCTGTGATAAATCAGTATCTGGGAAGAGCGGATGAAGAGCAACCAGAGCTTGAAGTGACTGACAATACAGTCTGTCAAGTCATCACAGCCAAGCAAGTCCGAAAATGGCCTCTCAAAGGGAAGCTGGTGGCCAGCCAACTAAGTGTAAAGTATGCAATGCTACACAAAGTGGGAGCAGCAAACTGGGTACCCACTAATCACAAGTCAACTGTGTCTGTGGCGTTAGGGAAGTTCATCTATGCAGTGGGAACCAAGACAAAGGTGGACTATGGTTCTTACATATTTGATCAGACAATGAAACATGCAGGGAGCTTTAGTGTGAAGGGACCCATTGCCTTTCCATCTATCATATGTGGATTTGTGCTGAACCAATTTCCACACATCCTGACAGAACATGATTTCGTGAAAAGAAGAGAGAGTCCATTGGCTTTCAGCTACAAACTGTTCCTAGGCAAGCATGTCCCTGACATTGTCTTGACAACGGGAGAAACATCCAAAGCTGGCAACCAACCAGACAAGGTTGATGTTATTGCAGTTCTCAAAGAGACCTGCAAAGAGCTGGAGGCTAGAAAGCATGCACTGGAAAAGCTCATCGTGCAACTAGAGACTGCTGCTGAAGACACAGATGGACCTGACAGGCAAAGCTCTGAGGAGGAGGAGGAGGCCAACTCTGAAGAGGAGGCTGATGATGAGGCTGAGGATTAAATACTTCTTTTGTGGTTTCTGTCTTTTGTGTAATTCTTATTACTAAATGTGGATCTGTAACTTAAAGTGTTGCTTTGGCAACATTTTTGACAAAAAGGGGGAGTGACAAGTTGATACCCCAGGACAACAGAAGTTTACTTTGCTAAGCTTTGCTAAAACAGGTTCTCATTCATGACAGATTGAAGTTTTCCTCTACTGCAGCTGATGTGTGATGAAGTGTGTATTTACCTTCTGTGTGTATGCTGTTGTGTGCCTCTTTATGCATGATGTCATATGTGTGTGAAGTTTTTATTTAACTTCCCTCCCCTGCAGCAGCTGTGTGTTGAAGTTTATATTTAACTTCTGTTTTTGTGCTGCTGTGTGAAGTTTTTAATTAACTTCCATGTGTGTGAGTGTGCTGCCACTCTGAGTGTATTAGCTAGTATTTTTTCCTGCTAGGTGTGTGATTCCGCTGCTATGAACTCTGTTATGGGGATCAAAGTGTTTTAGCCAAAAATTTGCCAAAGGGGGAGTTTGTAGGTGTTTAATTGGCTGCATTATATGGTAAAACACTAATGTCTTGACTGATGTCATAACATGTATGTGTGACTACATTGTAGTTACTGCAGGACTAGCTAACACAGGATTTATTGAATGTCAAACTGGATGTTGTGACACTCATACCTGTTAACAGATACTAAGGAATAGAACAGCAGGAGTTCTGTTAGAACTTAGTATTTATTTGCAGTCTGGTTATCAAGGAAGAACCAGACCTGGCATAAGGCCTACTGACTGAATGTCAAACTGGATGTTGTGACATTCATCATTGAAAGCAGCTGCTGAAGATCAGACAGAGTGGTGTTCTGTTATACTTCAGCATGTAACTTAGTTTGTTCTTCAAGAGAATAACAGAACTAACTTAAGGCCAAATGTGTAAATGTTAAGTTGGACACTTTGACATTTATTAATGTAAGCTGTTACTGTAGTATGATCATTTTGATCATGTACAGGTCAGCAAAATTGTACAGTCTGTTTTCTGGAAAAACAGACTCAGCATATGGACCTTGATGTCAAGCTGAATGTCGTGACATTCATTCCTGACAGCATATGCTAAATTGTAGGTTGTTCAGTTTTCTGTTTCAGCTTTTTCTCAGGCTATTCTTCAGGAAGTCAACAGCTTAGAGAAAATCCAGGAAATCAACAACCAAGCTACATTCAATGAACCTAACAAATAGCCTATTTGTTAGTAACCTAAATGTTGAATTTATGGGAACTTGAGTGACCTTAAATTCAGGAGAATACAGGTGCAAAAGCCCAGGTGCTGCAATATAAAAAGGAAGGCGTTCCTTCATTCAGTTTCAGGGTTTTTGAGGCGTGAAGATTTAGTGTGTCCATCATACTTCACTGCTGTATTTTTGTGAGTCTAGTATTAGACGTATCTTGTAAGCCAAGCCATTATCAAGTAGATGATTGCTTTGGCATAGGGTGTTCATTGAGTTGTAAGTGTTGTGTCACTCAAAGCTTTTAAGCGTGAGTGCTGTGTATCTTGATTTAAGCTGTGAAGCATAATCAAGAGTTGTTTTTGAAGTGTGACTTCAAAGTGTCTTTAATATCACTGAGGTGATTGAGGGGGAGTGAGTAGGAACTCTGATCTTAGGTTAAGATTGAAATTGCATTGGGTAGGGATTAAGTGATAAGTTGTAAACGGGTGAGTTTAGCTTTGAATTGATACTACTAATAGTGGATTTCCTCCCTGGCTTGGTAGCCCTCAGATGTAGGTCATGTTGGACTGAACTGGGTGAACAATTACTTGTGTTATTTACTGCACTTACTGTTCAGTTCTGCATAATCCCTGTCTGTGCAGAATTGGATGTCATAACAACCAGTGTGACATCCAAAGTCTGATAACTAGAATTTCAGATTGTTTCTTTCTAGTTTGTTCCTAGATTGACTCCCTTCTTGTTATTTCCCTGCAGTTTCCTGTGGTCTAGTTGTTCAATTTCTCAGTAGCAAGTAATTGTTCATCCTTTTCCCCAGTGGACTCTGTGGCCTTCTACCCAGTAATCGGTAGTTGTAAGTCCTTTTTATGTGGTTTTCTACCCAGTAACTGGTAGATGTAATCCCTTCTTTGTTGGTTATCATTACCCAGTATTCGGTATTGATATTCCTTTATTTTGAGTATATCACCCAGTAACCGGTGATACATCTCTTGGATAATTGCTCTTGTCAAGCAATTTACCCCCTTGCGAGTCATCTTTCATTTACCCTTGTTTGGTAATGATTATTTCTCCCTTTGATTGGTCATCATTTTATACCCAGTAACCGGTATCCTGATGTTCTTTCTTCTCGGTTGATTTATCCTTTATTAACCCAATAACTGGTTGTGGATAATCTTCCATGCGAGTATGTCATCTACGTTATGACGGTAATAGATAATGTATCTCATGCGCTCTTCAGTCGAAGTCTTTTTCTTCCCTAGTTGAGTAAGATCCATATTTCCTTGTGAAATCGAATGCCCATCCTGTAAGTTGAGTCTGCTTTTTCAGCCCTCCTTTCGGATAATGAGTGTCTTGGATATGTTCCCAATTCACACCTGGTTGGTCACCTATTATATGCCCAGTAATTGGTATCCCTGGTGTTCCTTCCTTCTGCTCCCTATTATGACTTTTTGTCCCCTGTGGAGTCAGATTTCCCTGGGTTGAGATGTGCCTTTTAGGTCCTCCTCGGATATTTCGGATGATTGCTATCTTTCACCCTTATACCGGTCTTAGATATTCTTTCTCCCTGAGCATGTTGTTCTCTCACCCAGTAACCGGTGATTTGACAATATGTCTCCCTTTTGAGTTTATTACCCAGTAACCGATAATATCTCGTTGTTTCTTTCTCAACTGAGTCATGTATGGACGTCCCCGTCTGAGTCCGGATTTTTATCCGATGTATCCTTTGTGGATAGTTTCGCGGTATTGGCATATTCCCTAATACATGCATCTTTGTGTCATCTCGAGTCTTTCCATCGATTTATTTTCGTGGAATCCCTTCGTGTCTCCCAGCAAGTTTTCAAGTCGTGACCTGCTCGCGCATTTTACCCTATTTCCCCCCCCCCCAGAGTCTCTGTCTCCCTAGTGAGTGTGTTACTCCTACCGATTTTTCAGTTTCTCCCGATTTCTTTTCCTTCGTGGCAATTATTCACCATGAAGATTTTATTTTTGCATACATACATTTGCATCATGAGGTCTCTTAGGGACCAAAATTCGTACCTCGTCGAGACGAAGATTTAACCTTCATATCTCCAGCTAGAATGACCTTAAATAGGGGCATCTGTAAGACCCTAATTTTGACCCTAAGATCCCTCATGGCATCATACCATTTGCTTATTGCATTGCCTCAAGGTCATAGCATGTGTGGCTCCTTAACCCTAGGGTTGGGACTTGTGTGAGTGGTTTGAGACCACCAAGCATGCTTGTATTGTATATTATTGCTTTTCTTATTTTGATTACTAACCAAAATCACAAAAATATGTCACTAACTCTTTTATTTTGAAGCTCAAGTGATCATGTGCTCCCTTTGCTCCTAGGAGGCTCCTAAGCTCAATGAAATGGCTAGATGAAGATGAGAACAAGCATGACAATGGTACACAAAGCTCTTAATCATCATATATGTCTCCCAAGTATCTCAATTTTCCAATTTGATCAAGATAATCCAAAGGGCTTGAGGATTGTTTCCCAAGGAAACCCTAATTCAATTGTGCATTAACTGTGCCTTGCTCATGAAGCAACCTCAACCTATGATCAAATTTAATCAAGGGAAGTTCTTTAATTCATCATTTTATGAACATATGAGCCTATGTGAGGATCCTCAATCATTCACTTATCAAGATTTGAAGTTTGGCCTTGAGAAGTTGACCAGTCAAGTCATCTGACTAAGCTGAGGATCACTGAGATATAACTTGTGATGTGTTTGTCAAATGAAGATTACCCCAAGATAAAAAATGTTATTAAGAACCATATTATCAAATTTTATGTTCATCAAAAATCCATTTGAAACTTGGAAGGTCATCATTCATTTCAAAACATTATAGGTCATTTTGACAGAAACCCTAATTTTGGGTCAACTTCCCAAGGACCTAACTTCCTTATTTTTTTATGATTTTAATGTGAGACTAATTGAATTGGAAAGCTTAAGATGTATAATTAAAATGTTATGTTGGACAAGATTTCACAATCCTAAAAAAATACATGTGATAATACAAAACATTATAGGTCACTTTGGACCAAAACCATTGAATTTGAAAAATGTCCAACTTCAAGTACCCATAACTTTCTCATAAAAAATCCAAATGATGCAAAATTTGAGTCTAAATTGATTATCTTGAAAATATCTACAAATTTTATGTTGTAGGTGTTTCCATTTTAGTCTTGAATCATTGAAACATAAGGGCTTGAAGTTGCTTGCTTCTGATAAAAAAATTCAAAGGGAACCTAGACATGTTTTGTACCCAAAACTTCACAGCCAGTTTTCATAAATTTCCAAACTCTAAATAAATTTTTGCCCAACATAACTTTTGTTCCTTATTTCAAGGGATTTCCGACCATTACTCATATTAATTTTTTGGACTTTCCATGAGCGAGTTTCGAAGAGCTTATTGTTTATGCTCATTTTTGCAATTCACATCATAACATGGAATGCAAGCTTGTGCAACCTCTTGTGCACGTCCAATTCAACTATATTTGATCTCAGCATGCATTTCCATTCATTCTTGGGCTTTGCACGCGCCTGTACAGGCCCATGCATGAAGGATCCAAGTTTCATGCACACGAGCCAAACACCACCTTGCATCCATTCCAGCTATAAATAGAAGCTCATGCTCATTCAAAAATGAACCTGAAGGAGATCTGAAACACTGCTGGATTGAAAACCAAACCCTCACCAAAGGAATTTTCAGTTTTCATTTTCAATTTCAAGCTTGAATTTCAACATCATTAGTTGATCTTCAAGTCTTAATTCCTTAACCTTGCATCACCATCACACTTCCAGATCAAAATTGGATCAAGAGCTTGAACAAATCGTGTTGTTTGAAGCTCCATTTCAGAGGTATATAACCAAACTTTTTTGATTTAGATCTTAAAATACAATATGAATTGCTTTGGTTTTTGTTGTTTTCTGAAGTCCTCAAGCATGAGGCAGGTCAGTGGTGGTCTCGATTTTGTAAATCGTGCCATTTCAGATCAAGCACCATGATCTTCAAGCTCTTGTTTCTCTCTAAATAGGAACATTGAGAATGATCCATGGTTACAGGGGTGATGTACATCACCTCAGATTCATTTTGATACCCTTGTTTTTCATTTTCATTAAGGTTTGATTCCCTGCGCATGGTGGCCGGAATCAGTTGTCTGGCCGGAGAAGATGGTGGTTTCCACCACCATCCCCACGTGGAAGCCTCAGATCCATCAGATCTTGCTGGAATGTTATAATCCTGGCCATTGCTCTTGTTGACTTATTTTAATTCCAAGAGTAGCGCGTTTGACTTGAGTACATGGTGTGACCGCGCCTCTGAACCCTCAGATCATTGCCACGTCAATTAATGAAGTGATCCAATGGCAACACATTTTTTCTATTTTCCTATTTTTTGATTAATTCCAGTTAATTCCTTTATTTTCAAAAATTCATAAATATTTTATTTGAAGTCACAAAAATATGAGACCAATGCCAAAAAAATTCTTGAAAAATCTAGTTTCATATTTTGATTTTTAATTATTTTTGTGACTTCATTTAATGCTTTTTGTGAATTATTTGGTTTTTTGATAGTTTTAATTCATTTTAAAATACTTTTTGATATCTAAAAAATCCAAAAATATTTTCTTAAGACATATGGATCATGATAAGTCAATGAAAAATAGTCTCATCAATTTCTTAATTGATTTTAGATTTATTTGAGATTTTAATTCACTTGTGTTATTTTTCATTATTTTTAATTGTTTTAAAATAGTTTCTGATTTCAAAAATTGTTGAATTTTTTTGTCAAAGCTTGTTTGACCATGTTAGACCTATGAGAATTTAATTGGACTTGTTGAAGTTGATTTGAATTAAATTTGAGGTTTGACCATATTTTGTCCATTTTATTTTGCATTTATTTTTAATTAAAAAATACCAAAAAAATATATGTTTAACTTGTTGACTTGTAACCTTCATTTCTCTTCTGTTTAGTATTGGTTGATGATGATTTGATTCACTTTTGACCAATTGTGTTTGATATTTGAATTCTCTTTCCATTCATTCCATCTTCATCTCTTTCTTTTTATTTTTTGGGCCAATGAGTTAATTTCTTATGGTTGGTCTTGACAAATGAGAGGTTTAACCTTCTTTGATCCAAATCAAACTCAACTTGATCCAAGATCAAGTGAGTTGCTTTGTGTCCAAGATAGGTTACTTATTGGTCAAGCAAGAAACCTAAAGTCCAAACAAGGCCTTTCTCTTTTCTTTTGGCATGACAAGTTGTAGGAGCTTGGCTTACTAGTCATGATCTCTAACTTGTGTTTATTTGCCCATAGTTTTATTGACCGACCTCAGATAGGTGTGACTACTACATTAGTCCACTTACGATTTCTTAACATAGCGCTAAATTGTCTTATGAAAAACTAACATAACCATACTAATTACTAACTTTAATTTGAGCATTTAATTTCTTGCAATTTACTTTAATGCAATTTACTTCTTACTCATTTATTCATATTGCTTTTTATTTTGCTCACTTGAGCATATATTTTATGTTTATGTCATTTTCCTCTTGCTCATTTGAGCTCATTATTGTATATAAATATATTGTTGTCTTGTGGTTGTTTTGTCTTTGTTTGTGTGAACCCAATGTAAAAAGGAGAAAGGACTTAGAATTAGGACTTACCTATGCTTGAAGGAGTTCAAGAGAAACTAGGCCGCATGCCTTTAGAATGCTAAATTTGTTGAAGAGCAACTAGGCCTCATGCCTTTAGAATGCTAAATGTCCAAGTTTGACTTCAAAGGACTTCCATTCCAAAACTCACTCCTTGTCCATTCCCCTTATTGTGTTGTGAACTTTTTGATGTTTTCTCTTGTGTGATAGGGATTCCATCTTGAGATAGTAAGAAGGACCATTGTCATGAGTAACCAAGTTATGAGAGACAAGCCAAATGGAGATCCTAGGAGCTTGAATCCAAATATTGTGTGATTGCTTGTTTGTTTGCTAAGTCCAAAGGAAATGAGCGTCTTGAATCATCTCTATGATTTCAAGAAAAGGAACTCCAAGGGTTTTATCTTCTCTTTTATCTTTGTATGCTTTAGGACTAGCCCTTCTCTTCTTCTCCTCACTCTAACCCAAGCCAAACTCTTTTTGTGCAAACTTTGACTTTGTTTCAAATTAGAAACCTAGGCCTTATGCCTTTGACTTTTCAAAATCTTTTCATTAATACTCATTATGAATAGATCTTAATTCAAATTGGACCTCATTTTGTAAATAAATCTAACTTGTAAATACAACTCACTTCAAGTTGATTTTGTGGTTCCAATGCCACCTTTGTTAAAACTTTTCATAAATATTAGCCTTAGGTTTGAGTTATCATAGTGGTTGATGTAAAGCTCACCTTATCCTTAGTGATTGGATTATAAGTCTTCCATACTTATTACAGGGTTAACCCCTCACTAGTATGTTGAAGCCTTCCTCACATGGTGGATTGTTGGTTTAGGTTGAGTTTTCTCCCTTTGATAACAAAAGACCTTAAGGCTTTTGGTCAAATCAATTCACCAATCTTTGAGATTTTTACCCGAACTACGAGGTTTTGATCCTTCCTTTGTGATGGTACGTAGGAAGTGGGTTCATCCATTCAAATAACAAAATTGTAAATACAATCTATTCTTTTCTCATCCCCTCAATCCTTTGCACATATTTTCACAAATACCAACCTACAACACATATTTGCAAAAAGAGGTTCCCTTAGAGTACTAAGGATGTTTTGGGTGCGTAAAACCTTCCCATTTCATAACTAACCCCCTTACCTAGATCTCTGACATTTTTATTAGTTTTTGATTTGATAAAACTTCTTACTTGGCTTTTGTTCGCTTTTTAGCCTTTCCTTTGGACAAATAAAAGTGCGGTGGCGACTCAAATTGTATGTTTACTTTTGGTTTGGTTAATAAACCATAAGGTAACGAATACCCCGCTACATCAACAATTTCGCTTTCAACAACCGAAGCTAAGTGTAAGACCCAAATTTTGACCCTAAGATCCCTCATGCATTTTCATCACAAGCATTAGCATTGGGATCATACCTTGGCATCCTCCTTACCCCTCTTTCATTGGGTTTGTTTTGGGAGAGATTACCAAGCACTTTGTGATTATATCATACTTGTATATTATCATTTCACTAACCAAAATACCAAAAATATGTCTTTGTATCTATCTAACTCTTTTGTAGGTAGGGCATGACCTCATTGATTCATTGATCACATCTAGGATTTGAGACCCTCATGAACAAAGAGCACAACCAAGATTTGATTCAAGAATGGTTTAGAACATCATATATGAGTCCCAATGTTCTCTACAAGTTATAATGATCAAGTTTTCTTCATGAGTTTGAGGGTGATGTGCCTTGGGAACCCTAGTTTGACTAGGTATCTTGAGTAACTTCTCCAACAAGCTACCTCACCAATTGATCAAATTTATCAAGGGACACTTCAAAATTCATCATATTATGAATATATGATCTACCATGAGCCAAGAAAGTCAAGATAATTGGAAATTAGCAAGTTGGTTGATGGTGGTTGGCTAGATGAATTCATCTAATCAAAACTGGGTCTCCCTAGACCTTATCTCCTACAATTTTCATCATATGAAAATTATTCCAAGAGAAAACTTACTCTAAATGACATTCCAAACAACTTTCATGTTGATACCTAGAGCTAGTTTTGCTTGGAAAATCATTTTCTATGTTGAAACATTATAGGTCATTTTGTCTAAAACCTAATTTGAAACTCAACTTCCCAAGGCCATAACTTGCTCAATTTTTATGAGATGAAAGATTTCCAAGTTTCAAAATCAAATTCAATGTGTCTACTTCAACTTTTATGTTTGGAGTAGGAGCTAATTCAACTTCTTTGAACATGTGATATGAGGCTACATTATAGGTCACTTTTGACCTATACCATTGATCAAGTGATTTTTCCAAATTTCAAAAATGCATAACTCTATCATTTCAAATCCAAATGACATGAAATTGGTGACCATTTTGAAGGTATTTGAGATATATACAACTTTGATGAATACACGTTTCTTATTTGAAGCTCCTATAAAAAGTTAAGCAAGGTGGAATATTGAGACATATGGCTTGACACTTAGAAAATTTTTGATATGTCAAAATTTTTCAAACTTCCACCTCAAATATATCCATGTTCCAAGCTTCAAATGAAAAATTGTTCAACATCAAACTTGTTCTTCTTGATCTCACCTTTCCAAAGAGCTAAAGTTCATGCATTTTGGATGAGGAATGCATAGGTTGCACATGGCTTAAATAGGCTGATATCATTTGGCATGGATCAATCTTCAAGTGACAATGCACATGTACCTTGCAATCCAATTCATCTCCAAAGCATCTGATCACTCATTTGGACTTTCAAACCATCAATCCATGGGCCTATGCGCGCCCATGCACCTTCATTTCATCATTTTGCCAAAATTGGAAAGTGAGAAGAGTGTGCAAATATCACATGGATTTGGCTATATATACAGCTGCATTTGCTCAGAAATCACACACACCTTGCGCCAGCTTTGAATCCCCATTGCAAACCCTTCATTCTAAGAGGATAACCCTGATAAATTCATTTGTATTTGAGCTTGAATCTCCACTATTTTGGAATTCAATTCTTCAGGAGTCCATTACTTCTAAACCTTTCCATTCTCTTCCTACAAGCAAGTGAAGTGAAGCCAAGCACAATTCAAATTAAGATCTAGCAAGCTCAGACCTCCATTGAAGGTAATTTGCAGAAATTTTAAACTCTTCGATTCTCCTTGTTTCATGCTCAATTCCATTGATTCTTGTGTTGTCTAAAGTCCTACCAATGTAGGCAAGAAGATTGAGTTGCTTTGAGGCCAAATCGAAGCAACTCAGATCATGAACCTCATTTTTCAATTCCACATATCTCTCAATATATTTGGAATTGGATGAATTGGAGGTGATATTCGTGCTCAGTGATGTTTTTTCTTTAAAATCATGTCCCAGTTTGGAATTTTGGTGATGGTTCATGTTGACCAGTCCGGTGAAGCTCACTGGAGAAGACAACCGCAGCTCTGGCTCCGGTGATGATGTATCTTGAGTATGAACCATGGGATCCAACTTCCATGTTTTAATCTTAGCTGTCCCTTGTGAATACCACGTTTGCAGCACGTTTGACTAGGGAACATGTGGAACGCGTGTTTTGGATCATCAGATCTGCCACCTCAATTAATGAGGGAGATCTGATGGTCCACGTATTTTAGCATTTTTTGAATTTCCATTTAATTCCATTTTCTTCAATAATTCATAATAAATTTAATATTCATCCAAAAAATTCGGGACTTTCACCAAAAAATTTCAAATATTTTTCTTTTTCATATTCTGAATTAAAATTATTTTTTGGATCATTATTAATATTTTTCATGAATTAATTGATTTTTCATTTGTTTTTAATTGTTTAAAAATATTTTTAAGTGTCCAAAAATTATGATTTTTTTTATCCAAAGTCCTTTGACCTTGTTTGACCTATGATAAATCTCATGACCATTTATTTGGTGTTTTGATGAGATTTTAGGATTTGGACAAAACATATTTAAATTTAATGCATTATTTTACTATTTTTAATTAAATAAATGCCATTTTAATTGTGTTGACCATTTGCATTGACTTATTTGAGTTTTTTATTTGTTGTTGGGCCTTGGTCAAGGTTGATTTGACTTTGTCAAGTTAATATTATTGGATTTAGGGGATTGATAGAATGTACATTCTATCTCCCAAAATAAATGAATAATATTAATTTGGTAAAAGTCCTCCTTTGACCAATTTGTAATCTCATTCATCCCTTCCCTCTTCATCTAATTCCCCTTCTTCATTTATTCATTTCCAATTGGCCAATGACATCTCAAAGTCCTAATGCTAGTTGATTGAAAGATTAACATGAGTATGGATGAGATTAGGCCACACCTTTTGTATATTTTTGTGTGTGGTATGTTTAATGAGCATAGTTCTTAATACTATGTCTCCAACATGCATTAACACCAAAAGTCTTTTGCCCGACCTCAAATAGTTGTGACTTCTATATAAGTCCAATTACGATTGCTTAACATAGCGCTAAATTTGTGACACAAAAGGCATAAGCATTCTCGTTAGTGAGATTGTAAGTCTCCCCTCTTCCATGGTATTGTGTGGAAACTTGGCCTTCTTTTCTTCCTTTGGAAGATGTTTTGGTTCAAGGATCCATGCTTGTGGCAAGTGGGTTGAGTGTTCTCCAAGGATCCATCCTTGCTAACCATTAACTTTTACTTTCAAGCCTTTACTTTAATGCAATTTACTTTTAGTATTCTATTATCATTTGCCATTATACATATCATTCTAATTGTTTATATTAATGTAATTTTCACTTTGTCCAATTGGACCATATTGTGTGATATTATTTTGTTTGCTTGTTTGTTTGGTCTTTGACCAATAATGTACATAATAATAACAAAAACCCTAAAAGACTTTTGAGTGGACTGTTGGTTTGATCTTGCCCAGTTGGACTTAGAACTTAGGCAACATTCCTTTGCTAATGGACTTAGCCAATGCCAATTTATGAAGAACCAAGAACTTGCAATTTGAATTCATCTGATACATTATTCTAGATCTCTCCAAATCCATCTGCAACATTGATCATTATTGAGTTGTTATGTTGAACCTGTGACTTGTGGAATTCATCTGCTACATAGGCTATTTTGAAGAAGATCATGAAATGGATAAGCTTGGATGAGGCCATCTTTATTTGATGCCTTTTGCTCTTCAAGATTGAGATAATTGTGAATTTGTATATTGTTTGAATCTAAAAAGTCCAAGGGAATTCTGGGTTTCTATTGACATACTTGTCTATTGGATTGCTCCCATTTGGTAAGATCTTTTCAACTTTAAAATTTTAAAATTCTTGTACATAGGATAGTCTCTTCATCTTCTCCCCATTTTTTTAATTTCAAAATCTCTAACTCCATTTTCAAAACCTTCTTTGTGTGAACTACTTTTGTTCTAAACTTTGGCCTTATGCCATTGCATTTTCAAACTTATTTTCTTAAATCAAACATGTAAATAAACTTAACTATACTTGACTTAAACTTTCAAAAAACCAAAAATAACTAACTCATTCAAACCATTTTAGGCCTTTGTGCCTTTCAAACTTAAATTTTGTTAAAACCAACGTACTCACTTTGAAATTTGTAGCATAAACTACGAGGTTTTGATCCCTCATTTATATGTTGGTACGTAGGCACAAGTCTGAAGGTATTGTCAAACACACAAAAAATATAATTAATCAATTCTTTTCTCATCCCCCCATTCTATTTGTTTGTAAACATCACTTTATACATAATACATATGCACACAAAAAGGGCTCCCTAGGAGTACCTAGGACACTTTGGGTGCTAACACATTCCCTCTGTCTAACAAACCCCCTTACCTGTGATCTCTGATTTTTATTAGTTTTAATTTGAAAACTTCTTACTATTTGGGTTTTGTTTGTACTTTTTCCCTTTTCCCTTGGAAACAATAAAAGCGCGGTGGCGACTCTTGTTAATTGATCTCCAGCTTGTCAATAGCTTGATGATCATGAATTTCCCGTTACACTAAGTATATTGCAACTTCTGGATACAACACTCAGATACTCTGGATGAAGAGTCAGCTGGAAGATTATCAGATTTTTGAGAGTAACATTCTTATTCTCTATGATAATACTTATGTTATTTGTTTATCTAAGAATCTTATCTTACATTCTAGGGCTAGACATATTGACATTAAACACCACTTTTTATGTGACTATGTTCAAAAGGGTATTTTCCATTTAAAATTTGTTGATACAGACCATCAATAGGTTGATATCTTTACAAAACCCCTTGTTGAGGATATATTCATTTTCATTTTGAAAAATTTATTTATGGACTCTTGTCCATAATGAAAAGATGTTATCATAATGTTAAGCTTCCAGAACTCTTGATTAGGTTCTGAGAATTTATTGTTGTTTGATTCTGACACATGAGCTTTCTGAAATGAGGAAGTTTCATGAATCAAAAAGGTTCTGATCAGAAGCAATCTTATTTATTTGTCTTTTTTATTCTGAACAGTTATTACATTAAATGGTTGTTATTTCATTTGATATCATGTGGTTCTTAGTGGTGACAATTGTCCCATTTTCTGAGCGTGTGTGATGATGACGTGACACATTAGGTTTCTTATTCTTGGATCTAGGTTAAAAAAATTATGTTTCCCCCTATGACGGTGTATCTTTTGTTTTAATCATTACTATTTTTGTTATATAATCCCACTCTACTCACATTTCACACTACACTTACGTTAATCCCACACTTTTACTCTTTCAAACCTCTAAGCTCTCTCTGCAACTGTTCATCTACTTCAACTTCCTACGATGGTTGAGAATCAACATCAATAATCTCCACTTCACTCTGTTGCCGATGAAAACCACCTAGTTATGGAAGGGATTCCTGAAATCACTCTCAACAGTCCAATAGAAGAACTGGTGATTCTTAGTGAAACCATAGTAGATTTCAAGAACCTAAAGGATAATGGTTTTGACTTAACGGAACTCTGGAATTCCAAGGTTGAAATTCATTCTTTGAGAGACTGACAAGTCTATTCTATCCAGTTCTTGTTAAGCAATTATGGATTCATTCAGTTGCTAGAAAAGACATAATCACTTCCTACATCATGAACAGGAAGATTATGGTTACGGAAAAATCTATTGCAGATTCGATTTCTCACAATGGTTGTGGGAAAAAGTGTATAACATCAAATCTGATACTCATAGAGATGCAAAGGTAGCATTAGTAATCTTTAAGGAAGGAACAATGACTGATGATGGAAAGGGTCCAAGTGCCAAAGATTTGTTCGATAATTTAAGAGTATGTTTCAAGATCATCCTGGGTTGCATTCATCATAGACCCATCACTCATTCTTCTGATTATATCAACACCACTTAGAAGTTTATGTTATTCTATCTGAAGAAGGGCATCAAGTTTGCGCTTTCAGCAATTCTGTTTAAGTTTCTCAGGGATTATATAAGAGAAACTAGAACTGTAAGTTCTTCCAAAAAAGGAAAGTTTATTTCCAATGGAAGATTAATCTTTGACATTCTGGTGGAGAATGGTCTTGTTGAAGACCTTCTGGTAAGTGGATTAACTACTGAATTATTCAAGGATGTTGGGAAGGTATTTTAGGGGAAGAATCTGAAAAGCATGAGTCTTATTTCCAAAGTTGTTAAGCCAAATTACCTTCCTACCAAGGAAGATATTTGTGGAACGAGGATTCCGGTTGCTGACTTCCCAATCTTCACTAAGATTGATCCTCCATATGTTCTTGCATACTACCTTGCTAGTTGCATTGAAGATGGAGTTGATCCATTGGTTAATCCATTCAACCTTCCATAAACTTTCCCAGATGTCTATAGGAAGAGAAATAAGAGCAATAAGAAGAAAGATGATCATGGAAAAGGAACTTCTGAACTGAAGAAGAAGAAGAAGGTTACAATGGTTCTAGATGAATATGATATGCCTCTTAGTGAGATCCAAAAATCTATGATTATGAAGGATACTTCTGGTGTTTCCCATCGGTCATCCAAGGCCTCTGATGCACACATCCCTAGTAAGTATCCTATGGCCAAAACTCTTTTCATTTCTGATACTAATATTTATGTAAGTGTCTTACCAACAACACCACCTCTACCTCTATATCTTGACACTTTCACCATTCCAAATCCAATTCCACAACCACCACCCATAAATATAACTATTCTATAACCTGTTATAGAAACTCTTATAGTTTATGAAACTCAGTTACAACAACACCAACACCAACACCAACAAAAACCATAAACACCACATCCTCCACCAATTTTATCTTCACCCATTCCACCACAATCTCTAGATGTTTATGCTCCCCAAACAAATAATCCAAATGAGGCACCCAGAAAGTCTCCTTCGAGAGATTTTAGTGATCAAGAGTCTAAGGGAACTTCCGAAGGCTTGTTCAACTTTGAACCATATCACGTTGTGTCTGATTCTGATGATGAACAATATATAGATCTTCCCTCTCTTATTATTCCCAGTGTTTATGGCCCTGACCTTCATACTACAATCACTGATGTTTCTGTTAGATATCCCAGCCAACCAAAACCTAAAGAACCTAATGTTGGTAAGATTCTGAAGAAATTTGAACCAAATTCAAAAATTGTTCTTCACACTGCGACATGGACTAGTGTTTTATCCACTAATCCAGCAGAAAGTGATGCGCCCTGGGAAGCATATAGGAGATGGGTTAACTCCAAAATTTCAAAGCTGAAGAACTTTGGATACAAAGTTTATGAAATGAATTTTCGTTCAAGGTTTGAACCTGCAACGGAAGCCTTATAGTTACAACGTGCTCCATTATATCTTCCCGTTCCTGAAATTGAGGAAGCAGTAAAGTAGACTAAGGAAGCTTCTAGATATCCAGATGTTTTCATGGAAAATGCTTTTGCTCAGCTGGACAAAGGAATGCAAGTCATTTCTGAAGATCAACAACAAGCTCAAGATAGTGAGTCAAAACAATAAATTATTGTTTCTAAGAATCAGATACTACTGGGACTTCTATTGGGGTGATTCCTTAAGTTATTTTGAAGACTCACGCTAAGATGAAGGAATAAAGTGACATGGTTAGACATCATCTAGATAGGCAGGATCTTCTGTTTGAAATGATTCTCTCCAGATTTCCACCTCCTCCACCACATAACCATAACCCTTAGTTTTCAAAATGTTATGCACTTTTGTGTTTTATTTTGTCTAAGTGTTTTTGTACTGTTGTGCCTTCTGGAAATATCAATAAAATCATGTTATTTCCTTATTTTATTTTGTCTATGTCTTTTTTATTGATGACGAAGGGGGAGAAACATAATTGATTTTGATATACCTATGTTCGTGAATCAGAACCCAAACATTTTCAAATGTTTCTGCTAACAACTACTTCAAAGATTTTTTTGTTAGTTATTTTTATGGGAAAGTCAAGAACATCAGAAGCTCTTGAAGTTTTTCAGATCAGAACTTAAGTTACCAGTTTCTGAAGTAGTGGTTTACTCTTTGAGTCTGAAGTTTTAACTTCACTTTCACCGTTTGAGAAAGACTTCCAACCAGGTATAACAAGGCATCAAGTTCTGAGGAATTGTGAGTTCCATGTTAACCAGAATTGATCCAACAAATTTCTAAGGTTTTAACCAGGTTCTGAATCTCTCTAAAGAGAGTTTGTAACCAGGCTTTAAAGCTCTTTAAAAAAGAACCAGGCTTTGAAGCTCCTTCAAAAAGAGTTCAACCAAGTTTCTGAAGAGTGTTGACTTTGACAACTAATGTTCTGGGTAAGTTCAAGCAACTTCTGAAGACAATCCAGATTCTGATAGAAGATTATTTTGGTTCTACAAAAAGGTTAATCAAGAAAGTGTTCTTTCATTCTGATTTTATCTTTTTAGGATTGTACATCTCAAGGGGAGCTTTATGTTTCTGTAAGATGTATTTTTTTGTAATTACACTCTACAAAAATATTCATTAAAATACATGGTTTTGTCATCATCAAAAATGGGGATATTGTTAGAACAATAATTAGGTATGCATATATACCTTGAGTTTTGATGATAACAATGCAGTATTTGTGTGAGAACAATTTTGGTACTCTAATGGATTGTTATTGTGTAGTTTTAACAACCAGTTCTGATTCTGAGTTTATGACGTGCAACATCATCAATTTCTGAACATCTGCTCCAAATTCTTCTTTAGCGTTGAATTACTTATGAAAATTTCTGAAAAACGCTATGTTGTTGTTGCAATGTTCTTTCCGCTTTTGCCCTGATTCACTCATAAGAAGTTCTGAAAGACACTTTGTTGTTGCTGCAATATTCTTTCTCCTTTTGCGCTAATTCACTTCTGAGAAGTTCTGGAAAGACGTTATTTATTGCTGCAATATTCTCTCCACTTCTGCTTATGGATGTGACTTTGATTATCAAGCTTCTGAAGAATGACAAGCTTCTGAAGTTTTGTTACTTAGCTGAAGACTCTGAAGATTTTAAGCCAAACGTGGTCAAGGTTCTGACTAAAGATTATGATTTCAGCTTTGTGTTTCTTCTTTTCATGCTTCATCAAATTTTCATCAGAATTCAATAAATTTGAAGATAATATCAAAGTGGATACGTGATCAAATAGTACATGGTACAAATCAAACATTCCTTCCACTACCTGAAAACATGGGCGAAGGACAGTACTATTCTTCACACATGTCACTAACTTATTAGTGGACAATTGCCTTTTGGTATCCTAGACTTTCCCTCCAACGGTCTCTTTCTTATGCTATATAAGTAGGACTTGGAGACTTGTAGAAAGCTAATGCAATAATTTACAAAACTGTTTTCTATGTGAAAAATCTCTCAACTTTGTGCTTACTTTTCATTAAGTGTTTGTATTTCATTTGTGTAAAATCTGCTTATGTAGAAGCAACTTGTAACACAAAAATCTGTATTCAAACTTGTTTGTTTGTATTTCCTTAAGGAGACTAAGTTGTAGTCGGATCCTTGAGAAGACAAAGAAAGTTGTTCTTTGTGATTTCCTTAAAGAGACTAAGTTGTAGTCGGATCCTTGAGAAGACAAAGAAAACGTTGTTCTTTGTGATTTCTATAATCTATTTGGTTATAGTGGATTAAGTCCTTGTGTATAAGGCGAAATCACCTCGGCAGGTGGACTGGAGTAGCTTTGATTTCAAGTGAACCAGGATAAAATTCCCTGTGTCTTTCTCTCTTTGTTCTTTTGATTATGTGGACTTTTTGAGTTTGTGAAAAAGCTTTTGTTTTTAAAACCCAATTCAAATCCCCCATTTCTTGTGTTTTTCACACCTTTAACCATTAATGTTCTCCCTCACAACAATGTTATCATGGTCATCATGGTACAATATGTTGATTAGGATATGCACCAAGTATTAATTGAAAATGGGAGCTTAGAAAACGTCTTATTCTAGAACACACTTCAATGGAGTTAGATTGACCCAAATGGCATTCAAACATTCCAAGGTTCCTTAGTTGGTCTATCAGGAGAACATGTGTAAGTGAAAGGTCACATAACGCTTGAAACAACATTTGTTCAGAGGCAAGCAAAAAAATAGTCAAGGTAAAATATCTTGTAGTAGATGTCCCCACACAATGTTGCCTTGGGGTGACCCACCCTTAACTTGTTAGGGGCACTCTTGTTAATCCTTCATTTGAGCATGAAGTAACCACTACTCGGCAGGTGAGTTGGAATGGTTCAAGGAAACCAGAAGGTCGCCCAGGAATGCTATCAAAATAGCTTAGAAATGAGAAGGGAATAGGTCATCGCAGTCGCAACCCCCTAGCCAGACATACAAGAGGTTAAGTTCTTAGGTTTTATGCTAACAAAGAGAGGGATAGAGGCAAACCTAGATAAATTTTTAAACATCATCAACATGGGAAGCTCATCTAACGTTAAATAGGTTTAAATAACTAATAGGGCGCCTAATTTACATAACCCATTTTCTTTCTTGTGCATGGGATAAGGCCTTCGATTTCTTTTCCACTTTGAAGAAAAATAAGAAGTTTGAGTGGACCAGCGAGGGCAAGGAAACTTTATCCAACTTAAAGGCCTTCTCAGTATTTCGCCTATTTTAACACGCCCAATAACAAGCTCACACCTCTACCTTTATATGTATGTTACTGACTAAGCAATGAGTTTAGTGCTTGCACAAGATATCGACAAATTTGATCGACTTGACTATTTTGTTAGTAAGGTATTTAAAAGCATTAAGACTAGATACCTGAATATTGAGAGGTTCATCCTATCGGTGATGATAACTACAATAAATCTTAAGCCATACTTTCAAGGGCATTAGGTAAGGATAAAAACCAATACCCCATTCAACAAGTTTTAAAGAAACCAAATATTTTAAGGATGATGGTTTCTTAGTCAAACAAACTATTTGAGTATGATATCCAATGCATTCCCAAAAGAAGTATGAATTCGCAGGTACTAGCCAATTTTCTAGAAGAATTCAGCTAGTTAGTAAAGAATGAGGTTACCCCACATGTGGATATTGTCTATAGATAACGCCTCAAATTGGAAGGGAAATGGTGTCAGAATAGTATTGAGAGGTCTATATGACCTCTTTCTCGAGCAATATTTGAATTTTGAATTCAAGGATAACAATAATCAAGCCAAGTATGAAGCCCTCATTTTCGGTATGATCCTCACCCTTGAGATGGACGTTTTGTGTCTGAAAACCAGAAGGGACTCATAACTAGTGATGAACCATGTCTCAAGGGGATACTAGGCGAATGAGCCATAACTTATCCATTATGCGAAAAAGGTATGCGAGTTATCTGAACGTTTCAAAGCTTTCTAAATAACATATGTGACATGGAACTGAATTTTATTGTTAACCTTTTTTCCAAGCTCTCCAACATAAAAAAAGCATGGCATAATCACACTATAATTCAAGAGACTATTATTGTCCCCAATATCGAGGCTGGTGAAACCAACACTCTTGAAGTTTCCCAGACCACGAGCTGAATGGCGCTTATAATACACTATATACAGGAAGACGAGCTCCAATCAGACGAGTTTGAATAAAAAAATATTTGTTAGTATGTAACAAAGTATATGATGATATATGGAAGGCTTTACAAGATATGAAGAGCTTCTCCCATGCTGAGATATCTAGAATATCATGAAGTTTCCTTAGTACTCGCAGAAGTCTACCAAGGAGTATGTGGTAGACACATTGGAGGGTGAGCATTAGCCCATAAATTGCTCAGGGTGGGCTACTTTGGCCCACCCTGATGAAAGACAGTAAAGCATTCGTGAGAAAGTGTGACAAGTTCAAAAGGAAAACCAAACTACATCATGCGCTAGCTGAGATCCTTCATCTTGTCATGTCACCTTGGCCATTTTACCAATGTGGCATAGACATCTTAGGCCATTTCTTATTGGCACCTGGCCAATTGAAGTTCCCGATCGTTAGAGTAGATTATTTCATGAAATAGATGGATGTTAAGGCTATCTCCAAGATCAGAGCTAAAATGATTTAGTGCTTCTAATGGTAATATATCATGTACGAGTTTGGCTTACCAGAAGTTATCAACTCTCACAATGGTACTCAGTTCGTCAGTTCCGCTACAATCGATATTTTTCTTGACCTAAGTTTTTAGATGATGTTTATTTATGTTGTCCATCCACATTCAAATGGGAAAGTTGAATCAATAAAAAAATATTAGTCATAATAAAGAAAATGCTTGATGAGGCTAGAGTGCTCTAGGCCAAGCAACTTTATGAAGTTCTATGGTCATATCACACCACCCCACATTCAATCACTAAAGAGACTTAGTTTACCATGGTTTATGGCGCTGACACCATGTTACCTGTTGAAATTGACACGCCCACTTGGAGGAGTTCTCAGTTCAGTGAATGGGAAATGAGGTAGGACTTATATGTGTAGTCCTAATCGACGAAACACGAAATTTCGCCCACACCAGGGAATTCTCTGTAGACCAAAGAACGCCTAGAAGGTATAACTTAAAGGTAGTTTTAAGAGAGATATAAGATGGAGATCTCGTTCTCAGGAAAGTAGTAGTTCCAACCCAATAGAGAAAAATACTACCTAACTGGGAAGGTTCATATCGTATATGTCAGAAACTTCCCCACAAAGGTTACAAGCACGAAGAGCTGAACAAATGACTCATCCCAAGGACATAGAACTCAGTTAACCTGGAAGATTACCATATTTATCCATTTTCTATTATCTGTTTTGAATAAGGTGAAAGATGTTTAGCCAACCAATGGATGAATTCTCCTAACGTTAATTATTATTGCATTCCCATAAAGAAGAATAATTTCTAAGTTCATATAAACATTAAACTTCCACTAGATGATCCTTGATACCCTCAGAGGCAATATAATTGTTGGACTTCTACTGAAAGATCATTGCTGCTCTTAAAGGTAATATAAACGCTTGACTTTTGCTGGAAGATTTGTGTTACCCTTAAGGAAATATAAACACTAGACTTCCACTAGAAGATCCTTGTCGCCCTAAGAGGCAATATAAATGTTATAACTACACTAGAATATACTTGTCGCCCATAGAGGCAATATAAATGTTCGACTTTCCTAGGACAGCCCCTGAGGACTAAGGAGCAACAAATACAACTTGATGTTTCACTTAAGGGACTTACCTTGAAGTCTCGCTTGATGAACTCAACCTTGATGTCTCGCCTGAAGGACTCAACATAAAATCTTGAATGAGAGACTCAACTTAAAGTCTCTCTTTAGGGACTCACCTTAAAATCTCACCCCAAGGACTCAACATAATGTCTCGCATGAGAGACTCAACTTAAATCCTCTCCTGAGGGACTCTCCTTGAATTCTTTCCTAAATGACTAAACATAAGGTCACACCTGAAGGACTAAACTTAAAGTTTCTTTTGATGGAATCACCTTGAAGTCTCTACTAAGGGACTTAACTTGAAGTCTCGCTTGAGGGACTCGACTTAAATCCTCGTCGGATAAGTTCCACTTAGAGTTTCATAGAGGTGTTTGAAACTAAATCAATTTTCCATTACAAGACCTCGTGCTTGAGGGACTGTGTGTTGGTATATTTGCAAACGATACACTAGGGACGATGCATGATTCATCAAAAGCGAGAAGGTAATACATGTCGCCCAAAGTGGAGTCACTAGCCACCCACCTATCATTATGTTCGCTCATTTATCACAATATGTGCCCATTTCTTGATTACTTCGCCCAATTATTGAAATACTTGAAGACATAGGAATACCACATCCTTACTCAGTAATTGTATTGGAAGGCCAGTCAACGAAAAAAGTCACATTCCCCGATATTATACCGAAAATAACTACCCATTTCACACGCTCTTGAAGGGGGAAAGGTAAGTTAGCGCTTACGTGGGTTTAAGAACCCATGTGCAAGAGGCTCTATAAATACCTATAGGTTAAAATAAGACATTGAAAACACCATATACAGAGTTTTTCACCATCATTGCGTGAGCTTGCTCTAACACCATAACAACCTTAAAATCCTCTAACATCCATACACTACTAGAAATTGTCACACATTGTACTTTTAGCAAGTAGATATATAAATCCACATCAATGTAAATACAACATATAAAAAGGAAAATGAGGTAAATATTCCACGGCCCCATCAAAAGAAGTATTTAAACTAAAGAAAAAAATGCACATTAAACTCAAACACATACTATATAAAACCTTAAACTTCATACTTTGATCGTCACTAACTTAATCGTCAAAATATTTGTAAGTACATCCAACTATCAAGTGCATTCAAAGACCCTTGTACTCTCTCTCTCTCTCTCTCTCTCTCTCTCTCTCTCTCTCTCTCTCTCTCTCTCTCTCTCTCTCTCTCTCTCTCTCTCTCTCTCTCTCTCTCTCTCTCTCTCTCTCTCTCTCTCTCTCTCTCTCTCTCTCTCTCTATATATATATATATATATATATATATATATATATATATATATATATATATATATATATATATAATTAACTTTTTTATTAAACTTTTATAACAAATAGAATAACACTAAGGATTAGGAATTGTGACAATATTTCTAAGAATCTAAAGAAAGAAAAATAAATTGTTTTTTGAGGTAAATTTTAAATTGCCATCTCCGAAATGCAAGAAAAAACTTATTTTAACGCATATTTTAAGGTAAATATTCGGACACGCTTTAACTTAGGTGGATACCTATATTCTCAATCAATCAAATAATAATTCAATCCCGCATCGTCTATTTATTTATTTTATTTTAAGATAAATTTAAAATTTAAAATAATTTACATAGTATAGGTATCCAACTTAAACTTTTGGTATCAGAAATTTATCATATTTTTTATTGTTTTTGTTAAATTAAAAAAAAATTATGTGAGTTTGACTTTGATGACTTATTAGGATCAGGGGCAGGCCTCAAGATTTAAAGAACGCTTATAGAAATACTTACAAATTATTTATTAAAAATTTTCTCAGATTGACACTAGGAGTTAAACTCACGACTTCTCGATATGTAAGTCAACTTTTCTTTGATAAAATTTATCATAATTTAAAATATTAATTTTATTGAATATTTATTTTTAAAAGAAGAACATTAAAAGAAATGAGTTTGTTTTTAAAATAACCACTATCTTCAAATTAAATACTAAAATAATCATATTTTAAAACTATTTACCAAACTAACCATTTTTCAAACAAAAAAAATTACACGGCAAGAGCAGACGCCACTGTCTGTGGTGCATGTATGCATTTTTACACTAAGGCGCAAACCCTAGTGGCGCATGCATGCACATGATGCAATAAGAGCATGCGTCTTTGTCAGTGGCGCATGCTTTATTTTGTTTTGTTTTTTAAATTATTTATTAAGGGGAGGCGCCAGAAGGAATGACGCATGTATGCAAAAGGTTATTGAGCATGCATCAAGAGGAGTTGCGCATGCATGCAATATTGATAAAAAAACAATAGATAATGGTGCCAGGAGGAGTGACGAATGCATGCAATATTAGCTTTTGCAAGCGTGCGCCATAGACAGTGACATCTTAGTGCAAAAATGCATGCATGCGTCATAGACAATGGCTTATGCTCTTATCGTATAATTTTTTTGTTTGAAAACTGGTTAATTTAATAAATTATTTAAAAATATGATTATTTTGATATTACTTTGAAAATAGTTATTATTTTTAAAAAATTCAAAAAAAAAAATTCATGACTTAAAAAATTATTGGATAAATTAATCATTTCCATACAAGCTTAATTATTTCCTTCTTTTCTCAACGAGGAGAGAAAATATTTATATGAATCTATTACGTTTTGTCTCCACTCTTAAAATTCCTTTTTTTATAACTAAATGAAAATAATATATATATATATATATATATATATATATATATATATATATATATATATATATATATATATATATATATATATATATATATATATATATATATATATATATATATATATATATATATATATATATATATATATATATAATTTGCTCTCTTTTTTCCCTTAATCTCACCCTCGTTTTTGAGTTTTTTTCCCGATAAATAAAGGGTTTACATGATTACATTACAATAATGTACAGAGACATGCATACCTTTCTTCTTTATGAAATTCTTCTATGATACACTTACTATTTATATTAGTTTCATATGCATTATAAGAAAATATGATAATTCCTTTTGTTGCTAATGTGTTAAAAAGGAAATAAACTTCTCCACTATGATTATCATTATTATAGTTTAAATGCAATCCTTAATAGTAATCAACTAGACATGAGATAAAGTTTAAATATAAAATTTTTATTTTACAAATTGATTTTATAATAATTAAATTAAACTTTACTCAAATTATAAAAATTATATTAAAAACGGTATATAAAATATGTTAAATATGTAATTATCAACTCATGGCTACCAAACTATTAAATAACTCTAAAAAAAACCTTGAGTTACGTGAAATTCGTCATTGAACAAAGTCTTTTATATAAATTACTTTTGTGTCTTAACAAAAAAAAGAATTAATTTTGTTTTAAAATATTAAATAATTATATAAAATTATTTTTATAACTTTTTTTTATTATTTTAAATAAAAATTTATAAGCTGTAAATATTTATAAGAGATATTTAAAAATAATTTCAACATATACTCCAAAACAATCATTTATAATATTATATAATACTTGACGACTACTATATTTGTTTACAATTAAAGTTTATTATGAACAAAATTATAAGAAAAAAAATATAATTAATTTAAAACAAGTCAAATCCTTATTAGAAAAACCTCAAAATATTATGAAACCATTATCAAAAGTACTAGGATATGATGTTTAACAAAGTTGTGAATGTTTTGATGTGATTAAATTAGGGAAGATGATTAATGAAGCATGAAGCAGAATTAGTTGGTTAAATAAACAAGAGTTGGAAATGGGACCAAACCTGGACCAAGCTATACCTAGTTAGTAGTATAAGTAGCTAGTTGAATCTATGATGCATTATATATGTAGGTCAATATCAGAGAGCCTAACCTAATTGAGCTATAGATTTGCCTTATTGGAAAGTAAAAATAGGGCACTATGGAGCTATCATGCCGTAGGAATGGTACTTCATTGGTCTTTCCACTCACTGCATAAAAGTTGGCCCTCTTTTTCTTCTTTCGACAACTAGACTGACAATGATATGGCATTATGACACTTTTATTTTATTTTTATTTGCACTTTTTGTTTTTCAGTTATGCCTACCATGCCATCATGGTGTTACTCATCTATGTTTATATAGTAAACACATTAACAAATTCTTTTCAAGTTAAGTAAATATAAATTATATGCTTTGTAATTATAAGATTCTCTCCGTTAATGAAATTGATTTATTTTAAGAGTAAATTTTTTTAATTTATTTTAAATTATAGTTTTTAAATTGAATCTAATATAATAGTTATTTACGTAAAAATATTAATTAATTATTATATTAAATTTAATTTAAAGATTATGATTTGGAGTAAGTTAAAAAAATCTATTTTTAAAGTAAGTTGTTCATAACTTATTCATTATAAAATCTATTCTAAAAAATAAGGGCAGTGAATTAAAGTAGACGCAATCTATAATAATGAGACTTAGGTTAACAAGGGAGTTTACACGAGTATTCTCTTCTATAAATATGTGAGAAATAAAAAAAAATTAGTTGTGAGGTTAAGGCTATTGTGAATCTGTCAAGGCACCTTAAAAGGAGGTTTGAAAGTCTGTAAAGGTGAGAATAATACAAGAATAAGGGGTTGAATCCTGTTGACTTTTTTTTTTAAACATTTGGGTCAGATTCTAAACACAAGGTTGTAGAATCTGATTCAACTAGAAATAGGCAGCGAATATGAAATGCAAGAAAGAAGAATAACACACAGAGTTATCCTGGTTTCTCTCATAACTTGAGAGTAATCCAATTCCCTTATACTTACAAGAGATTTTTACTATAATCACACAAAATTATAATTTTTCAAGCACAGGAGCAATAAACTTCATTTGCTCAAAAACTAAAGTAATAGGTTTTTTTGCTTACACACACAAGAAAGAGATTTTCTATGCTCAAGCACACAAGTAAGAGACTTCAAATGCTTAAACACTTAGTAAGAGACCTCTAACAATATACCTAACAAATAAATGATTGTTTTGGTAAAATATACTTGATATACAATCAGAGATGTATAAGTAATATAATGCAAATAAGCTCTTTTAAGACCTAGGGATTTTAAAAATATACAAGGATAAGAAATCCTAAGTTCAACTTATACTTTTGCTTTGACAAAGTAAGTTCTCTTTGAGTGTCAATTGTTGTATTTTTTTTTCTTTAATTCTTTAGCTCCTTAAACAGAGAAGAAAAAAGTCGTTGAAGATGCAGCACAATTGAGTCCTTTGAGAAGCTTCAAAAGATACGTTGGGAAGTTTCACCAAATAGTCAAGGTAGGTGAAGGCTAGTTTGAAAACATTTTTCTACAAAAGGAATTAACAGTTATATCCCAGCATACTCTATGAAGAAAATGGAGCTTAGGTATTCACGTGATAAAGTAGACTCAGAGGTTGATAGTGATCTATCAGAGTCAGCTTGGTTCTTGCGCTTTTACTGGCTCATGTTATTATCATCAGAAGCAGACTTCTACAAAGTCTGGTCTTTAGAGATTGACTCTTTTAGACTCTGACCTTCAGACGTCGACCTATTCAGAAGTTGACTTCTTTAGAGTCTGGTCTTCAACTTCTGATCCATCATATTTTGGTCTTTAAGATTCTCATAGAATGTTCATAGTCATATCCAATACTTGGATTCTACATGAAATTTTAGTCTATGGTCCTGCAGACTTGAGCAAACATTTGTATATCCAATTGTTCTTTAAATACTTTGTTATCATAAAAATCTAGGGGATATGGGACAAATCAATTTTGTTCCAACAATCTCCCCCATTTTTATGATGATAAACATAAGTATTTAAGAATAATGATTGATAATTTAATTAAGTAGTTAACTTCAGGGTCTGAGGTTTGTAAGCTTCTTCTGAGTCTAACAATCCATAGGTTGAGGTTTGTAAGCCCCCCCTAAGTCCTATCCAGCTTAATTAAATTTGAACATTCAAAACATAATAATAATTCTTCAAAATTTAAGCAAATATAATAACTGTCAGATTTCAGGTACTTACATACTTTTATATCTACTTGTCGCGGCGCGAAAATACCCGAGCGTAAGGAACACTTGAAATATAAACAAAATAGAGTTGCCATCGAACTTTATTTATTCCCAAATAAGAGAAATAAAAATATCGATAAAACCCACGAAAAATAAAAAGAAATGGTCGTCACAACCAGGTCGGATTCGGGAGTCAGTTATGCAAAGGGAGGGTATTAACACCCCTCACATTCGTTGTACTCAACATGACCCATTTAGTTAGTTTCATGTAAGAGTGTTAGCATAGTATTAGTTTGCGATCTTCTACTTATCGAGTGAGAAAAGAGAAAAGAATAACATTTTTTATTAAAAAGGTGTCTGACAAGATTTCAAAATCTTGCTCCTACGTATCTCCAGGTACAATGGAGAACTCAAGGCTACATAGTTATACTAAAAAAGAACTACTATGTTGATTGGTTTTAAAGAGTGATCCTTTAGATATACCAAGTGTTTAAATCTTTTCTTGCTGCTCGCTCTTGGAGATCAAAGGCTTTATTTATTTCACATCGATATGGATAAGGCATACGCATTTCCGAAAATGTTTTTGAAGTCACGCAACAGCGGAAAACAAGTTTGATTGGTTAAGTTGCTTTTAAGTGGAGACAGGCATTCAGAGATCTCTACTGCAGTACTCAAATGCTCGAAAAGGAAGAGGCATAAGTCCAATCACTCACTTCATCCAAAAGTTAAAAAGTGTGTGGCAAATTAGGTCAAAGTTCATTAATGGAAGACAATTATTCACACAAGAAGCTCTACAACAGTGTCCAAATAATTGGGAAGGAGAAGGTCGATACTCAATCAATCTTTTTCTTCTATAAGAGAAATGACTTAAGTTGTATTTCAGGTACTTACATACTTTTATATCTACTTGTCGTGACGCGAAAATACCCGAGCGTAAGGAACACTTGAAATATAAATAAAATAGAGTTGTCATCGAACTTAATTTATTTATTCCCAAATAGGAGAAATAAAAATATCGATAAAACCCACGAAAAATAAAAAGAAATGGTCGTCACAACCAGATCAGATTCAGGAGTCGGTTATGCAAATGGAAGGTATTAACACCCCTCACATTCGTTGTACTCAACAAGACCCATTTAGTTAGTTTCATGTAAGAGTGTTAGCGTAGTATTAGTTTGTGATCTTCTACTTATCGAGTGAGAAAAGAGAAAAGAAGAACATTTTTTATTAAAAGGGTGTCTGATAAGATTTCAAAATCTTGCTCCTACGTATCTCCAGGTACAATGGAGAACTCAAGGCTACATAGTTATACTAAAAAAGAACTACTATGTTGATTGGTTTTAAGGAGTGATCCTTTAGATATACCGAGTGTTTAAATCTTTTCTTGCTGCTCGCTCTTGGAGATCAAAGGCTTTATTTATTTCACATCGATATGGATAAAGTATACGCATTTCCGAAAATGTTTTTGAAGTCACGCAACAGCGAAAAACAAGTTTGATTGGTTAAGTTGCTTTTAAGTGGAGACAGACATTCAGAGATCTCTACTGCAGTACTCAAATGCTCGAAAAGGAAGAGGCATAAATACAATCAATCACTTCATCCAAAAGTTAAAAAATGTGTGACAAATTAGGTCAAAGTTCATTAATGGAAGACAATTATTCACACAAGAAGCTCTACAACAGTGTCCAAATAATTGGGAAGGAGAAGGTCGATACTCAATCAATCTTTTTCTTCTATAAGAGAAATGACTTCAGTTAGATGATTATTGTATTTTTATATGGAAGAAGAATATTCGAACATAGAGCTCTACAACAGTATCCAAACATTCGAGAAAGAGAAAGTCTAAACCTAATCAAATTCTTCCATTTTTATTGTAAAAAGATTTTAAAAAGGGGAAAGACTTGACGTTGGATCAAGTGTCTGAAGTTGATTTATGAAAAGAGTTTGGATTAATAGAAAAAGATGATTGATGTTGGATCAAATATTCGCGTTAATTTAAATTTGTTTTGGGAAAAAGGCTTGACGTTGGATCAAACGTTACTTTTGTTCTTTTCTGAAAGTGGTTGATTTTCATCTTGAGTTAACAATCAACTAACATAATAAAAATAAATGAAAACTATAAACTTTTCATTTAATCAATTGAAAATACAATTTTGTCGGATGGGGATATAGTATAACAATTGAAAATACAAGCTCAATAAACAACTGTAATAGACAATGATCTCATTGCAAGAAGGCCCAAGAGAAAGCCAAAGGATCATAAATAAATTGGAGTTTTAAACTACTTAATTTAGCACTATGTTAAGCAATCTTAAAGTAATTCAGGTAGGAATGACTCTATAAGAGGCAGGTCAATAAACTCTATGCATTATGGCGGTTTCTGAAGTCAAATTGAATTTTTAACTCTGAAATCGCAACACACTTAAAAAATCCAATAACTCGACATTTAAATGATATTTTTAAAGGTAAATAAAATGACAATCAAATTAATGAATTTAGTGTTATGTTAAGCAATCGTAAAGTGAATTCATGTAGGAATCACTCTATAAGAGGTCAGTAAATACAATCTATGCATCTAAGCAGTTTCTGAAGTCAAATTGAATTTTAATCCCGACATTGCAACACCTTTAAAAATCGATCGGACAATTAATCAAATGTTCCATTTAACAATTTAAAATAATCAATTAATCAATAAATAATAATAACAATAATAATCAATAATAATAATCAATAATAATAATAATATTAAATAATAATAATAACAATAATAATAGTTAATAATACTCAAAATAATAATAGTAATAATACACACTAATAATAATAATAATAATCAATAAATAGTAATAATAGAAATAATAACAATACATAATAATAAATATAATAATCAATAATAATAAACAATAATAATAATAACAATAGTGTTAATAATCAAATCGATAATAATAATAATCAATAATAATGATAATAATACTGATAATCAATATAATAATAAAAATGTTAATAATAATAGTAAATAATAATAGTAATAATGGTAATAATAATAATAAATAATAATCAATAATAATAATAATAATAATATTAATTTGTAATTATAATAATAATATAATAATAGTAATAATAATAATAATAATCAATAACAATAATAGTAATATATAATAAATAATCATAAAAATAATAAATAAACACAAAATTGAAATAAATAAGCAAAGAAAATAAAAAGAGAGGGGACGATTAAGAGGGAGAGAGAGACTATGATTTTTTTTTGAAATTTAGGAAGTCACCACTTATATTGTAACACTTGGCAATGGAAAGAAACAAAAAAACCAATCAAAATCTTTTCCTCCCAACTCTCTCATGTTCCCAAAAAACAAACGTACTTGCAGCAAAACAAAACTCCTCATGAATATGTTCACACAACGAACAAATCGGAGATGAGAAGAGAGAAAGAGTGGAAAATAGAAAGGGTGGTTCAACGAGAAAGAGAGATGCAGTCGGCAGAAGGGTTTTGAAGATGGTGGTTTCGATTCACTGGATCTGAGGGAGTTTCGTTGCATTCTCCAACGGGATTCAATATGTGGTCTTTATTTCGTTTCCATTTTCTCTGTCTTTTTAAGCTTAGGTTGAAGAAGGTTTATTGAAGCTTGTAAATGGTTTTTTTTAATAGAAAGAGCTTTTTCACTTTGTTTTATTTTTCTTGTTGCAAGTGGTTTATGGTTGTTTTGTTGAAATGAGGTATTTAGAAATAGATGTTTGGCTTAAATAGTCTCTTCGTCCCTATAAGTTGGTGTGTTTTTGAATTTGGTTCATGTATCTTTGTTTTTGTATGAGTCCCTATATCTCACTTTTCTATTGGTGTTAGTTCTGTTGGTGTTAGTCCCTGGGGTTAGATTTCTGTTAAAAAAGGCAACTTGGCAAACGGCGCACGCGTGAAATTGTTTTATATCTGTTTTATATTCAACAAGTTACATACATGGATATTCTTTTATTTCCCACCAAAAATGCAATGTTGTTTAGAAAATATCTTTTTATTTTAGTCCCTGTAAATTAGGGTTTTGTTTGTTGGAAGAAAAAAGAAACTCATGTTGTAGGAGGGAGGAGATGAAGCAACAAAGATGACAAAATGCAAATTTCATGACCTAGTAACACACAATCGCATCTCTGGAACTCAATCTCATATATAATATCTTCTTTCTTCCTTTTATCGGTGAGTCATCTCTGTTCATTGCGTCTTCTTGAAACTTGCATGTTATGGAGTTCAATTTGATTTTTCATTACGGGGGTATATTCAATAGGGACTGTTTGGTATATTACATAGGGGAAATGAGCATGTTGTAGAAATAGATCCAGATAAGTGGAGCTTATTTGAAGCAAGATGTATAGTGAAAGAGTTAACTAAGCTTGAGCATTCAGAGTATTGGCTATGGTGGTATAACAACGATGCTGATAGGTATAGTAGAATGGTTAGTGATAGTGATGTTGATAAGGTATATCAATATACCATGGTAATGAGATGTGCAGTTCATATATATGTTGACCATAAAGGTAAAGGAAATGCAGAAGAAGTTGATGTAAGTGATTCTCAAGAAGAAAATGTTGGTGGTGTGGAACAAGTTGAAGAAGACAATATTGGTCGTGTTGAATAGGTTGAAGAATAAAATGCTTATGGTGTTGAACATGTTGAAGAAAATAATGTTAGTGATGTTGAACAGGTTGAAGAAGCTAATGTTGGTGGTGTTGAACAGGGTAAAGACACGGAGGACAGTGACTTTGAACCTGATGGTTTATCATTTAATGATAGTGAGGATGAGAAGGATCTTGGGTTGCACAATTGCTTTGATTTTATTGAAAATCAAGTTGAAGAAAAGGGCAAAAAAGGTAGGATAACAGTTACAGCAAGGAAGCACAAGCATACTCTAAAGAAGGTACCAATTGGTGTTGATAATGTGGGGTCATGTAGTGGTGTGGATAATGAGATGATCATCAACTATGCTGGTGATGAAATAATTGAAGGATCTCAATGTGAAAGCTTAGAAGTGGCTATCATGAATACCTACCAAAGCATGGTGTAAGTATGCATTTTATTTTTATCCTAGATGTGATATTCTTATGAATAATGTATCTGAGGCATTTAATAGCACCATATTAGTGGCAAGAGATAAACCAATATTAACTATGTGTGAATGGATAAGAAACTATCTCATGAATAGGAATGCCAACTTAAGAGAAAGGGTTGATAGATGGAATCGTATGATAATGCCTAAACCTAGACTTAGGTTGGATAAGGAAGCGGAACATGCAGGGAATTAGATCCCTAATTAGTCTAGGGACACAATATGGTATAGAAATATATTGTATATTTCATTGTGATAGGAACTATTACATTGTAAGGTATAAATAGGATACAACAAGCTGTACTAACTTGTTAATAAACAGAGAAATAACTCCCTATAATTGTTGCTACCTAAATAAGGAAATAATAATAATAGAGAATAAATTTATTTACACCACTGTTTTGTAACAGCTTAACAAATCATAATCTAATGACTATGATTTGATATATGCTAATATTCAACACTCCCCCTCAATCTGGGTGGTGGATGTCTATCATACCCAAATTGGATTTGATATTTTCATAAGTATTCCTTGGAAGAGCCTTGGTTAAGATATCTGCAGTTTGCTTGCATGATGGGACATGATCAATATTTATAATCTTCTGATCAATTTTTTCTTTAATGAAGTGTCGATCAATTTCCACATGTTTTGTTCTATCATGTTGGATTGGGTTCTTTGCAATGCTTATAGCAGCTTTGTTATCACATAGTAACCTCACAGAATGGTTCACATGAATTTTGATTTCATCTAGCATGCTCTTAAGCCACATTCCTTCATAAATACCTAGGGCCATAGCTCTAAATTCTGCTTCTGCACTACTCCTCGCCACTACAGATTGTTTCTTGCTTCTCCAAGTTACTAGGTTCCCCCACACAAATGAACAATAGCCTGTAGTCGATTTTCTGCCTGTGGAGCATCCTGCCCAATCTGAATCTGTATAAACTTCAATGTCCCTGTTTGAATTCCTCTTGAAGTGGAGGCCTCGGCCTGGTGTGCCTTTGAGATATTGGAGGATTCTATTCGCCATTTTCATGTTAGAGTCAGTTGGATTTGACATGTAGCGACTAGCCAAGCTTACAGCGAACCCAATGTCGGGCCTAGTGTGAGATAGGTAGATTAGTTTCCCAACTAAACTTTGATATCTATCTTTGTCGGCTGGTGGACTTTCATATTCTCTTCCTTTTATTTGTTCTATTGGTGTATTAGCTGCCTTGCACCCAAGCATTCCAGTTTCTTGAAGTAAGTTAAGGGTGTATTTCCTTTGTGATACATAGATACCATGCTCTGTTCGAGCAACTTCCATCCCTAAAAAATACTTCAGTTGTCCCAAGTCCTTAACTTCAAATTCCTTTGCCAAGAGTCCCTTTAAATGATCAATTTGATCATAATCATTTCCTGTAATAACGATATCATCAACATAAACAATAAACAAAGCTACCTTTCCTTCCATGGAGTGTTTAACAAACATAGCGTGATCTGATTGGCATTGGTTGAACCCGTCTTTCTTTACAACTCGAGTCAATCTATCAAACCACGCCCTTGGAGACTGCTTGAGGCCATAAAGGGATTTTAGGAGCCTGCACACCATATTTGCGGTGCTGGATGATTCAAGTCCGGGAGGAATCTGCATATAAACTTCCTCTTCTAGGTCACTATTTAAGAAGGCATTCTTGATATCTAGTTGATGGAGTGGCCAATCTAAATTTGCAGCCAAAGAGAGAATAACTCTGACTGAGTTCAGTTTGGCCACCGGTGCAAAAGTCTCTTCATAGTCTACTTCATATAATTGAGTAAATCCCTTGCTACAAGTCGAGCTTTGTACCGATTTACACTCCCATCTGCATTATACTTCATGGAGAATATCCATTTGCATCCTACCGGCTTCTTCCCTGATGGTAGGCTTGTGATCTCCCAAGTGCCATTCTTAATTAAGGCCTGAACCTCTTCAGTTACGGCAGCTGCCCATTCAGAATTTTGGAGTGCCTCATGGATGTTGCTTGGAATATGTGCATTGTCAAGGGCTGTTACAAACGTCTTGTAACTCTGGGACAATTTTCCATAAGATACAAATCTTTCAATGGGATGTTTAGTACACGATCTTACATTTTTTCTCAAAGCAATAGGAATATTAATGTCATCAACATTCACAGAGTTAGGAGCAGTATTACCTGAGGGAACGTCATTTTCTAGAGTCTTGGAGGTTTCTTGGTTCTGCCTTGGAGCTGTGCAGGACTCTATTCCCTTCTTGCTCTTCCTGGAGTACACTTTCACGTTGTTTTCTGGTGCAGTTTCTGTTGTAGGGGTTGTAGTTTCTACTGCAATTTCCTTTACATTTTCTAACGTAGTTTCTTCTGGTCCATGTGTAGGTTCTGCAGTTTCTGTTGCATTTTCATTTGGTTCAGGTGTAGGTTTTGATGCCTCTGCAGTGAGTTTGGGTTCAGTTAGCTCAAGTTCCAAAAGTTAGGATTCTACTACTTCAATTGGATAGATGTTCTCCCCCTGAATGCCAACTTTGGGATAATATGGTTGATTCTCAAAAAAGTTACATCCATGGTGTGGTAGAATTTTTTGTTTTGAGGTGAATAACATTTGTATCCCTTTTGGTGAGGAGATTAGCCGAGGAATATGCATTTAATGGATTTCGGGTCAAGTTTACTGCATTGGGGATCAAGATTATGGACAAAGGTTGTGCATCCAAATATTTTCAAAGGAATAGATGTAAGGATGTGATTGGTTGGGTATAAGGTTTAGAGAGTGGAGTAAGGCGTATGAAAGTTAAGGATTCGGGAAGGCATTCTGTTTATTAGATAGGTTGCAGAGAGGACAGCTTCTCCCTAAAAATGGTTAGGGACATTTGTAGCTAGCATGAAAGATCGGGTTACTTCTAGGAGGTGTCTATTCTTTCTCTCGGCAACCCCGCTCTGCTGAGGTGTATCCACACATGAGGTTTGGTGTATTATTCCATGTTGTGTAAAGTATGAGCTTAGTGCAGAATTATAGTACTCACGACCATTATCACTCCTAAGCACTCTAATCTTGCTTTGAAATTGTGTTTGCACCATGGTATGGAAACATTCAAATATTCTACCAACTTCCGATTTGTCTTTCATAAGGTAGACCCAAGTGATCCGTGTGTGGTCATCAATAAAGGTGACAAACCATCTTGATCCAGTTACATTTCTGACTCGCGATGGTCCCCATACATCACTATGAATAACATAAAAAGGTTGGGAAGGTTTATAGGGTTGAGGTGGGTGGGGGATGCGTGTATGTTTGGACAATTGACAAATTTCACATTGAAACAACTTCTGATTTTTATTGAATACTTTAGGAAGCATTTTTTTCAAGTACATAAAATTTGGGTGGCCTAGTCTATAGTGCCACAGCATTGCAGAATTTTCACTACATGCAGAAACTACAGCGCAAGAGGTTGCCTCGGATTCTGGTTTAGATGCTTCAGCCTGAAGGATATAGAGTCCAGCACATTCTTTAGCATTGCCAATCATCCTCCCCGACTCCAAAATCTGAAATTCACACAGGTTAGGAAAGAATTTAGTGATACACTTCAAATCCTTTGTAAGTTTACTGATGGACAGCAAGTTACAATCAAGTTTAGGCACATAAAATACTAAACTAAGAGTAATATTTTGTTAAATAATGACTGAACCTTTACCCATGACCTTAGAAAGGGTACCATCAGCAATTCGAACAGTCGAATTATTTTGACATGGAGAATAGCTATCAAAGACAGTCAAATCTCCAGTCATGTGATCAGATGCTCCTGAGTCAATAATCCCTGAATTTTGTTTTCCCATGCTAGTGTTTAAAGCATGAAAAAGATTACCTTTTTATGCCACAGTAGCTGTACCAATTGTTTGTTGAAGCATTTTTTGTAAGGCTTCCATTTGCTCCTTGTTGAATGGTGATGAGTGAGAATTTACCTCAGTTGTGTTCCCCATGCTGTCCCAGTTTTTAGTCCATTTTAGCTCTGATGGCTTTCCATGAATGATCCAGCATGTCTCCTTGGCATGACCCGGTTTCTTGCAGTGGTCACACCAAGGCCGAGTTTTCTTTTGGAAAGAACGCTGATCTCCCCTTGCTGCCATTGCAGATCCTTCTATAGATGGGACTGCACTGGATTTTCCAAGCATCACTTTTCTCCTGCTCTCCTCTCTTCGTATTTCCAAGAATGCTTCTCGAATTTTTGGAAGAGGTTTGGTTCCAAGGATTCTCCCACGAACTTCATCAAGTTCTGTGTTCAAACCTAATAGAAATTTGTAGACTCTATCTTTCTCCACCAATTCTTTGTACTTCTTTTTGTCCTCCGTGCAGCTCCATTCAACTTCATCATATACATCCAGTTGCTGCCAGTGACGATTGAGAGTATTAAAATACTCTATGACTGAGCGGTCATCTTGACGCAAATCATGGAGTATGCTCTTGATTTCAAAAATTACAGATGTATTGTCGACATTAGAGTAGGTTTCCTTTACGACATCCCACATCTCTTTGGCAGTGTCATAGTACATGAAATTTTCTCCAACTTCATTTGTCATGGTGTTTAGCAGCCATGACATTACTAGACTGTTTTCTAGTTGCCATTTTTCGAGGTTTGAATCCCCCTTTTTTGGACACTTGGAGTCTCCTGTGATATAACCTTCCTTCCCTTTTCCTTGAAGGTAGATTTTGACTGAGCGCACCCATTAATTGTAATTCTGGCCATTCAATTTGTGACCAGTGATAGGAAGAGTATGTCCTTCAGCCAAACTGTTGGCTGAATTTTCTGCTTTAGTATCTGCCATGAGTGGTGCTCACCATGTTAAGAATGTGTGATTGGACCTAACTCAACCCTACAAAACCGGTTGGTAGAGTGAGGACTGCCCCCACTTATAAACACATGTTCAGGCCATATATTGTCTGATGTGGGACTCTTAACACACCCCCTCACGCCCAGGACTAGACATTTGGAGCGTGGAAATAAATGGTGGGTGGCCCGATAGCGGAAACCATAGTAGGTGCCCACCGGATCTTAAACGAGGCTCTGATACCATATAGAAATATATTGTATATTTCATTGTGATAGGAACTATTACATTGTAAGGTATAAATAGGATACAACAAGTTGTACTAACTTGTTAATAAACAGAGAAATAACTCCCTATAATTGCTGCTACCTAAATATAGAAATAATAATAATAGAGAATAAATTTATTTACACCACTGTCTTGTAACAGCTTAACAAATCATAATCAAATGATTATGATTTGATATGTGCTAATCTTCAACATATGGCAAGTTGAACATACCCATACCAGGAATAATTTCATTGTGGATACATCAAAGAAAACATGCACATGTAACTTTTGGGAACTAGTGGGCCTTCCTTGTAGATATGCAGTCGCTGCATTAGGTTTTAGGAACCAATCCCCCAAAGATTTTGTTGATGACTATTATTCCAATACTTATAAGAAATGTTATGGTTATAATGTAAGTCCTATTAATGGAAAAGACATGTGGCCGAAGGTTGACATGGAAGAGATGTTACCTTCATCATATAAAAAAGGACCTGGACGACTAAAGAAGCTAAGGAGGAGGAAACCTGATGAGGAACCTATTAAGGTAAGAACACAAATAACTTATTGTTGCACAAGATGTGGTGTACATGGCCATAATGCAAGAAGTTGTACAAGTCAAGTAGTTGACCTTAAAGCTAAAAAAAGAAAGGTATTTAACTCTCTGTAATTTATATGTTATTAATGTAATTAATATGTTACTAATGTTCTTACTTGTTTGTCTAGAGAAAGCCAGAGAAAACAACAACAAGACAAGGACCAACTCATACTGCAACACAAGAACAAACTCAACCTACGGAAGCTGAAACTGCAACACAGAAACAACCACAACCAAATGAAACTCAAATTGATGTTGACCCTGAGTTTGAAATGCTTGCTGCAAATCTTGCAGCGACATTTAAGGCAACTCAAACTCAATCAAATCTTGTTGTTAATGGACTAGTTGCATCTGCACCAAGTCATAGTGCACCAGTTACATCAACTTAAGATGAACCTGTTACATCTTCACTAACTAATGATGTACCTGACTATATTTTGAGTGCACTTGTTCCAACAACTGATGATGTACCTACTGCACCTACTTATACCACCCCAAGAGTTCTTAAAACAATTAAGTTTAGTATACCATTTCACAATGATTTGGAATTGTTTTGTTGATGTCTTGCACCTCTAATATTCTTTATTTACAGAAAAATAAGACATACAAACCAAAATTTGCAAGAAAATTGGAGTTGAAGAGAAGTGACGGGACAATGGTCCTAAGATGCAAAAACCTGAAAGGAGAAGGAAGTGATCAACCACAACCTATGGAAATGGACAAGGCTCCATAAGCATCTTGTTGGTATCTTACACCTTTATTGTATTTTGAGATTAAAGTTTATTACCTTTGGCTTTATGTAATTCTGAGACATATAACATCATTATGGTTTATTTATGGCGTGTCTTTGTTATACTTTGAGACAAAATTATTTGCCTTTTGGCTTTATGTAATTCTGAGACTTCTTTGTGGTTTATGTATGGTGTGTCATTGTTCTATTTTGAGACAACTTTATATGTATTTATGTTCTACAATTTTAAGTAAACGCGTGAAATACAGTGATAACATAGAAACATAACATTAAAAAACAGGGATATAATACAAAAAGCTACAAACATACAGGGACAAAATTTAAAAATTTCAAACGTTCTGATTCATTCAATAATTAGTTCTTACAGATATGAAATTTAACAACTACCCTTCTTCTAGGGACTAAAATAAAAAATAAATTATAGACACCATGAACATGACAATCACTACCATTTTTGGTAACCAAAGAACAAACACCATGAAAGAGTCAACAAAAGGTTAAACATTTTGGTCTTTTTCCTTTCGTTTTCCAACTTCAATTTCGTATTATCATTTTTCCTAGATTCAATATCTTTAACGATGCAACCTAACTCCTGAACTAACTCTGAGCAATTACATTTGATTGATTTTTTATATTTCGTTGATGTGCTACGTTCAACTTCATCATCCCATATGAAAAACGAGCAACCTAATCCCGAATTAGAACACTTCCAGAATCTTCTTTTATGGTTTTTATTTGAATTTGAGATGAACATCCTCATTACTTTATTGCAACCACAAATTGGGATTTCAAACACAGAGAAATTATCTACAAATAATATTGCCATGGTTGAATCTGCACTAGGTTTGAAGGTTTGAATAGAGTGAGAAGAGAGGAAGAAGCGACGAAGATTTGAAGAGAAGCAAAATTGTGTCTTTTTTTGGATTTAGTCCTCCTTTTTAATTCCCCTCCACTTAGTTTTCCACGTATTGTTCCCATAAAATTATAAAACAATTCCATGTGTGCGCCGTTTGCCCAATCACCTTTTTTTAACGGAAATTTAACTCCAGGGACTAACACCAACACGAAAGTGAGATATAGGGATTCAAACAAAAAAAGAAGATACAAGGACTAAATTCAAAAACACACTAACTTAAAGGGACAGAGAGACCTTTTAAGCCTAGATGTTTTATGATTTGGAATGAAGATTTGTAGTGTTCAATGGATGGTGGGAGTTTTTGAAGTAGGTTTATGGAGTTGTGAATTTGTCTTGCTGTTGGTGAAGTAAGATGAAAGTGGTGAAATAGAGGAGCAGTTGGTTTGGGTGTTGTTTTTTAATGATGATTTGGTGATGATGATGATAAGGTGGTGATGATGGAGAAGTTTTTATTTGTTGATGAAGAGGAGTATCAATGTTGTTAATGGAAAGTGAGAGAAAAGTAAAGGTGATAGTTGCAACAAGTATTTAATGAATGGAGAAAGAAATCAAATAGCGGGTTGGGTGAGTTGTTTTTGTGAGTAAGGTGGGAGATCAAATGATGAAGCAAAATGAGAGCAGATAGAGTTGTAATGGTGAATGAGAAATGAGTTACTTCTTATGAGGAAAAACTTCGCCCCTCTCTTATTATTTTCTCCTCTTTTATTCTGAGAGATAAACCACTTGCCTTTTCTTTTTCTTTTTGGTGAGTCTACTAAGGTGAAAAAAAGAGAGTCCATTTTTATGAGTGTTAGTGAGGGTCCTAACGTGGTGGGAGCCCATGTGTGAGAGAGTGGATTTTTTCTATTCTCTTCCTTTTTTGTTCTTTTATTTGATTTTGAAATTCAAGTATTTAAAACAAACAAATTACTAATTAAGATAAAATAAAAAACATAGCATTAAGTCAAGCTAAAAACAAAGATAATTACAATTAATTCCATCAATTATTTTGGCTAAAAAACAAAAATAAACTAATTAAAAATGAATAAAAATCAGACGCAAAAGTGCCCGAAATATTAAACTATATGCACAAAAATGATCAACGCGAAATAAACTTCTAAAAGACATACAGATTTTGATCAAATTTTGAAATAAAAAATGATCGGTTAAAAGGTTTAGGATGATCAGGATGCAACCAAAAAAGTAGTCGGAAAAATAAAACGACCAAAACAATTTTAAATTCTTCCATTTGGTATTTAATTTGAGGGGGAAAGCTTATGTTTAAAGTAGGGTGAGGTGTAGAGGGGATAGGTAGAGATACTATTTCAGATTCTAACACAATATCATCTTCCCTAGAATGTGAGTTGTGATGGTGAGATGGTTAAGGATTACAGACAGGTTGAGGTTCTGGAACAATTTGGTCATTTGTGTAATCTAGTGGAGGTTGATTTATAGTGACTTGTTTAGGTTGAAATATTTTTGTGGTTCTGGTATTGGTTGATCTTGGATTACTCGTTCAGATTCAGATTGAACAAGAATGTCAATCTGAACAAGGTTTGGTTGGGCAGGGTCAACAAAAGGTGTGGTTTCAAGAGGGATGGATTGGAGAGAGATGATGTTTAAAGGACTAAACTTTGATGCACAAGAATCATAACTTAATCTAGAGCTAGAAGGCTTATCACTAGAAACCTCAATGGTTGGTTCAAGCATAATGTTGATGGGTGTTGGTTGTTGAGAATTAGAAATATAAGTTAGTTGGTTTTGACTAGAAGGTAACTCACCATATAAATGATTATTTAATTCCTCTAGAATATATGTTGTAGGGAAATTTTCTTGTTAAGAAAAGTCTTTTAGCATATGAGCAATGGTATGAGCATCTGATCCAAGGGTTGGTTGAGAAAATGAAGTGATATGAGCCATAGATAGGTTCTGGTCATGTTGTGGTGAAGGTGTGCTTTCAGAAGAGGGTTTTGGTGATTGAAGTGGTGTTGGTGTGGGTGATTTAGTCATGATAGGGGAATTGGAATAATTTAAATTATTATCATAGATAGAGTTCAGATGAATACTCGTGTTATCGGTTATTGCAGCATCTGAAGTAGGTAAAACTTCTCCCTCATTGGCCTCAAGAGACTAAGCAACAACTTCTTCTGACACAACAGAAGTACCAACATCAAAAGGACCACCAACTTCCTTCTCCATAGCTTATGCTTGCTTCAACAAAGCTTCAGAATTGGAAGGCTTTTCCATTGCCTTATTAAATAAAGCAAATACAATCAATTTTTCCTATTCATGAACATCTTCAATATGGATGTTTCAAGCAACCTTATACATAACATTTATCCTCTTAAGCAAATTTTGATCATCCTCTTCTTCTTTTTCATCATCAATGGGTGGTAGCACCATCTTCCTCAACTTATTCTTCTTAATAGGAAGTTCAGAAGTGGTTGTCTTCTAAGGAGTCTTGCCACTGGCTCCACTCTCAGTCTTGGTAGGCATCAAGACGGTTGTGGAGGCCACTTCTTGAACATCCTTATAAACTTCTGTCAGATGTACATCTTTCCTCTTCGGTGGCTTCTGAACCACCTTTTCAGACTCAAAAGCAACTTACTTCCTCTTCCTTGAAGGCATGTACACACTACCTTCAGGAATGCCCTTCATGGTCAGAGTACTACAATATGTTCCTTGACCATCTCGATGTTTCATGAATGAATTCAGGGGTTTCTAGCTTTGAGATGGCTAGAGAGTCATCAATATACCCAATCTTGTCATTCCTAATCCTAATACTTACATGGGGATGAATTACATCCTTCTTCTTAATAATGTTCATATTCCTCAGCGTAGCAGCTGAGAGAATATTCCCATATATCAACTCCATATCTCCATTAGAACCAAAACTCATCAGAGTCTCCACCAGCCTACTCTGATGAAATAGTTCATAAAGAAGTATGGCCTAAGGGACATTATTTTTATTGTGTTGTGTGCTTTCTTTGATGGACTCACACATGTGATGAAAGATGTAAGCAGGAAGGTTGATTATCTTCTGGTTGATCAAAAACCAAATGAAGTGTTTGTGGTCCCAAGAGATTTGATAAGTGTTTCCTTCTCTTGGGATCAAACAACCAATCAAGATTCTAAACGGGACTCTGAATTCAATATCCATGTTCTTGACTTTTCCAAAGTCTTCATATTTGATAAACAACCATTGCTTGATCACACAAGATTCAGGACTAGTATCTTTAGTGTTCAACACGTATCTACCAATGTTGCACATATTCATAATCTTTGCAATATGACTTTGAGTGATAGTCACATTAACCCCCATAATAACATGTTTGATTTCCACCTCCTTGGACTCCTCCAAACCCATCTTAATTCTTGATTTCCCCTTGAGCTTTTTATTTTTTGCAATATTTTGATTCTCTTCAAGAGCAGCTGAACTTTCAATATACACTTCAGCCCTAACCCATAAATCCTTAACCAAGTAAGAAAAGGTAGGACCATTCAAAATTTCAAAGTAGTTCATCCACCCTGAGCTTCGAAATAGCCTTTCAATGGAAAATCATTAACCCTAAACGACTCGAACTCTACAATCGGCTCAATAATCAATTTCAGATCTTCTTCTATGAACATTAAGGTTCTTGGATTGATTTGGAGAGCTTTGCTAGAGTTTACCATAATAGCAACTGGATTTGATGAAGATACCATTGCAATGGAGGTTTGAGGTTCTAGAGAGGTTTTCGAAAAATGGTTATTTTAATGAGGAGGCTAGAGAATGAAAGTGTTGGTAGTGAAGAGTGAGAGAGAGAGAGAGAGAGATTGCAATAATGAAACACTTAAGCTCCTTTGAGTGTAAAAAGGTTTTTGTTTTTAAAGAAACAAGAATTAATGATGAATGGGTGCTAGACACAATATTCAAAACATTTTCATCATTAACCACCAGTTATTACCGAACAGCTGAGAAACCAAGTGTCAAAAAATCTTTCAGATTCATGATACATAAATGGACAGATGTTAAAAAATAATTTCCCCACTTATATGATATCAGACGCAACTAATCAAATTTTGAGTATCAAAAGCTAAGCTGCATCAGATACTACTATTCATCAAAAGCTAGTTTAGAGTTTTTGACCATAATAGCTTTTGATCATCATCAAACTCTGATCCTCCATTCAGAAGCAAGCACTAATCTTTAACAAAATGCATGTTCAAAGTCTTTTTGATAAAATCAAATCTTTCAATAGTAAGGGGTTTGGTGAATATATAAGCCTATTAATAATCTGTATCAATGAATTGTATATCTATCACACCCTTATGAACATAGTCTCTAATAAAATGATGTTTTATTTACATGTGTTTGGTTCTAAATTTTGAATAGGATTCTCTGTCAAACAGATATCGGCAATATTATCACAAAAGATTAGAATATTGCTTCCACTTATCTGATAGTCTTCCAACTGATATTTCATTCAGAGTGTTATGTGCAACAACTTGCAGTTGAGATGTATTCTGCTTCTACTGTAGACAAAATAATAGTTGATTGTCTTTTACTAGCCCAGGATATTAGGTTTTCACCTATGAATTTACAGCTTCCACTAGTATATTTTCTCTCAATTCTATCCTCAAAAACATCACAAAATCCAACTAGCTTATAATCTAGAGATTTTTTATAAAGAAAACCTAGATTGGTTGTTCCCTTTAGATACCTAAAGATCCTCTTAACAACTGTTAAGTGAGTCTCTCTAGGATCTGACTGAAATCTTACACACTGACAAACACTGAATAAAATATTTGGTCTAGAAACTGTTAAATAAAGTAGAGAGTCAATCATACCTCTATACAACTTTCGACGTACCTTGGTGTTGCTTTCCTCTTTGCTCAAGTTGCATGTTGGATGCTTAGGAGTGCTCATGATCTTGCAATCATCAAGCTTGAACTTCTTCAGAAGCTTCTTTGTATATTTAGTCTGATGAACATAGACTCCCTCTTTGCATTGATTAATTTGAATACCAAGGAAGAACTTCAACTCTCCCATCATACTCATTTCAAATTTAGCCTGCATTATATTTGAAAATTCTTGGCAAAGAAAAGAACTAGTTGAACCAAATATAATATCATCTACATAAACTTGGACAATTAAGTTATCATTCTTAAGTGTCTTTCTGTAGAGTTTAGTGTCAACCTGCCCTTTATGAAATCCATTTTCTAACAGAAAACTTCTCAGTCTCTCATACCAAGCTCTAGGAGCTTGTTTGAGTCCATATAGTTATTTCTTAAGTTTGAAAACATAATATGGGTCGACTGAGTCCTCAAATCCAGGTGGCTGTTTGACATACACTTCTTCAAAAATGACTCCATTTAAGAATTCACTCTATGGATGACATAGCTCCCGAGAGTTCAAAAATGAGAGAGTTAGAAACCCCTAAATAATGAGAAAAAGTTCCAAGAAAACAACCTTTATGATCTCTGAAAATACATCTACAAGCCGAGGTCCACAAATTGTTTAAAGAGATGCCATCATAATTAACTTTAATCTATCTCCAGGTGGCAGCTTCCAAATTACTTTATAAATATTACGGTTTTAGGTGGAATAATATTGATCTTAAAGCTTTTCTAGACAGGAAAGTCTTTAATACCAAGAGGTAAAGCTAACTTAGTGTTGTTACCCGAAATAGAAGAAGCCGCAAAAATAAAATTGATTGAGAAAGATATTGGAATGACCTTGCCCTTGAATCTATTGTTATTTCTAGCCATCCAAACCGCATTGAAAAGATGGATGATTTCCATATGAATCACAATAGCACACTGAGCAGACCTAGAAGTGCGAAAGATATTCCAAACATCGACCCAATCCTGAATGCAGCGATGACGATTCAGTATTGAAGAAATCTATCTACAAAGTTTGGATACATAATTACATTCAAAGAATACATTATAGAAATATTCTTTGTCAATGGAACATAAACTACATTTTGAAGGAAAATAAAATCCCCTCCTTTTAAAATCTCATTGGTAAGGATTTTATTCAAAATAAGCCTCCAGACCATAAAAGATTTCGATGGAGGTAAATAGCTAGACCAAACAAAATATTGCAAATTGAAAGAAGAAACTTTCCCTGTTTGAACTCACAAGATTGATTAAGAGAAAGATCACCGGAGGGAGAAAGATTCCAAATAAGCTTGACCCGATGAAGATCAGATGGAATGTGACAACTGCGAGTTTAGTCTTTTAAAAAAATCAGGGATAAGAGGATCAATATCGATGAATTTCCATTTTTGATTAATTATTCGCTTACTAACAGTAAGGTCTTCGTCTATAATATAGTCACCCATTTGAAGCATCAATAGGGAGTCACACCAAGAGCCAAACTAGAAGTTAGAGGAGTTGCACCAAACATCCAAGAGGAGTCAACTTTGATAGTAAGATATTCTAGTTTGATACTAGTCTAAATAGAATAGAATATATGGTGATTGATAACTTTGGAATTTCTCAAGACACGACTTCTGAGCAGAATGACCCAAGGTTCCTTAGAATTAGTAAGATCCCAACAAAGCTTTAAATATGAGGCTTTATTGAGACTGACTAAAGATCGGAGACCCAAACCTCCTTCAGAGTAAGGTTTGCAAATGTTCTTCCAAGTTACTATAACCAATTTCCTTTTCATAGTTTGACGACTCCATATAAAATTATAGAAAGCACACTCCAGACCCCTAAGAAGGTCCATCGGTTAAGCATAAACTGACATCAAATGGATGAGCATACATTGTAGAACATATTTGACCAACTCAACCCTGTCGGCAAAAGAAAACAGAAAACCTTTCCATGAAGGAAGCTTACAAAAGAATTTGTCAGCAATATGTTAAAGATAAAAAGACTTCAACTTTTCCTTAAATATAGACACCCTGAGATAATTAAACGATAAGGAACCTTTGCTGAAACCTGTTAACTCATACCATATAATAGCTAGTTTCTTGTGAAGATAAAAAATACTAAAAGGAGAAATACCTTTCGGCCATAAGATTTTACCATGAAGGTTGTTGTTGCACTCTTCAAGACCGACTCTATATTCATCTTCCGGAATGGTAATCGAAAGTCTATCTTCTTTTACAATTGCTTGAGGAAGCTGAGAAGAAGGAATATCACAAACCCCTTTTAGAGCTTGCGCGGAGGATTTTGGAAGAGCTTTTTTGAATTCGAATGGAGAAGCTATCAATGGTTGCAGTGGTTCAAAACATATTTCAGGGAATTGGGTGAAAAGGGAAGAATCCCTGAAGAAAAGCAAAGGACGGAGAAATTAAATATTGCAGAAACTCATCTTCAGATTCAATTAGCGCTTGAGAAATTTTAGCATAATCTTAGATCTTCTATATTGTTTGCACTTACCCTAGTTCAAAAAATTGGCTTCGCTCGGACTCGATCGCAAAACCTTCGACACTTTTTCATTTTAAAAATTACATATAACTTTTTAGTTTAGAATATAATAGAAAAAATAATTTGAATATTTTATTGTTATTGTAAAGTGATTTATAGTAATTTAAAAGAAAGTTTTTTATTAAAAAATTATTTATAATTTAAAATGAAAATAGTATAACCAAAAAATTATGTAAATAGTATGAGAAAATATGTTAAAGGCTACATTATATTTTTCAAATTTCTAATTTACTTTTGAGTTTTACTTTGACCTCTTAAAATTTCTTCAATCCAATTGATCTTTAATTTATACTAGTAAATAGATAGTAGACACTTTGATCACTAAAATATTTTATGTTTTATATTTTGATTCTTTAAATTAAAAATATTATTTTGCTACAAACATTAGACATTTTGATCGTTTCTTACTCTGCCTAAAGTTTGTCATTTTTTAAGACCAAGATGTCTAAAGTTGACAGCTCAAAGAATTAAATGTATTTAGGTTTAATTATAATTCATTAACCTATTCTATTTATTCACAAAATTGTTCCCTCGTTCAAAAATCATTCAATTTTAGTTTCTTTCCTATATTTTTTTTAATAAAAAATAGTAATTAAATATAAAATGTAAATTTTTTTATTTATTATAATTTTGATTTTCATATTTTGTCTGATTCACGAAATTAGATCTCCTATTTCAAAATCAAATAATTTTAATCCATTTTTTTACATTTTTGTCTTTAAAATTATCTATTTTTTTATTTTTAAATAATATGTCACTTGTGAAACTTGACAAATTATCATATAAAAATCTTTTTTAAAAAATTATATAATTTTAAAAACAAATATATCATCGACTTATAATATAAAAAATGGGAGGGGATTAAAAGTATTTGATTTTAAAATAAAAAAATTAATTTCGTGAATAAAATAGAAGATCAATAATTTAAAAAATAAATAAATGATGTAATGTGAAACATATGATATAATAAAGTGTCAAAATCAATACCAAAAGAGTTGCAAGAAAATTTCTTACAAACTTCAGTTTCAACTTCATTAACTTTTCAATTTTATAATTTTATTAGTGATATATAATTAAGAGATTAATTACTATACACTGTCAGTGTAAAAAGTTTTACACTGTCGGTTCATCACCATCACCCGTTTGTATTACTTTATAGATTTTTAAAATAAAAGTCAAACTTCTTTAAATATCCAACGTCTATAATTAAGTGATGGTGTAAAACCCTTTTACACTGACAGTATATTTCAACTAATCTCTGTAATTAAATAAATTATTTAAATAATTTTATATCATCATATTATACACTATATCATTTAAAATATGTCACATAACCGTTTTGAATTTCAAAATGGGAGGAAGAGGTCAAAACTGGATGATTTTAAAATTGATGGATGAATTTCGTAAAAAGGGTGAATATAGAGACTTATGATATAATTAAAATATTTAATGTTTGCAAGAATCAAAGTAACATGGAAATAATAAAGGAGATTAAAATACAATGTTTTTAAAATTGAATCGAGACTAAAATACAATGTTTTTAAAATTGAATCGGTCATTAAGGTGATAATGATATTAGATAATAGATTTATTGATCAAACCACTAGGTTATTGGTCGAACAACATGAATAAATCAGATTAAATTGAATAATTTAGTTGATTAAATCAGTTTTTATAACAAAAATATATAATTATTAAACCAATCGAACTTAATGACTTTATCTCTAAAAAAAATCATAATGCCTACAAAATTTTAAAAATTCAAAATATCGTAATTTCACAAATTTATTCTTTAAATTAATATTTTAAAGATAGTCATAACAAAATAGTACAACATACAAATCAAAATAAATTTTGAACAAAGTCTAATTCTAATGTAAATTAAATAAAAAATAATTGGAGTATCTAATAAATTTAATTTCAAGATGAAAAAATTGTTTCAAATAAATTTGCTTAAATATATTTTTGATCCCTCTAGTTTGAGTGTTTTAAGCTATCTATCCCCTATTACAAAATCATCGATTATGATCCCTCAATTTTGATGAACTTTGAACTTTTGTGGTCCCCTCCACTTTTGCATACGTGGCACTGATGATAAGGATTAAAAAATCATTTTTAATGATTTGTCATTACAAATGAATAAATTATTTAATATTGTTTTATACAATAAATTAATAATTTTTATTTAATTATTTTAGAAAGGAATTAATTTAAGTTTATAAAACAAGCACTTTGAATCTATATCCCATTCATTTCTAATTTCACTCCAATACATAAGATGACATTAAACCAAATATGAATGAGATTTATAAACACTTGTTTCATTTGTGAACAAATTAACTAGGGATCTTATGCATTTTATCGATCATGATTGGTTTCAATATTTATAACGTATTTTTCTCTGTTTAGTCTAGCTCTTGTATTTATACACCAAGTAAATTGCAAATAAATATCTTATTTCTTTTGAATTACAAAGCATAAGACGAAGATAACAGACAACTATGAATGAGCATAGCTCTTTTACTTTCATCTTCACCGGTCTTTATTTGTTGCTTGTTCTTGCTTCATTATGTGTTGTTCTTCTTCATCATTACCCGTTCTTGCTTCATTATGTATTGTGCTTCTTCATCGTTGTATGTTCTCTTCGTCCTATGTTCTGCAATTCGAAAGAAATAAGATATTTCTTTGCAGTTTATTTGGTGCATGGACACAAGAAGAGTTAGACTAAATAAAGAAAGAAAAAAACAAGTTATAAACATGGGAACAAGTCATGAATAAGAAAATGCATAAGGTCCCACGTCGACTTGTTCACAAATGAAATGAATGTTTATAAACTTCATTCATACTTAATTTAATGTCATCTTATATATTGGAGTGAGGTTGAAAAGGAATGGACCATATGTCCAAAGTATTTTTTTTTATAAACTTTAATTAATTAATTTTTAAAATAATAAAATTAAAATTATTAATTTATTCTATAATATAATATTAAATAATAAATTACTCAATAATCAATGACGAGTCATTAAAATAATTTTTTAATCATAATCATAACGCAAAAGTGGAAGAGTACCTCAAAAATCTAAAGGTCATCAAAATTACGGAATTACGGGATCAGACAGCTAGTTTTGTAATAATGGAATTAATATTTTAAAACGCCAAACTAAAAGGCAAAAGTGCATTTAGAGTACTTTACCTTCCAATGTATTCTCATAATCATTTATATTTATGTACACCAACATTAAATTGCATTACTCCAACAAAAGAGTGTTTTGTTACTCACTGTCATAATAACTTTACAAATGAAACATGATATGAGATAAAACTACATTCAAGAACAATCACTTAAATATTCTTTATGTGATAAAAACTCATCACTATATGTCTCTCAATATTCTTTTGGAATGAAAAATAACAATATGCTCTGACTAAACGATTTTTTGATTAACGAATTTTTTCACTAATCCCAAGAATTTTCGATTAACCAATTTTCCATGTTTTTCAAATTTGGGTTTTGACTTCCATTTGCTAACTTTGTACATAATTTTTGAAACCAATGTTGAAACCTGACAATGATAAAAACACTGGTAAAGAATTTACATGAACATCATTGGAGAAATAGTCTAAAATGTACAGAATTATTATACATTCTTTGCTCCCTGGATAAATTATAACTAAATATATGGTGTTACTTTCTTTGTATCCAAGTGTTGTCTTTCGATTTGGACAATCTCGTCCGGTGCAGAAGTTGTAACCATGTTTGTGACTGTATGATTGCGTAACTTGCAAGCTATTGCTGTGTCAAGAAAACACAGCCAAACTCGCTTCCATGAACTACTAGCTTTCATTTCATTTCCGAGCTAACAAAATTCTTGTTTGATGTTGTCTGAATCAAGACGAAAGAGGAATTACCATGGATCAGAGTTGTTACCGAGAAAATTTCTAGCGACTGACGGCCGACTCCACCCGTGTTCTAACTGGATGAGACTCAACCGCGTTAGCAGTTTATCGACAGCGGCGTCTTCTTCCATGCTTCTTTTAGAGTCTGATAATTTCATCACTTGTATAGATGAGTTCTGCAAAAACAAAATGGCACACATCTGTTATTTTGGAAACAAAACATGTCATTTGTTTCTGCATTATAGGATGGTTATAAATTATAATACCTTCAGTTCCTGATACTTTGTTAGGTATTGCAGCGACTCCTTGTATAATCCGCAATGATAGAGGAGAACGCTGTAATCTCTTAGCTCATTTGCGTTATTTGTAAGGAGGATAAGGCGTTCACATGCTGAAATAATACGGAAAATATTTGGAATCATAATGAAATAGAAAAAAAGAGAGAAACTGCATCAAATTCATACCAGACAATGAACGCCTCATGTCGCCGAAGCGCACGGTGGTCCAAACACCTCGATCGAGTCTATGTTGAGCAGCCTTAGCTGATGCGATTTGAGAGCCACTGCAGTTCACAAACTTTAAGGCTAGTTCTTATTCAAACTAATCACAATAGATAGTTTGAAGACGAGAAAGCATTTATATAAAGTACCTTTCTCCAACAAAATCGGATCTGTCAACACAGTTAGCAGCATGTGCTGCCCTTAAGAATAAGGTTTTTGTGTGATCATGATGAAAAGGCCAGAATGCATGTTTCAGATTGTTTAAGATCTGCATATATAGACTAACATGAGGGCTAAAGGGAAATTAACAACGCTAAGAACAACGCTAACAACACACTCTCTGAGATATGGCCGAATATGTTACGGAAGTGTCAAATTCAGAATCTTAGGTCTGAAAACTGTGTTATCCATATATATTGAAGAAGCTTCTTGTTTTGTTTCAAAGCAATTTAAAGAATGGCAAATCTATTGTCATTAAGGGTGTCCAATTACACGAGGTTCTCTCTATTGTGAGCTATGACGCAGGTCAAAAGTATGTGATGCAGCCGTACCCCCCTCAGTTGAGAGGTTGTCTCCGCAAATAGAACCCATGATCCGTAGGTCACTGTTGAGAGTCCTACATTAGAGGAGATATGGCTTGAGAAGATGGTTATAAGTGGGAGGCATCCCTCATCCTACAAGCCGATAGATCGCTCCAGTTCCAGATGTCCAGTCCTAAACATGAGGGAGTGTGTTGAAAGTCGCACATTGTGGAGGACACCCCTCACCTTTCTCAACTCAAATTTTAAGAGTCATGAGACAGCCATGTCTAAGTCGCAGCACTGTACTCAATTTATGGCACATATGCAAATTTTATGCCAAAAATGGAAAACTATACACATGATTTTTTTATGTTTAGCAAAGGAGATACCAAAAGAAGTAGAAGTGAAAGAAAAGCAAGTAATCAAATATCACCTCAACCAATAAGTTCCCTGATGTCATTATGTGTGCTTGGTCTGATTCCTTGCTTTTCATCTTATGGTAGCCTTTTGGAACATTCAAAGCATCATGAGGGAAGTAAATTTCAGCGTCAAAATACAAAAGGCCCCACAACCGAAGCATTTTCAGAATTTCTGAGTATATAAGTGACAGCATTGCAGGTGATCCCGATCGATGAGTCAAAACCTGCTCAGAATATTTAAGTAAATTTATCAAATATCTTCCATTTGCACAAACAAAAATTTCTCTTCAGAAAAAACAAACAAATAACGATGGATATATTACTGAGTGAAGATAGAGTGCTTGTGGCTCCAATAGATTTGCACTGGTTCTTCTGAAACCCTGTTGTGGCCAAAGGTTGGAAATAGTAAATAAGTTTGCATGTAGGAAAAATTGATGAAAATCTATTATAGAAATAGATCTCATATTTATATATTCTGTTTATCTAGTTTTTGCAGCCAGCCAGCACACTACGCACACTAGTACATGTTTGGAGATTGATGGTGAGTTTAATAGAATCATGGCGTGCCACTGTGATTTTGACAAAAAAACTACTTTTTACTGTTTCGACAAAATTACCGAGTCACCGTGATTTGGTGTCTATGTGTCGGTTTCGTGGGCATGAACTAGTATGTACATGAGAACTTTTCAAAAAGGTAAATTTACACTCTTTTGGATGATATATCAGTTATAGTCAAACACAAACAAACTATTGCCAATGAGCAAATATAATATTGTAAAGTTCTACGAACCACAATTATCATTTCTTAGAACATTTCTTTGGATTTCCATTTCAGAGTTCTCTCCTTCACAGATTTGACCAACAGCTAAACTACACAAATTTGATCAATTAGTGTAATTTTGTTTACCTAAAATGAACCCAACTGCTACTATTCGAGCCTCAAAAGAGGTTTATCTATGTAGTATTGACACTTCAAAATTGAAGACATATTCAGTGTCCGGTGACGTATGTAACTAAATCGGATCACTTCTATTTTCTTAAATTAATATCAAAGTCAATGTCAATGTCATGTACAATATTTGTGTTTGTATCGGTGCTTCGTAGGGTTCTAATAATTCGCCATGGCTTCCATTTCTTATGCAGGATACTTAACATCTACCATCCTAAAACATTGCCTAAGAGTTCACAATCCTTTAGTAATTAATACACATTGAAATGAAACAAGGATACAGCCAGAAGTTTGAAATCGAATTACATACCTTATGAACATACAAAAATCTCTCTATGCTCTCTAAAAACTTCTCGGGCGATGAATCACATCGAGGGTTATAGTGAGGACAGTAATCCATTGAAAGATCATCCAATCTTCCAACAAAAGCATCAACGGGAAGTGGAACCGATGAATGTGATACCAGAGAATCATCTTCTGCGGCTATATAGAGAGCAGTTCTCCCCAAATCAACATGTCTGTTAATGCAAATGCTGGTTTCCTTCTCAATATCAGTAAGTCTCTTAATTTGTGAGCAGAACCCTTGCCTTGCTTCCTACTCATTCATCAATGAACAACACAATTCAAAAACAAAACAAAACAAAAACTTGTAAATTTCAAATGCTTAAAGATAATCCATTTTCCAACACACCAAGCTACAGGCGTGGATTTAAATTGCACTCTACAACCGCAACTGCAGCAGCCTCAGTAGCTTCCGCTAGTGTAGTCAAGATCGAGTTCTGGATTATAAGATTGTAAGATCTTACATGCTAAGGATGCCTGAGGTGCTACGATCAGATAAAGATCGTTTTTGTTGCTGGTGTGATCAAGATTGAGTTTTTTTGAAGCAAGATCGTAAAATATACGTGTTGGGTCTTTCTTTGTGTGCTTGTATTATGATTTTCTTGTATATATATGTATGAAATTACCCCTTTTCCCTTCGATGGGATCTTAAGTGTCATGCTAACGATCGATCCGAGTTTTACGATCTTTCACAAGTCGACCGATCCTACTTAAAATCTCATACTTGACTACAATGGTCTCCACAACCGTAATTGCAGACACAATATTACTGATGCAGTAGTCTCTACAACCGCACCAAACCGCAATTACAGTGTCATTTAAAACCGCTAGTGCGACAACCTTAGGAACTACATCAGACAATGTTGCTCTTGTGTATTCAATTATTTTCACCAAAAACTAAAATTTCAGAACCTGAAAAACTCACTTTTCTTCTAATATAATGAAAAATCTTAACTTTAAGCCTCTTGCAATCGTGTAATTCAAACACATTCCAATCAAAATTCACGGTATAACAACCGCAATACATGATACTAACAATCACAGCACTCACAACTGCAACCGCATCCCCAACCATAATTCACAACTTGAAATGAATTCCAATAAATAAAAAATCAACCATAACAAAATCTACATATTTCCAACCTTCAACTTCAATTGATACAAGTTTCTAATTTAAAAAACAACAAAAATTAAATAAAAAAAAAGTCAAAATAAAACTAATCAAACATAAGCAAAAAAAAAAGGTAAGAATTTGAAGAATCAAGACACGAGTTCTTACTCTAGCATGTGTAGTATCAATTCCAGAAGCATCAAGAGCATCATGCAAAACGAAGTGAAGATCATGGTTTTCCACGTGTTGAACGTTGGAGCCGCCACGACATGGAAGACGAGAGCATGAAGAAGAAGAGAAAGGGAGAGGGTAAAATTGGAATTTGGAGAAAGTAGAGGGAAGTGTGAAGAAAGAGGACATAGTTGAGTTGAGTGGATAGTTGATTATAGGGAGACAGAGAGACAGTTAAGATGTGGTGATCAAAATGATTAACCAACCAATCATTGGACAAAGAAAAGTAAGCATCCAAGATAATAGTAGTATAATGGATTTGGATTGGACATATATGGAGATATTTTTTTAGTTATTTTGTTAAATATCTTTTATTTTATTGTTCTTGCTATAAATAATCAAATTTTAATTTAAATGGTTAAGTTTGAAATCTTTTTTAATAGTTTTTCTTATAGTTTTTCATAGGTCTTTCTTTATCTTTAACTATTTGAGTCATCTCTATCTCATCTATTCTCTACTATAAAGTTTAAAAATCTTTTCTCTAAATGACAAAATCATCGAAGTCTATTTTTCATTTTTTTTATTATATGTACTATCCCAACATTCTTTCTAATATTATTATTTATAATCTTACAATGTCTAGTCTTACCACACATCCAGCACATACCATTAATAATATTTTGTTTTTTTAATTATAATATTAATAGAAATACTTTCCAAAAAAGTTTGACTATCTTATATGAAGTGTTTGGGTTATAGAAAAAGATCTTTGCTAGAGTTTCTTGGGACATTTATGCATGGTGATACTTCTGCCACCAAATTGCAAGTGGAGTGGAAAAGTCATTGATCATTGATGAAGCCTCGTAGAAACATAATTTTAGATACTATGCACGAGTAGTAGTGGATATTGATCTCTCTTAGCGTCTTTTCGATGAGGTAAAGGTGGAACAAGATGGTTATACCTTTTATGTAGAGGTTGTATATTAAAAAATTATAGCTTAATGCATAATTTTTAACATATTGGTCATTTTTTTTGTGGTCCATTGTAACAAATTACACCTAAAGAGCATGTAATTGGGGAAGATGGAGTAAAGAAAAAGGTAACTAGAATTTATGAGCAAGGTGAGCCACACAATAGGCCCATCATAGTTAGATATGAGACCATCATCGGATCTAATAGAAACAAGAATACATACTCATAGGTAGGAATGATAGATTTGCATACACACCATCAAGATGATCCCAGGTCTTCAGATTCTGAGAAGGTAATTGATAAAGCCAGTGATAAGGAGGATGGATTTGAGGCTACCAAGATTGAAAAAGGAGGAGTGAATCCATATCAGGTTTTAAAAATCACTTCCATGGAGGAAGAACGCCAAAAACATGGATCATGCATTAAGAGCATAGCAATTGAGGCAAGTTTGATCTACTCCATGGAACAAAAGAGAAAGAATTCCATGATGGGGTAAAAGTTAGTCTAGAAAATCCATTGTAAAAGAAGGGTATTGAGACTAAACCAAGTGCGCATAAGTAAGATATAACCCAAAAACATGACTCTTAGGTGCACCTAGAAACAATAAATTTATTGATGCAAATCATACTAAAGAGATCTGCAATGGGGATGATGACAATCTTTCATTCTGATGCAAATCTTTCCTTCTCTATGATGCTTTCTGCAAGTGCACGAAATGTTTCAGGGTAATATAAAAGGTTGTTGAACCCATAGGGAATTATGGTCAATCTTACCGCTATCTATTTTTGTTATGTAAATTTAAGGTGATGGATTTATATGAGAAGGAGAATTAAAGCAGAAGATAGAGTAAGTTTGTTTTAAAATAGTTAATAAAAATGAGACCGCAACATGGCTCGCATTGATCAATAGTACTCACAACTAAGTCCGATTAATTGATTAAATCAGGATAATATTTTTCTTTAATAGGAAGAAACTTAATTTAAATTAACCGTTTGCATTCGCTAAACCGGAACTTATCTTTATTCTAAAATTTATACTGTCGATGCCCGCGGTTCACCGTGTTGAAGTATAAAACTTATATTTTTGAAAATCAAGAACTTCTAATTAATTAAAAAGTCACTTCGGGTGAAAAACAAATTTTAAGGCGATAACAGTTGTCGCTCGCGTAACACCAGAAGTTAAACTTACAAACGCCTGTTGTCGCAACACATTTATTCTTCTAAACTCTATTTTTTAAAATGATTGGTTTTACAATTTAAAATAAGCCTTGTTGTCGCATTTGATTTGATTTAATATCTAATTTTTATTTTTGAGCTCAAATACGAGTTCCTCTTTTTCGAAACAGAAAATCTCTAAATTTAGCACTTTCCCAATAATTAATTTCAACTTATAACATTATAAAAATCAATCTAAAAAATGAGTCTCAATTTAACCGATAATTTCTAACTTAGATGCGAGTACCGTCGAAACGACGATCCTCATATTCCAGACCCTAAATGATTTAGTCGGACTGATTTGACATAGTATTCATATTAAATTCACCATGCATACCAAATAGAAATTCAAACATAATAATATAATGATGATAGTGAGTAGTAGTAGTAACTAGCATACAAATATAAGTATATCAATATTCGTACGTGTGCAAATTGATATAAATTAGTGCAAATGATAATAGTAAGCAATTTAACAATCAAGCATATGACACTTATGATCAAAAGAACAACAATAAAATTACTAGAACAATGAAGACTAACAATTATAATATTAAGGACTAAAACAATAAAATGACTAGAACAATGAAGACTAACAATTATAATATTAAGGACTAAAACAATAAAATTCAAAATTAAAATAGTAAAGGAAATATGTATTGTAAATAAGATAACTGTGAAATTGGAAACGAAAAAACTTGTGATTAAAATTCTGGAATTAAAATGGCAGCACAATTACAATATGAATGATCCAAGCAACATCACCAACTCTTCAAATCCTGATCTTAGGGTGCACTTATCACTCAATATGAGCAAGTAAGTATTTCTCAATAAGTATTTTTTTCTGCGTAAGTGAGTTCTAAAAACTTGGATGATCAAAAACCTAAAAAACATGACTTTATATAGTGCTTCAACAAGTAGAAAACGTCCAGAATTCATGCCAGGGGAGTGAGGGAGAAATATGGGAAGTGGGAGAGAAGTATTCCACATAGCTGCTATTTTTCAGCTTCAGAAGCCCATGGCGGACGCCATGGCCTCATGGCGAATGCCATGAGTATTAAATGGTGAACATTGGATGGTTGGGGCCATGACGAACACCATGCCCCAATGGAGAATGCCATCAACTTCAAGGCCTACTTTCTTGCATTTTCTTCAGGGTGGGTGGCGCCACATGGCTACCACATCATGGGGAACGCCATGGAGGTCGCCACCAATACATTTTCTTCATTTCTTCTTTGTTTTTATCCATTTTCGTCCCGTTTTCTCGCGTACCGACTTCTACCTATAAGGTACCTGAAACGGAAATAAACTACCAGTATAACACTACAAAAGGTGACAGAATAACATCAAATGCTAAGTGAATTGAGTCGAAAAATGCGGTATATTATGTGGTTATCAAACTCCCATACACTTAAATCTTTGATTATCCTCAAGCAAACAACCAACATGATACAAACAATGTAAGTGCAACATAGACACAACATCACTTTTACTCGTACATGATTGTTCATTTTGGTTTGGCTAACGTTATATCGATAGGTACTAGTGGGTCAACACCAAGGATACCATAAGGAAACAATTTCGTATTCCATGGTAAAAAATCTCCCTCCAATGCAAATCGATCTGAATCATGCAATTATGGATCAACCTAGACCACTTATCATCTTTCACCATTTTTCATTCAAGCGCAATCACATTAAACTCGTTATATTTTCATACATATAGTAAGGAAAATTGTTAGTGTCTGTGATCTTTATTTTATTCAACTCATGTACTTTGGCTTTAGCATTAATATTTTTTTCTTTTGGAGGTTCAAATACCGTTGGGGGTAAATGACCTGGTGAGGGTCACCTAACTTAGATGGGATATTCCCATTTTATTCATTTTTTCATTTAGTACATCATCATTTACTTATTTGCATTGGTCTCCCTACGTAGTGTGCGCCTAAGATGGTGTTGTCTGCTAATATAAACTACTCAAGGGTTACTTAAAAACAAGACTTAAGGATTCAATATAACACGTATCCAAATTGATTTTTCATAATTGGGAGACTCAAGGTGTCAGGACGGTACCGATTTTTCGGGACTTTCCTAAGTTTCTCAAACATAGCCAATACACTAAAACAACCTATATAATTTCATAGTGTGTCATATCATTAATCACAAAGAAATTTTTTGTTGGTGCTCAATTTTTAAGGAGACTTTAACAACCGACATAAACTACGCATAAATGACTCAACAACACATGCATTGATAAACAACTAAGATAAAAATTTAAAAATTCATATTAAAATTGAAATTCTGGTATCAGATATGAGATGTCGAATGTAATGTCACGACACTAATATCTGAATAACACAAACAGGATAAAGATAAAGAATAGTAATGCACGAGACACAAGCAATTGTTAACCCAGTTCGGTGCAACTCACCTACGTCTGGGGGCTACCAAGCCAGGAAGGAAATCCACTAAATAGAATCAGTTCAAAGACTCTCAGTAAACTCCACAAGTTACAGTCTTTTTCACTTAATCTCTACCCGTATGACTTCTACCTAAGAACTCTTAGATATGAGATCCCATCTCACTCCCCCTCAATCACACCTGTGATATTAAACAATAATTCCTTATGAAAAGAAGACACTCTTCAAAGACACACACTTGATTTTACTTAGTAGCTTCAATCAAGTAAACACACACTTGATCTTGCTTAGCAGCTTCAATCAAGTAGACACACACTCATGCTTAAAAGCTTTGAGTGACAAATTACAACTCAAAAATCAGACCAATTCAATCATCTATGGATGAATTGAATGGCTTACAAGTCACACGACCACACAAGACACAAACCCTTATTCTCTCTCAATATTTCGCTCAGTATCTCTTGTGTATCAAATCAGGTTTTCCATGTCCCTTTTTATAGAAGCATTCAACTGGGCTTGGACATCATAAAACCCTAAAACTATTTTCCATTCAAATCTTCTCATGACAGTTGATTAGATCTCTTTGGAAAATAAGTAAATCATGTTGTAATTAATGATTGAATGCGTTTGTAAATCAGATCTTCAATCATACATAGATTGCCATTAAAAGCGCAATCACATAACATATAACATTCACTCTGAATGTTCTGTGTACAGATGTCATGACATCGGGTCTGACATCCTGGAATAATCCTGCATAATTCCATTTTAAATATCCAGCAGGTACATAATATCAGATGTCATGACATCGTGTATGACATCCTGAAACAATCTTGCATAATTATATTTTTAAACCTCCAGCAGGTACAAGGATATCTTATGTTAAGACACCACATGCAACATCTTGTGAACACTCTTTGTTTTACCAAAATTGTTGCCAACACTTAGAACCAACAAACTCCCCCTTTGGCAAATTTTGGCTAAAACATATATCTGTCCATTTTGTTCACAAGAAAAACACATCAGCAGTTAAACAACATAACAACGTTTAAGCAGCAACAGAAGCAAACAGAATTACTAGCTATATTAGCAACTAGTAAAACACACAAATGCACATGTGGGTACTTCTTCTCCCCCTAAGTCTGTTCAATACAGACATCTCCTTTAACAATAACAACACTTGTAATAACAACACCTATAACAATCAGAGTCACCCTCTAACATCTGCTTCAGCATCACCTGTGCACCACATCTGACATCTCCTCAAACATCTGTAAACAGAACAACATTCTGTCTTACACCAAACATCTCCTTCAACTTCAGTTGTTCACCTGTTTAGTCGAACTAGCTACAACAGCACTACAGATCTCCATAATCCACACATTTAACTGCAACTCTCCACATAATCACTTTTCCCCTTTTTTAGTCAAAATAGACCAAAGGTGACCAATTAGACAAAATAAATGTCAATCAGCCTAGCAGAGAATGACACCAGAGATGTTATAACATATAAAATGTTAAAACATAAAAGTTAAGAGATATAAACCATAATTATACACAGTTGCAATAGCTGAGATAATTAGAAATCCATGGAACTCATAAAGAGCCCAAATATTACATCAAGGCATCAGTAAGGACTGCCAAAAATTACAAACATTAACCAGAAAAAAAACAACACATTATCCAAGCTTCCAAAACAGCCAAAACATCATCCAGGACAGCATACAACACACACAATCTTCATAACAGGGGGACCTTCACAACTCAGTCTAAGGAAGTAGCTTCTTCCTCACCTTCAGATTCAGAACTGCCACTAGATTGAGATTTGGACCTCTCACTTGAGGTATGGGCATCTGACTCCTTGGCTATACCAACCTTATCCATCTCTTCCTGCTCCAAGCTACTAATAAAAACCTCTAACGCCTCCTTCCTAGCCTTGGCAACCCTAATACCAGTATCCAGCTCCTTACAAGTTTCCTTCAATTGAGCAATCAAGCCACCTTGAGAGGTTGGCTCCTTCCTTGCAGATGTCATGACAACATCATTGACATGGCTTCCTTCAAATAGCTTGTAGTGAATGGACAGTGGAGGTTTCCTTCTGTTGGGAATACCACTTGTGTTTAGAATACCAGGTTGCTGGCTCAAGATAATTCCACAAATGATAGATGGAAAGGCAATAGGCAGCTTTACTGCATTAGTGGAGGCATGTCTAACAATCTGTTCAAACATAAACCTTCCAAAATCAAAGTTGAGCCTGGTTCCAATAGCATAAATGATTCTTCCAAGACCATTAGAGATAGTTGAGATACGATTTGTTGGCACCCAGTTGGCTGAACCAATCTTATGCAAGATGGCATATTTAACAGTTAATTTGCCAGCTGAAAGACGCTTCTTGCTAGGCCATTCCTTGACTTGGCCAGCAGTAATAGTCCTACAGACTTCATTGTCTATAGCCTCTAACTCCACACCTCCCTCAGTTCCTCCCCCTAGGAACTTGTTGATTATGGTTGGGGAAAACCTTACACATCTACCTCTCACAAAGACCTTGCAGAATTCCTTGCTACTCTTGTCAGAAATATCCTCTGGGATATTCACAGCAAACTCTTTCACTAACCCTTCAAAGCATTGGGGCAAAGCAACAACAGTTTTCATCAGTCCAACAGTCTTAATCGATTCTATAACTTCCTTCACCTCTACAGCCTCCTTCCCTAGCTCCCTCTCAACAACAATTCTCCTTTGAACAACAAACTTCCACTTGGCAGCACCATCTTCCAGATGGAAAGAGATGTTGTCTAAGTGCACAGCTGCAACCTTGGCTGGAGACTTTTTAACAGTCTGCCTTTTAGCAGGAGAGATGTCTGGGACATCATCTTCAAAATCATCTTCAGAGTCAGAACTCTCTCTGACCTTCCTCTTCTTAACCTCTACTTTACTCCATGATTTGGAGGGTCCTACACCAGCAACCTTCTTACCTTTTCTGGCTGTCAACATCTCAGCCACAGTCTTCCCTTTTCTGGTCTTCAATTTTCTTGCAACACTTGGTTTCACAAGATGAACCAAGGTGTCATCTTCTTCTTCTGAACTTTCTTCCTCCAGATTAATAACATTCTCAGCAGTTTCATGAGAAACATTTACTGGTTTCTTACTTGGCAAGGTTTTACCTAGAGAGTATAGACCCTCAGCAGCCATGTTTTTCTCTGATCTAGATGAATCATCATCTTTCTCAGTTTGGGGTTCCATCTCAGGTGAGAGGTCCCTTCTAGACAGAGGGGTAGAAACACCCTTGACTGCATGCCCTTCGTTTAGAATCCTAGTTACCAGGTTCCTAATGTAACACCCCTTTTTATACCCCAAAATACTTAACACATAATGAAATTCTAGTTAACAGACTTTCGATGTCACACGGGATGTTATGACATCCAATTCTGCGCAGACAAGAATTATGCAGAACTTAAAAAGTAAGTGCAGTAAATAATCACAAGGAATTGTTTACCCAGTTCGGTCCAACATGACCTACATCTGGGGGCTACCAAGTCAGGGAGGAAATCCACTATTAGTAGTATTAATTTAGACCTTAAACCAATTGTTTAACCCTATCACTTAATACCTACCCAATGAAATTTCAATCTTACTCTAAGATCAAAGTTCCTACTCACTCCCCCTCTATCACCTCAGTGATTACAACCTTTAATTAAGATTAAAGACAATTGTGAAGTCACACTTCAAACAACTCTTGATTGTGCTTAGCATCTTTAATCAAGATACACAGCATTCACACTTAAAAGCTTCGAGTGACACAACACTTATAACTCAATGAACACCCTAAACCAATGCAATCATCTAAATGATAATAGCTTGGCTAACAAGATACACCTAATACAAGACACACAAAAATACAGCAGTGAAGTATGATGGACAACTAAAATCTTCACGCCTAAAATCCCCGAGTTCTGAATGAAGGATTGCCATCCTTTTATATTGCAGCACTTGGGCCTTGTACTTGTATTTCCTGAAATTAAGGTCAAGCAAGTTAACCTAATTTCCACATCGTAGGGTACTAACAAATAGGCTATTTGTTAGGTTCATTAATTGTAGCCTAGTTGTTAGTTTCCTAGATTTTAGCTCAGCTGTTGAATTCCTGAAGAATAGCCTGAGAAAAATGCTGAAACAGAAAAACTAAACAACCTACAATTTAGCATATGCTGTCAGGAATGAATGTCACAACATTCAGTTTGACTTCCACATCATAGACCATATGCTAAGTCTGTTTTTCCTGAAAGCAGACTGTACAGAATGTTGTACTGTATAGGACCAGTCCGTCGATACTTCAGTATCAGCTTACATTAATAAATGTCACAATATCCAATTTGACATATACACATAAGGCCTTATGCCATGGTCTGTTGTTCTCCTGAAGAACAGACTGAGATACATACTGAAGTGTAGCAGAAAACCAACCTGCCTATTATTCAGTATATGCTGTCAATGATGAATGTCATAACATCCAGTTTGACATTCAGACAGTAGGCCTTGTGCCAGGTCTGTTATTCCCTTGATAAACAGTCTGAAAATAAATACTGAGTTATAGAAAAACACCAACTGTTCTATTCCTCAGTATCTGCTGACAGGGATGAATGTCATAACATCTAGTTTGACATTCAGTAAGTCCTGTATTAGCTAAACCTGCAGCATACTACTCAAGTATGTCATGACATCAGTCAAGACATCAGAGTATAGTTAGATGATCTAACACACAATGCAGTCAAACAAACATCTCCACAGCATGTCATGACATCAGTCAAGACATTAGAATCCAACTAGTGTTTTACCATAAACTACAGCCAATCAAACATCTACACATAATCAGAGTGAATAAGCACGCATATAAACAAAAGGGTGTCACATCGACGTTTTCAAAAACTAAAAGCTTTCAAAAACCAACATCATTAATCATCAATGTACAATACACCTGGTCATTTAAAATAACATATTTCAAATATCATGAATCATCAAGAATATGCGTTCGCAGCGGAAAATAATGAATACTCACGTATTTCATAAAATGATTCATGTCCCATACCATCATCATCTCTCAATAATCTCCTCAAGATAAAATAAAACCATATCCAGAATATTTGACACTATGGCCTCTCAAACAACAAATTGCAAATAAACACGTTCACAAGTAATAACATAATACATATCCAAATAAGACATGAGTTCAATACTACTAATCTACCCAGTGTTACATGATCAGAGCATTGACTCACTACCTAGTCTCCAAACAAAACACGGAAGCTCTCCGGCTAAATCTCGAGTGAGCTACTAAGCGTCAGAACCTGCATGTCGCCAAACGAGGGCAACATTAAAACAGAAGGGTGAGAATTTGAATCATTATGAAGAAAGTATGATAAAGCAGAATGATTAAATCAACAATTAAAGGAATTCATCACACCTTGTATAACCATGTAAATAATACTAACCAATATTTATTTCACATGTTTCAAGCATACATCAAAACTCAAGGAGTATAATATTAAATCCAATGCTATATTCCCAAATATACACATAACTATAATTATCACATAATCACATATTTTTCCAAGTTATGTATCCAAACATCACCAAATTCAATTACCATATCTCATACACACATAACAATCACATCAATGCATATATTCAATTATCACATAACTCTAATGTGACTCAATGCAAGACATGTGACTCTATGCATGTGGTACCGCAATGTGAACCCAACGTTTCACCGCTTTCCGATTCAATATCTAGAATCCAAGCCACACTTCCGATCCGGACAAGATCAAAGCCACTACGCCTATTTCCAATTAAGGATCAACATCTTCTACGCCTATTTCCATTCAAGGATCAACGTCTATTACCATGTGAACCCACAGTTTCACCGCTTCCACCATAAAGCCGACCATGCCATGAATGAATGTACAAATACCAATAATATATGCAATTAAGATCATCTCTACCATCTTAACATTCCACATATCACCATAATTCAACTCTATGAATTATCCACCAATTGTACGTATACACATTCATAACAAATGTACTATTCACATATATAGGCTAATTATCAAATACGCACACAATTTCCAATTAACACTAGTAACTATACTATCTCATGTTAATTCAGAATTTGCCAAATATATATGAATACACACTTTCATAATCAAACAATTAATCACTAGATTTCATGCCAAAATACAATTACGGTCAAATTCTCGAGATACCGTAATTTACCGACACACCAAATAATTTATCCAAGTCCAAGTATTTTCCAATCAATTAGAATCATTGAAATTAATTCAACTACTAATTTAATTAACCAATTAACATCAAACTATATTAATTTAACTCACTTATATTCTATTCCTAAAATGTGTGTCAATTTCCATCAGAAAATCAACATTTATTTATAAAGAATATTTAAATCAAACACAATTACGGTCGATTCGTAAAATATCACAATTTCAACAAAATAACACCACCACGTTAATCTACTAATTAAACTTAGCTAACACGTAAATTTTCATCAAATTCCGGACAACTAATTATACCGTTTAATTCAGCTAATTCGGTCAAACGGGACTGTTTTGAATTAAATTATCTTCCCATTGTCTAAACTATAGCACTACCTTTATTATTTAGCTACAGTGCACCAGAAAATATAATATAGCTATATTGTCTGTTTCTACTAATTAAAACAACTAAGTAATAAAAATAGTAGTATAAGAAGGGATACTATGAAATGAAATGGAACAGCTCGTGAGACATTTTATAGAAAAAAAGACTTTAACCGAACAACACTTATGACCACTCACCAAAAGTATTATATTGTTCTGTTTCTCAAAAGGAAAACAACTAATTAATAAACTTTAATAAACTAAGCGGCATGGAGAAGTGGTGCTATATAGTATATAGTGAGAAAAGAAAAACAAGTAGTGACGCTACAGTATAAAAAATATCAAATTGGACTCTCAATCTATCCCTCAATTTCACCCATATATCAATTCCAAACACAATTAATCATCACAAATCAAAGATTACTCATCAAAACCTAACAATTTCAAAAACCATAAAAATTAGGGATTTCAACCTAAACATATTTCTACCCATTGACCCAATTATACTAACCCATAATAATAAGGATTCTCCCCCTTACCTCTTCAATTTTCTGGAAACCATAGCTTCTCCCTTGTTCTTCCCCTCTTCTCCTTACTTTTTCCTCTTTTCTTTCTCTGTTGCCGTGAAATGACCAAGTGAGTGCTACTTCTCACTCTCCTCACCTCTTACTATCCTAGTATTATATTTGGGCTTAAGAAATGATACCTCTAATTTAATTATTAGGCCCAATAAGACATAGTATTATAATATCTCTATTTAGTTCAAATAAATTAAACCAACACAATATACACACCAAGTCAATTAATTCAATTATTCATTATATCTCATATCAACTAAATAATTGATTAACACACCAAGTTAATTAATATAATCAATTATTATACCACCTAACAATCAATTAATTAATTAACACCCTAAATAAATAAAATAAAATAGTATAATAATATAAGAAATAAATACTAAAATTGGGTTGTTACAACTCTCCCCCACTTAAAAGATTTTCGGCCTCGAAAATTACCTCAAACGAACAACTCTGGATACGATTCCTTCATCTTATCCTCGAGTTCCCAAGTGATATTGCCATTGGCGGCTCCGCCCCATATCACTTTCACCAAAGCAATCTCCTTACCACGAAGCTTCTTCACTTCTCGATCTTCAATCCGCATAAGTGATGTATCAACCGTCAAATTATCCCTCACTTGAACATCATCTAATGGAACAACATGCGATGGATCCGCAATGTACCTCCTCAATTGAGACAAATGGAACATATCATGAAGATTAGAAAGAGACGGTGGCAATGCAATCCGATATGCCACTTCACCTACCCTCTCGGAAATCTGATAAGGACCAATGAAACGCGGCGTCAACTTACGCGACTTCAAAGCTCTACCAACACCCGTTATTTGCGTAACTCGAAGAAACACATGCTCATCTTTCTCAAACTCAAGAGCCTTCCTCCTCTTATCATGATAACTCTTTTGATGACTCTGAGAAGCCTTCATCTTCTCTTGAATCATCTTAATCTTATCCGTAGTCTCTTGAATCAACTCGGGTCCAACCATAGCACTCTCTCCTGATTCATACCAACACAAAGGAGTTCTACACCTCCTACCATAAAGAGCCTAAAAAGGTGCCATTCCAATACTCAAATGGAAACTGTTGTTATACGTAAACTCGATCAAAGGCAAGAAACTATCCCAATTTCCTCCTTGTTCCAAAACACAAGACCTCAAAAGATCTTCAAGTGACTGAATAGTCCTCTCCGTTTGACCATCAGTTTGTGGATGATATGCCGAACTCAAACGCAACTTCGTACCCAAAGCACTTTGCAAACCTTCCCAAAATCTCGAAGTGAACCTCGGATCTCTATCCGAAACAATGCTCGACGGAATACCATGCAAACACACAATCCTCTCGATGTACAACTTAGCAAGTCTCTCCATCGAATAATCCATCCTCATCGGAATAAAATGAGCACATTTCGTCAACCTGTCCACAACAACCCAAATCGCCTCACAATTATTCGATGTTCTCGGCAAACCCGAAACAAAATCCATAGAGATACTATCCCACTTCCACTCGGGAATAGATAACGGTTGCATCAAACCAGACGGCTTTTGATGTTCAATCTTTGACTTTTGACAAGTCAAACATGAATACACAAATTCCGCTACATCCTTCTTCATACCTTGCCACCAAAACATCTTCCTCAAGTCTTGATATATTTTAGTAGCACCAGGATGAATACTCAGACCACTTCTATGCCCTTCCTCAAGAATCCTCTTTCTCAAATCCGCAACATCCGGAACACAAACTCGATCACGACACCTCATGATACCATTCTCATCAATCCGAAAGTCACCACCTTTGCCTTGATTAATCAATGTCATAACATCGATTAATTTCAAATCTGACTTCTGACCTTCTCTAATCTCGTCAAGAATGCCACACGTAAGCTTCAACATACCAAGCTTAACACACGAAGACGTCGCTTCACAAACCAAACTCAAATCTCTAAATTGCTCCAACAATTCAAACTCTCGAATCATCAACATAGACATGTGGAATGACTTCCTACTCAATGCATCGGCTATAACATTCGCCTTTCCAAGATGGTAATTCAAACCAAAATCATAATCTTTCAAGAATTCCAACCATCTTCTTTGCCTCATATTCAATTCTTTCTGATCGAACAAGTACTTCAAACTCTTGGATCACTAAACACATCAAATCTCAATCCAAACAAATAATGTCTCCAAAGCTTTAACACAAACATAACGGCGACCAACTCTAAATCATGCGTCGGATAATTCCTCTCATGAAATTTAAGTTGCCTTGAAGCATAAGCTACCACTTGCCCTTTTTGCATCAAAACACCTCCCAAACCCAACAAAGAAGCATCACAATACACAACGAAAGGTTCTAACGGATCCAGTAAAATCAAAATAGGAGTCGTAGTCAATCTTCTCTTAAGCTCTTGAAAATTCGCTTCACACTGCAAAGTCCAAATGAAAGCTTGACCTTTCCTAGTCAACTGCGTCAACGGTAACGACAACTTAGAAAATCCTTCAATGAACTTCCTATAATAACCAGCAAAACCAAGGAAACTTCTAATCTCAGCAACAGACTTAGGAGCTTCCCATTGAGATACAACTTCAATCTTCGTAGGATCCACATAAATGCCACCACTCGAAATCACATGCCCAAGAAAACTTACTTCACTCAACCAAAACTCACATTTAGAGAGTTTAGCAAACAACTTCTTCTCTTTCAACACCGATAACATAACCTTCAAATGCTCGGCATGATCCTCTTCACTCTTAGAATAAATCAATATATCATCGATGAACACAATAATAAACTTATCCAGATAATCATGAAAAATTCTATTCATATACTCCATAAATACACCGGGTGTATTAGTCACACCAAAAGGCATCATGGAGTACTCGTAGTGACCATACCTTGTCCGAAAAGCAGTCTTTTGAATATCCTCAGCCTTTACACGAATATGATGATACCCAAACCTCAAGTCAATCTTGCTAAACACACAAGCTCCAACCATCTGATCCATCAAATCGTCAATCCTCGGAAGTGGATACTTGTTCTTAATCGTCACTTTGTTCAGTTGTCTATAATCAACACATAATCTCATAGAACCTTCTTTCTTCTTGACCAACAGAACAGGTGCACCCCACGGTGACACACTAGGACGAATAAACCTCTTCTCAAGCAAGTCTTCAAGTTGATCTTCAACTCTTTCAACTCAGAAGCAAACATTCTATAGGGAGCCATCGATACAGGACTAGTTCCAGAAACTAAATCAATCGAAAACTCAACCTCACGTTCCGGCGTTAAATCACTTATATCTTCAGGAAATACCTCCTCAAACTCACAAACTATTGGCAATTCTTCAATCGTCCTCTTCTCACGAATATCCAAAGTTGCCAACAACATAAACAACTCGGCACCATCTTGCACCGATTCATCAACTTGCTTAGCAGACACAAACCAATCTTCCTTAGCACCAACCTCAGAAAAAATAACCGTCTTCTCAAAACAGTTGATATACACCCGATTAAATTCTAACCAATTCATACCCAAAATCACATCAAGCTGCTCTAAAGGAAGACAAACTAAATCAATTCCAAAATCCCTACCAAAGATACTCAACGGACAATTCATACACACATAAGAAGTAGAAACAGAACCCATAACAGGTGTATCAATAATCATACTTCTACGCATATAAGATAATATAAGATTCAATCTCTTAGCACAATCCAAAGAAATGAAAGAATGTGTTGCACTGGTATCAATAATGGCAATCAAAGGTGTACCATTAATAAAGCACATACCTTGGATTAGCCTATCATCGGTAGTGGCCTCCGCACCAGACAATGCAAACACTTTTCCCTTCGCTTGCTCCTTCTTCGGCTTATCACATTTGGTACTAATGTGACCTTTCTCACCATAATTGTAACAAGTCACACTCGAACCAACTCCACACTTGTTTGCTTTGTGACCACTCTTGCCACACTTGAAACATGTCACAGAATCCTTACCACAATCAACAACACGATGACCTTCAACACCATATTTGAAACACTTAAGTGGAGTAGAAGATCCTCCCCCACTTGGCTTCTTGCCAAAACCAGATTGTTTCCTCTTGTCATCATACGGTTTCCCACGATCCTGATTTTCCCCTTCAAACTCTTGTAGAAAGAAGCACTTTCCCTACTATCCTCATCATAAATTCGACTCTTGTTAACCAACTCCGCAAAACGAGTAATCTGTTGGTAACCAATGGCCTTCTTGATATCATGTCTCAAGCCATTCACAAACTTCAAGCATTTAGATATCTCAGCATTAGCAGTATTGTAATAAGGACAATACTTGATAAGCTCCTGAAATCTAGCAGCATATTCAGCAACAATACCATTTCCTTGCTTCAATTCAAGGAACTCCACCTCTTTCTTCCCACGACAATCTTCTGGAAAATAGTTCTCCAAGAAGACATCACGGAAAAGAGCCCAAGTAACCTTAATGCCATCTTCTTCAAACCTCTGAAGAGTGTTGTTCCACCAATCTTCGACTTCCTTCTCAAGCATATGAGTATCAAACTGCACTTTCTGAGCATCAGTATAGTTCATGACTCTGAAGATCTTCTCAATTGCCTTTAGCCAAGCTTGAGCTTTATCAGGTTCATGCTCACCCTCAAATACAGGAGGATTGTTCCTTTGGAACCTCCCCAAAGCACGAAACTCATCATCATCTCCATTCCGGTTACCAGCATTCGCTTGAGGGATCTGACCAATGGAGCCAGCCAACATCCTCAACGCCTCAGCAATGGCATCATCATTCCTGCCTGCAACCATCGTCCTCATCAGCCAAACAACCAGACAAATAGTATCGATCGTGTTAGATACACAAATCAAATACAACAGGATTAGAAAATATTAACGACTATTGACCAATTGGTCGACCATGCTCTGATACCACTAATGTAACACCCCATTTTATACCCCAAAATACTTAATATATAATCAGAGTGAATAAGCACGCATATAAACAAAAGGGCGTCACATCGATGTTTTCAAAAACTAAAAGCTTTCAAAAACCAACATCATTCATCATCAATGTACAATACACCTGGTCATTTAAAATAACACATTTCAAATATCATGAATCATTAAGAATATGCGTTCGCAGCGGAAAATAATGAATACTCATGTATTTCATAAAATGATTCATGTCCCATACCATCATCATCTCTCAATAATCTCCTCAAGATAAAATAAAACCATATCCAGAATATTTGGCACTATGGCCTCTCAAACAGCAAATTGCAAATAAACACGTTCACAAGTAATAACATAATACATATCCAAATAAGACATGAGTTCAATACTACTAATCTACCCAGTGTTACATGATCAGATCATTGACTCACTACCTAGTCTCCAAACAAAACATGGAAGCTCTCCGGCTAAATCTCGAGTGAGCTACTAAGCGTCAGAACCTGTATGTCGCCAAACGAGGGCAACATTAAAACAGAAGGGTGAGAATTTGAATCATTATGAAGAAAGTATAATAAAGCACAATGATTAAATCAACAATTAAAGGAATTCATCACACATTGTATAACCATGTAAATAATACTAACCAATATTTATTTCACATGTTTCAAGCATACATCAAAACTCAAGGAGTATAATAGTAAATCCAATGCTATATTCCCAAATATACACATAACTATAATTATCGCATAATCACATATTTTTCCAAGTTATGTATCCAAACATCACCAAATTCAATTACCATATCTCATACACACATAACAATCACATCAATGCATATATTCAGTTATCACATAACTCTAATGTGACTCAATGCAAGACATGTGACTCTATGCATGTGGTACCGCAATGTGAACCCAACGTTTCACCGCTTTCCGATTCAATATCTAGAATCCAAGCCACACTTCCGATCCGGACAAGATCAAAGCCACTACGCCTATTTCCAATTAAGGATCAACATCTTCTACGCCTATTTCCATTCAAGGATCAACGTCTATTACCATGTGAACCCACAGTTTCACCGCTTCCACCATAAAGCCGACCATGCCATGAATGAATGTATAAATACCAATAACATATGCAATTAAGATCATCTCTACCATCTTAACATTCCACATATCACCATAATTCAACTCTATGAATTATCCACCAATTGTATGTATACACATTCATAACAAATGTACTATTCACATATATAGGCTAATTATCAAATATGCACACAATTTCCAATTAACACTAGTAACTATACTATCTCATGTTAATTCAGAATTTGCCAAATATATATGAATACACACTTTCATAATCAAACAATTAATCACTAGATTTCATGCCAAAATACAATTACGGTCAAATTCTCGAGATACCGTAATTTACCGACACACCAAATAATTTATCCAAGTCCAAGTATTTTCCAATCAATTAGAATCATTGAAATTAATTCAACTACTAATTTAATTAACCAATTAACATCAAACTATATTAATTTAACTCACTTATATTCTATTCCTAAAATGTGTGTCAATTTCCATCACAAAATCAACATTTATTTATAAAGAATATTTAAATCAAACACAATTACGGTCGATTCGTAAAATATCACAATTTCAACAAAATAACACCACCACGTTAATCTACTAATTAAACTTAGCTAACACGTAAATTTTCATCAAATTCCGGACAACTAATATTATACCGTTTAATTCAGCTAATTCGGTCAAACGGGACTGTTTTGAATTACATTATCTTCCAATTGTCTAAACTATAGCACTACCTTTATTATTTAGCTACAGTGCACCAGAAAATATAATATAGCTGTCATACGGTGAACTGGACTTTTTGTGTTTTTTATCGCAATGTCGCGGATAGCAAGAGTCGCCACCGACTTTTCTTTTATCCAATAAGGAAAGGTGGAAAAGAACAGGAAAGACCTCAATAGATTTTGGGTTCGGGAGGTACATTATACAAAGGGAAGGTGTTAGCACCCTTTGTATCCATGGTTATCCATGGGCTCTTAATTGCTGGATCACTTATATTTTTGTCTGAAAAGTGTTCGTGAATTGTTTAGAAAATTGTTTTGAAAGAGAGTTTAACTTTGTAATGATTCTCGTATGAATGTATACAAAGTATTTATCTCATTTGATTTTGAAAATGGTTTAGAAAAATATAACTCGGTAATGATTCTAGTATGAATGTATACCAAGTGGTGATTTTCTAGGATTTGTACAGTGTAAAGTGTGAGGGGTGGAAAATGTTTTAGGTTATGATCCAGTAATTGAGAGTTATACCTTCCTGAGGTCGTTATGGGCATTTCCTATCCTTATGAGGGTAAAACTGTCCTTACTATTGAGAAGTAAGTAATCTTACCCTTTGGATGTTTAAGGGTCACCGTAGGGTCATCGATAGGTCATTGAAGGCAACAGTTGTAAGGATACCTTAGCATTCGAAGGGACGATCATCATTTAACCGTAGGCTACACCGAAGGGTCATCGAGGGACAAAATCGTAATTTCGAAGGCAACATCCGAGGGACCATGATTTATTTTATGATGATTTAACCGAAGGGTCTTTGCTAAGGGTATCCCCATATTCGCGGGACATGACCGTTATACCGTAGTACCGTAAGGCAGCAAAAAGAGGTCCAAGATCACTTATTTAAAGGTCATATTTTAAAGTCAATTAAGTAATTAAGTCCATACTAAAATCAATGCATTAAAATTAATATATTAAAATTAAGACGTTAAAATTAACACATTAAAATTAATTAGGCCACTTAGGGTGAATCTCCACAAGGGTATCCCACAAATAAAGGGGAAGACCTAAACAGCAATCTTTTCCTGGGACATATGAACCTTTGCAAAATTCAGCAAACGGGTTAGAATACCAAATCAGGATGCAATCGAGAGTTGCACCAAAGTAATAGGTAAACAAAGCATGATTATGATAAAACAGCGGCATCCATTACAACAATTCAAAGTATCCAGGCAGACTTAAGTTACATGCAAAGCCTCAAATATATTTATGAATCTCAATTATGATATCACATGTGAATTAGGAACATAAAGCGATAATAGTAACGCAAACCTGTTTGCAATTGAGTCGCAACCTTGAATTGGCCGATCGGATAGAATTGAGCGGAGGTGACCTTGCTGCCGCCGTAAGATTAGATTCGGTAAAAAGGCACACAATAGTTTCCGTTGTAGAAACTATTGTGCAAAAAGAATCAACTAAATACCAAAAGGGAATCAGGAATTGCAAAAGAAATAGTGTAACACTTGTAAAACACAATGCCTAAGCTGCTGGAAAAGAAGAGAAAATGCAAAGGCGAAAACGGCAAAGGAAAAAGAATCTCGGCCCCAGCTCCCCCTTTTAGGTTTTCAAGGTGGCTATTTATATTGGTGTCATTAGGTCATGCATGCTGCCCACAAAGGTCTTCAACACGTACGTGGATATAGGGCCCAACGGATCTTCAAGTCTCCGAAGCGTTGCCTGCGCCCACAAAGTAGGGGAATGGTGTGACGTTCGTCACACCATGTGTGACGCCCGTCACAGGGGTAGGCGTGACGCTCGTCACAGCCTCTGTGACGCTCGTCACAGACGCCACACCCGTGTTCTTGTACTTTGGGTTGGGCTTTGCTGTTTGGTTCGTTTTCTTTTCTTTTTGCACCCCTTTTCCTCGGCTTCCAAATAAACCACTTTCATATTATCACTAGGTGAGCGTGTAGCGAGTAGGCCATTTTGGGTCATTCGCGAGCTGGGCCTTTGTTCCTTTAAGTGTCATAAAAATGAGTCGGAGCGCCCTGAAATGTCTTGAAATATTAATGGGCAAATTTTGGGGTATGACAATAGCTATACTGTCTGTTTCTACTAATTAAAACAACTAAGTAATAAAAATAGTAGTATAAGAAGGGATACTATGAAATGAAATGGAACAGCTCGTGAGACATTTTATAGAAAAAAAGACTTTAACCGAACAACACTTATGACCACTCACCAAAAGTATTATATTGTTCAGTTTCTCAAAAGGAAAACAACTAATTAATAAACTTTAATAAACTAAACGGCATGGAGAAGTGGTGTTATATAGTATATAGTGAGAAAAGAAAAACAAGTAGTGACGCTACAATATAAAAAATATCAAATTGGACTCTCAATCTATCCCTCAATTTCACCCATATATCAATTTCAAACACAATTAATCATCACAAATCAAAGATTACTCATCAAAACCTAACAATTTCAAAAACCATAAAAATTAGGGATTTCAACCTAAACATATTTCTATCCATTGACCCAATTATACTAACCCATAATAATAAGGATTCTCCCCCTTACCTCTTCAATTTTCTGGAAACCCTAGCTTCTCCCTTGTTCTTCCCCTCTTCTCCTTACTTTTTCCTCTTTTCTTTCTCTGTTGCCGTGAAATGACCAAGTGAGTGTTACTTCTCACTCTCCTCACCTCTTACTATCCTAGTATTATATTTGGGCTTAAGAAATGATACCTTTAATTTAATTATTAGGCCCAATAAAACATAATATTATAATATCTCTATTTAGTTCAAATAAATTAAACCAACACAATATACACGCCAAGTCAATTAATTCAATTATTCATTATATCTCATATCAACTAAATAATTGATTAACACACCAAGTTAATTAATATAATAAATTATTATACCACCTAACAATCAATTAATTAATTAACACCCCAAATAAATAAAATAAAATAGTATAATAATATAAGAAATAAATACTAAAATTGGGTTGTTACACCTAATGGCACGATCTGTAAAGTGCATGTCATCCTTATGAAAAGGTTTATGAATGTTACCTTGATTACTTTCAGCCGTGGAAGAAGGGCCAGGGACATCGCCTGGAATAATAGAGAGGGGAATAACCTCCAGAATATCTTCATCCAGAAACTCCATGGACGGAGTCCTTGCCTTGTGAGTGGGTTTTGATCCTGAGGATGAGGGATGTTGTGACATTTTGTTGAACTTTTGATAAAAATATTTTTGCCCTAGCAGAGGTTGTCTGAGAACTTGGATGAAGATGGAAATGGTTGTGTTGAGGTAGCATGTAGAAATGGCATAGATACTAGTTTCAATACTAGGTAATTATTTATCATAAATGTGGCACTTTCTTTTAAGTGGGCATACAATATTTTTATTACCTTTTCCACTCCACTTTAATTGCTATAACTTCTCATGAATACAAATCCCCAATTTCCCTCTTAAATATTCAAACTGATTAGCATTCAGAGTCCTTGCAAATTTGTCAGCTAATTGCATTTCATGCTTTAGTGCTATGATTTTTTCTTCCACAAATTCTCTAATGAAGTGATGACAAAATTCAATGTGCTTAGTCCTGCTGTGCTGAATAGGATTTTTGGAAATAGTTATAGCACTCAGGTTGTCATAGTACAATGTCATGACATCGTGTGTGACATTGTATTCAGTCAACATTAGTTTCAACTAACCTTGTTGAGAACAGCTACTTCCACCTGCTATGTATTCAGCTTGATATATAACACAAACACCACTTTCATCTTTGAATACTTCCGAATATGTAGGAGAAGGAGTCCTTGCACTCTCCATGCCAATCTTCTTAACATTGTTCTTGGCACATTTGCTTTGAGATAGAAAAATAGACTCTTCTATCTTCTTGACTTGTAGCCCAAGTCCAACAAAGCTCTTCCCAACTTCAGACTATATTTGTCTAGCAACATGTTCTACCATCTGATCTGACCTCCTCCCAAACCCAATATTATCCACATCTGTTTGAGCCAGCATGGGCTTTTCTCCTTGAGGTTTCAGAAAAAAAATCTTTGAAGATTTCAACCACATCAAATTTGTTTTTGGTTCAGGTGTATCTGGAGAAGTCATCCACCACTGCATACTTATTTCCACCAAGGATTTCCACCTGCATGGGTCCCATCAAATTCATATGGAGGAGTTTCAAACCTTTGGAAGTGATGTCATGTATGAGTTTCTGGTATGACATCCTTGTCTGACATTTCCCATAGACTTTTCTTTCATCACTCTTCAATTTGGGAGTTCCTCTAATAGCTTCAGCAGATATAATCATCTTCATACCTTGCAGATGGCTCAATCTTTGGTGCCATGTCTTCACTCCTTCTTCTTTGACTAAGGTACCCTTTGAAGAATCACCAATTTGAGAACTCCACATGTAACTGTTGTCTTTGGTCCTGACTTCTTTCATGATCACTTCACTTTCTTTGTTAGTAATCAAACATTCAGTTTTAGTGAAGTTAACATTTAGACCTTGGTCACACAGTTGACTGATGCTTATTAGATTAACAGTTAATCCCTTAACCAGTAGGACATTGTCAAGGTAGGGAACTCCATGGAAATCAAGCTTACCAATCCCCTTGATTTTACCCTTTGCTCCATCACCAAAGGTTACATAACTTGTGGCATGAGGATGAAGTCCAGTTAGCAGGTTTTTGTTTCCAGTCATGTGTCTGGAGCACCCACTATCAAAATACCAATCTTCTTTGGCTGAAACTCTGAAGAAAGTGTGAGCTATTAAACTTGTGACATTAGTCTTGGGAACCCATTGCTTTTTGTTGATAGGTCTGTGATGTTTGGGTCTAGGTTGATAGTGAGTCTGATGATGAACAAGTCTAGGATAACCATACAGCTTATACCAGAAGGGCTTCAGGTGGCCAAGTTTTCCACAGTAATGGCATCTCCGTCTTTGGTGTTTCCCTTTCTGCTGTCTTCCCTTCTGATGTTGTGATATATGATGTGACATCTCAGGTTTGCTTTTAATATGGTTGCACTTAAGTTTGGATTTAGGTTTGCCACCAATGTAACTGCACTCAGGTTTAGATTCATTAAACCCAATGCCAGATTTGTCTCCTGTTATTTGTCCAGTCTGGAGAATCTTGTCTATTGAGTCAGATCCATTGTTTAACATTCTTACATACTTGGTCATCTCTTCCAGTTTAGAATTCAAGAACACAACTTCAGTTTTTAACTTGGAGATGGTTTCCACATGTTCTGCCTTCTCATTCTCCAGTTGTACTATCACTTTCTTCTGGCTTTCAACTTGTTGACTTTCATCTAGCTTGGCATTCAGAACCTCTGCTTCTAGTTTTAATATGGAGATGGTTTCCAAGTGTTCTACCTTCTCATTCTCAAGTTGAGTTATTACCTTCTTCTGGCTTTCAACCTGTTTACACACCTCTTCACTTTTGTGACACAACTTTCTATAGGTAGTGGCCAACTCTTCAAAGGTTACTTCATCATCACTTGAGTCTTCATTAGAACCCCATCTTCCAGTCAAGGCAGTCACCGGATTTGCAGACTCTTCTATTTCACTTTCATCAGACCAAGTGGCAACAAGACTCATCTTCTGTTTCTTGAGTGTAGCACCTCAAATTTGCACCCTACCATTTTGTACATTCATTTCATATTAGGTCATAACATAACATAGGCCACTGCATAACATTGCATTGTCCATTTGCCCAAGTGCAAGCTCAGTTGACCGGTTGGGTCAAACTGATCAGGAGAATCAGTCAAACAAGCAAGCATGTGCTATTTTCATTGAGACAAAGCCCTAGGGTGGATTTATCAAGCTTATATGGTCCAAGGATCATTGTGAAGTGGTTTGGCCAAGGATTGGATGATCAAAGCTCAACAGTCAAGCTGAATTTCTTTAGAAACCCTAGAAAGTCAACTGTGGTCAACTATGCCTGATTTTATGGATTGGAAGGTGTGAGATGGTTTGAAAGGCCTCATTCATGTCCATACAAGTCTCATTTGACATACCAAAGACCAAGGTTGAAGAATTGGAGGTCAGACAAGAAGTTTCCTAAAATGGCAGGTGACCTGTAATTTCAGCTGCCCAAAATGGAAAGTTTTTCTCCTCAAAATTACTTCATCATACAAGCTTCAAATGGAATTTTGTCCAACATGAAAGTTGAAGATCTTGATCTCACCATTCCAAAAAGTCCAAGAACTTGAAATTCCCATGTGTGGTTAGCAAGATATGGTCCAGTCATTTTCCAAAAATGCCCGAAATCAAAGTGGCATAACTCTCACATGGAGTGGCCAAATTGGATGGTTCTTCTTTGAGCAAATCACATTTGATGTGTACTTTCATAATCCATCATCACATTTTGCCAAAAGCATTCACATAAAAAGGCCATTTTTCAAGTGCACTAATTAAAAACCAAGGGCAAAATGGTCCAACTTTCGAAATAATTGGAATTTTGAAATGGGACTTTTGGCAACACCTTCTAAATGTCATTTGTGACCTGTTGGAACCAAGTTTGGACAGAAAAATCAGCTGCATTAACCAAGGGCATTTTGGCCACACTTGAAATTACACATTAACACTAATTCTCCAATTTTGCTAATCTTAATTAATTTGTGATTAAGCATTGGTATAAATAGATAATTGTAACTGTAATCACTAAGAATAATCATTTTTTCAGATTCATCCAAAAAACTCTCAAATTCTCTCACTTTTTCTCCAATTTCCACATACACTTTTTCATCAATTCTTCAATAATTCACTATTGTTTCTGCGAATTCTTGGTTGAATCTTCATTTGTAGGTGATCTTAGAGTTCTGTTTGTAGCAAATTGAAGCAAAAACCGTCCGAAACTCCAGCTGCTACAAGCTTGCTCTCACATGGCAGTTACGATTTTCCACTGATCCGTGCACCGTTGAGCTGCGAAATCATCATCATTCATCTTCATAATCATCAATCACGATCTGTTTTCAAGAATCAAGGCCAATAACACCAGAATTTCACGGCTGCACTTCAAGAAGGTGATTTTTCGAAATCTTTAATTCGTGAAATCAAGATATGGCTTAGATAGTTCGTGGAATGTAGGTTAATTTGATGTTTGAATCGCGCGATTCCGTTAAGTATTGAGCTAGATATGTTGATCCGAATATTTGTGTGTGAAACTTCTTTCGGTTAGATCTTTTTGCACGTTAATCTTTAGCCAAAAGCGTTGCCATATCCGTAACCTACATGGAGAGACGGAGAGAACGGTATGCGGTTTGTTTGATTTCGTTGAAAAAAGCTCGTAACCGCATTTGCCGTTGAAGGACGAAGAACCGCGATGAAGGTGAAAGGAATCTGGAAATTTCACGTTTCAATCCGTCATGTTCGCTTGGCAATTCAAAATTCTGTTTCCCTCCATGAAGAACCAATAGCGCGCTGCCACCGCATTAATGAATGAGCACATGCGTTTTGGTATTTACGGAAATGCCATTAGCATTTAATTAATTCGAATTCCACTTAAATAAATATTATCCTAATTAACAAAACTTTAAAAAATCATAAAAAAATTCATTATTAATCCAAAGTTAGTGAGACTTTTTTTGTTGAATTCATAATTTTGTCTAGAATTTTATAGGTATGATAGTTCATGTTGTGCTTGGTAAAATTTTTGAATGGTATATTGATATTTGACATGTGTGACAAATTTGCATGTTTCACCATTTTAATCACCAAATATTCATTCTAGCTCCAAAATTAATGAAATTTCATATGGTGATTCTTGACACATTCCTGGAATTTTTGATATATCATTTGTGATTTTTTGACCTCTGGTTTGTTAGATATGATTTATTTAATTTGAGTGTGACAATTTGTGTCACACTATGCTATGCTGAGTTCATGAATTATTTTTCCATGCTTCCCTTAGGCCAATGGCCCTGATTTTTTGCATGAGATACAATGTATATGTTAGGTTTCATCCTGAATTTTTGTGGACTTAATTGATCCATTTTCTAATTGATTTGGATTTTTGATTGCTGTTTAGCAATTTTGGATTGTTTCTTGAGTAGCAAATTTACATGTCTTGTAAAATACTCATCCCTTATCCTATGAATATGAAATTTGGTGGATTGCTTCCTAACATGTATAGCTTTGATTTGGCTTTGGTCCCACTCATTTCTAATTTGATATCACTGTTTTACCATTGATTGAAGTTGATACTCATTTGGTGACCCAATTTGGTTGTGTTTTTGCATGCCTTAACATGTTGATTTAATTGACATAGCTCCACTAGTCCAAAATGCATGAAAATTGATATGCTGCTTGTTGAACATGTTCTGTTTAGGATATAATTTTTGTGGAATTTATTATGCTGTTTTGATATTTTTTTGGATGTGATCATTCTGGTTGTTCCTATATGACTCATAATTGCCTAGCTTGATCTAATTTGTGCATGAAATTAATTTGGTGTATGGTTTAGACATGAGACCAATCGGATTCTCTTTGTATTTGATTAATCTTGGTTTTGATCATGTTTCACTTGCTGTTTTAACTTTTTTCCTTCTTTTTGACCCTAGGCTTGGCCTAGTGGTCTAGTTTCTCACATTTGGTGTGGATTTTCAGGATGAAATGCACAATGCTTAAGGAGATTGCTTCAAGGCAATTTGAATTGAGTTTGGTTGGTGTTTATGAACTAACATGACTTTGTGTTGTAGGTTTGATGCTTGAGCTTGGGCTTGTAGCTCGCACTTGTGTGCATTGACTTGTGTTGTCTGTATAGATTAACATTTGCTGTTTATTGTTGGTTTGTCTGAGTACTGATGATACTTGATTGATTTCAGGTACATTTAGTCGCTTACAGTTCTTTAAGAACTTGCTTGCTGTTGCTTGGTTTTTAAACCACTTGAGGTAGGACTTCTATTCTCCATGTAGTCTGGAAGACCTGGCCTGTTACTTGGCCAGGCAACTGTCTGAAGTCCTCCTTAAGAGGCGATGTTTGTGATTGTTTACTTTTGTGCCAAGCAGGTAAAGACCTCTATGAGGCAATTGGTGGATCAAAGGGATATGCAATCTATCCCCCACTATTCTGTTGAGTCGTCCCTCTGCTCACACTACTGTGTTGATGCATTGGGACACAAACCCAAGATCTTGTACAATGTACAGTTGTGTCAGAGTCTTGAGTGTAGAAGGGTTCCCACATTCTGAACCCACGCTCCTTTGTCTTAAGCTCTCCCTGACCAGGGATAAGAGCTGTGAAGTCTTATCTTCACTCACCTTTCATCAGCTTCACCTTAGCCCCTCAATGGCAAGGTTAAGAGCTAACCTTACCCCGATACAGAGGCTTGTTTGTTGAGGTTGATATGACCCCTCGACTAAAGCCTAGCCCTGATGTTTGAGCCCCTTGTTGGTGTGTTTATTTCATGCTGTATATGTTTGTGTGGTGTGATTGTATCCCCTAGGTGCTAGACTCCGCGTAGTCTCGTTTGCATGTCAATTAAGGTAGCACGGTTCCTTCGTATAGGACTTCCTTTCTTGCTTGAGCTTTCCTAAAACACAAACAAACATTATCCCCTCTTAAGGATACGTCAACTCCTTCTACTACAGGTGAGTAAGTCTCCAAAGGTCGAGCATCCGGTAGATTGCGTAGTGACGTGATCCACTTAAAAAACACCAACCAACAAGACTAATTTAGCCGAACTACGGCAACTCTGATTCTCATGTCCAGATGAGATATGTAGGCACGAGATGCGATGTCTTGTCGAGTTTGACTAACAACTAACACTAATTCTTTTCTCTTGCCCTAGTTGCAATCGAGACCTTTCTTCTGCCTGTGTCTTTGTTTTGTGCTGTTGTGTGCTTGGAAGCTGATGTAAGTCCATCGAGTGGCATTCGGGTTCCAGTGTTAGTGCGTGTTTTTGGTTCGGATGCTGATGTAAGCCCAGTGATTGGCATTCAGGCTCCTCGTTTGCCTTCTTGTGTGTGCTTGGTTCGGATGCTGATGTAAGTCCAGTGATTGGCATTCAGGCTCCACGTTTGCCTTCTTGTGTGTGCTTGGTTCGGATGCTGATGTAAGTCCAGTGATTGGCATTCAGGCTCCACGTTTGCCTTTGCCAGTGTTTGTTTGTGTGCGTGTTAGCCGAGCTACGAATGCTCTGATTCTCCTTCGTCCAAAGGAGACACGTATGCATAGGATGCGACATCCTAGCGAGCATGTGTCGTTTCCCCAGTCCGAACTACTTAGACTCTGATGTCTATGCTTGATAGACTAAGTAGGCCTAGGATGCGATATCCTGCCGAGTCAGTTTTGTCTGTTCCTTGTGTCTCTTTCAGCCAGTGTGTGTGTGTGAGCAGTGTTTTAGCAACCATTTTCCCTTCCTATTGTGCGTGGATCCCGTCGAGTACGACGGATGCGTAGGGGTGCTAATACCTTCCCTTCGCATAACCGACTCCCGACCCCATTCTCTTTGGTCGCGAGACCATGCTTTTTCCCAGGTTTACTCTGAGCGTTTCCTTTCCCTCTTTTGGGATAAATAACGCATGGTGGCGGCTCTGTTGTTCTTGTTTTCCCGCCGGTTTTTCGCGTAATGCGACAGCTGGCGACTCTGCTGGGGACGAGAGAAGTTGACCTGTGCTGGTCCATCTTCCCTAAGCGAGTCTCTCCTAGCGCTCTCTAGGTTAGGGCTTTGGTTGCTTTTTGCTGTGTTGTTTATTGCATTCATTTCATTTATTGTTTGCATTTATGGTTTGCATTAATGTTTGCATTCATTCATATTCATCTGCTGTGCTGGCTGTGTTTCTCTATTTGGGGGTGGGAGTTCCATGAGGTAAAAGGCCCAATACCCAGGCTATGAGTGCAATCTAGGAAACCTAGGAATAGAGTTAGTCATGGGAAGCGGGTGGTATGCGCCACTTAGCGGAACATCGACGTCACGAGCAGTTCAGACCCTGGTGGGGTACCATCGTTGCATACTTCAGGTGTGTATATGATGGTATTCTGCGAAAGGTTATTTATACTGCGTTTCTTTCGACCTTACCCTGGCCTAGATGACACCCGTGAGTGGGGAGGGAATGATCACTTTAACAGGTACAGATGGTGACTGTTGGTGACCGGTAGGTGACTTGTTGGTGACTCAGTGTTCTGTTGGTGACTCAGTTTCTCAGATTGGGTTCAGATGACAGTTGACCAGTTGACTTTGGGTTTCAGAGGATTGTTGTTCAGAGTTCGAGCCGAAGCTTCGATCCTGTGTTCAGAGATGCACAGCTTGCCAGTCGTGTCTGCATCATGTGCATCATACCATGTTTACTTTTCAAAAGAAACGCAATCAACAAAAAAAAAGAATCAATAAAAAAATTGAAAAAAAAGAAAAAAAAATGATCCCTGCATGCATATCATTTCTCAGGTACATTCTAGAGTCTGTTCACTGATAGATCCGGGTGCTCATTTACAGATGAAATTGTTGGTTTCACTCGGTACTCATTGCTCTTGTATACTGTGCCGTTGCTGCAGATTGCTTTTTTTTTCGAAGATGAATCAGGCTCTTTGAAGGCCTGAGAAATGATCATTATCATGTGCATCATAGGCATTAGCATCATAATCATAACATGTTGCATAACAGGTGTTCTAGTTCGGACTTCTCACTCTGGCTCCTGTCTGAGACAGGATTGTTGATCATCGTCCGCACCGCAACCAGATCGAATCATCAGAGGAGTATGGATCAGGTTCAGACTGAGTTGGCTGAGATGAGGGCAAACATGGCCCAGTTCATGACCATGATGCAAGGGGTCGTTCAGGGGCAAGAGGAGCTGCGAGCCTTAGCCCAGAGACAGGAAGCCATGATTCTGCCACCCAGTCGTGCTTCACCAGAGGGGGTCCCCGTTAATGATCAAATTGCTGCTGTCACTATTCCCGTCAACAACTACGACGTGGATGATGATTTGAGGGGTATCATAGTCAATGGACAGCCTCTTGCTACAGAAACTGTTAATGTCAGAGCAACCCGTACTCCGGTTCGCCATCGTGGCTCTTCAAGTTCGTTGAATTCTAAGAAGCCATTCTCTGGGGCACCCAAAAGGGGAGAGAGTGAAACAAATGTTGTGCACTGGCGAGGGAGTGCGAACAGAGGACAATATCGTCAAGCTGCCGCTGTGACTATTCCAGCAACCCAACAGCAACAGGGAAGGCCAACTCGGCGGTATCAACATCAGCAACATCGTCCGCAACAGCAGGCTTACCAGCCTCCCTATGATAATCAAGCCGGTACAAGTAATGAGAGGAAGAGGGTCATTTTTGACCCGATCCCTATGTCATACGCAGAGCTGTATCCCTCGTTGATAGAGCGGAACTTGATTACTCCCAGAGACCCTCCGGCTATACCCGTCAACCCTCGGTGGTGGTATAGGCCTGAGCAGCATTGTGTGTATCATTCGGGTGCTCCTGGTCATGATGTGGATAGTTGCTTTCAGTTGAAAATGAAGGTTCAAGACCTCGTGCAGTCAGGTATTCTGAACTTTGAAGACTTGGGTCCCCGTGTTAATCAAGCTTGAAGATAACAAGTCGCGGGCTGGCGTTGGCTTTTCTCCTAAGGTCTTCAACAAAGAGGGTTGATCAAAAGCAGAAGCTACTAATGCAAGAGATTCTGACAATTGTTATCCCTGGTGGGATCTATCACAATTGGGTCACTGTGGGCGTTCCTACAGTTGTTCATAAGTCAGAGTAATAATCACTTTGTTTAAAAACCCTTCTCCCATGCCAAAAGGAGAAGTGATGACATTGTTGGCAACATTTTGTGCAATGATATTTTCATTCAAGTAAATGCATGTTAAACATTTGTTTTTCCAATTGTTTTCCCTTTTCGCTTTTTGCATGAAATTGGTGATCACAAAAAACCCTAAAAACAGGAATAAAAGCAATCTTTTCATCTGCATAACGATTGTCTTGTTTGATTTCCAAAAAGCTTTTCATATCGAAATCATTATGCAGGTTGTTTCTCAAACCCATTGAACATAATGATCGGACGTCATCTCCCAATTTTGAATTCCCTGTATTCGAAGTAGAAGAAGATGATGTTGAAGGGATTCCTGACGAGATTTCCCGACTTCTTGAGCAAGAAAAGAAGATCACTCAGCTGCATCTCGAGAATCAGCAGAACAGCCAACTGGGGCATCAAAAAAAAATCAATCAAAAAAAAAAAAAAAAACAAAGAAAGAAAGGGTGCAAAAGAAATCAAAAGAAATCAAAAGCAAAATCAAGAGAAAAAACAAAGGAAAAATAGCACCCTCAAAGTCCCAAGTTGACTGATGCTGAATTCGATCGAAAAGAAGAGATTAACTGCCAGGTGTCATGGTCAGTTACATCAGCAGAGAGTGACGAAAGCATTCGACTAGAAGGTCGAGTCTCGAGTTCTGAGAAAATGACCTTGTGCTCAAGAAAGTCTTGTCTTTCGTGCCCGATTCCAAGGGCAAATGGACTCCAAGCTATGAACGTCCATATGTTTTCAAGAGAGCCTTTTCAGGCGGTGCTTTGACACTTACAGCAATGGATGAAGAAGTTCACTCGTCCTGTGAATCCAGATGCAGTCAAGAAATACTTAGCCTAAACAAAAAAAAGCAAAACAGCTCGCTAAGTTGAACACCCCAAAGGGTAACTTAGGCAAAAAGGAGCGTCTCGGTGGATTGAAAACCCGAAAGGGCGATCCAGGCAAAAGTTAGAGACATTGAAAAAAGAATTTGCATCTCGCTAGATTGAGCGCCTCACACCGGGGCAATCTAGGCAAAAATTAGGGATTTGGCAAGTAACTGCATCTTGACAAGACCGTGTTCTATATCTGTCATCCGCCAGGAATTCTTTATGCGTCGTCGACCGAAGCTCCGAATACATCGAGATTCAGAATGGTAGAGGAAAGGTCATTATGTTCAATGTAGCCCTCTCCAATATATATCACCGATTTCAAACTTGTAAAGATCTATGGAGTCTCGCCCTTTGCAGACTACCATTCCATCACATCGATTTGAGCTTTTACCCCATTATTTGCACTCTTATTTGTTTCAACTCAACAAATGTTTTGCATGTTTTAATTGATAAGGTATCATTGTTTTCAAAATAAACAAAATTTTTCACAAAATTGTTCTTAAACAAAGTGAACATTCACAATGATGAAAGGATACCTAGGAGACCCGCAGTGCTCTCCCAAGGGTGGTATGATTACCGACGGGTAAGACAATTGCTCGTATCTCGAGCACGACTGTATCTTTGTCCTGTAGAACCTTTTCATGGTTACTCCTCGGCGAGGTTGCTCGGAGCAGTGTTGGTTGAAGTTGTTCATCTTCATGTCCCCGACAGTGTGTAGCACCTCAAATTTGCACCTATCATTATACATACATTGTCATATTAGGTCATAGCATATCATGGTCGACTGCATAGCATTGCATTGTCCCATTTGCCTCAAGTGCAAGCCAATCAAGAAATTAGGTCAAACTGGTCAGGAGATCAGTCAGTCAAGCAAGCAAGCACAATTCTCAAGGAGCCAAGGCCCTAGGTTTGGTCCAACATGTTCACATGACTTGGGGGTCCATTTGAAGTGTTTTGGTCAAGGATTGGATGTTCAGAAGTCATCAGTCAATGCACAGTCAGTCAGAAACCCTAAAAGTCAACTGTTGGTCAACTGTCCATTTAATCAGTGATTTGATGATTGGATTTGGTTTGAGAGAGCTTATTCATGTCCATATAGGCCTCATATATCATGTCAAACACCATCATGGAAGAATTTGAAGCCAGATCAGAAATTTCCAAAAATGGAAACTGGACCTGTAATTGAAACTTACCAAAAATGGAAAGTCTTGATCCTCAAACTTACATCATGATACAAGCTTCAAATGAATTTTTGCCCAACATGAAAGTTGAAGATCTTGTTCTCCCATTTCCAAAAAGTCCAAGAACTCTCAATTCCCATGTATGGTTGGCAAGTTATGATCGAATCGTTTTCAGAAATTCTTAAACTTCAAAAGGCCATATCTCTCAAACCATTTGGCCAATTTGGGTGGGGTTTTTTCCTACAAGTCACATTTGATCCCCTCTTTCCAAAAATGTAACTTTCATGTACCAAAACTTCACCAATCAAAATGGCATTTTTTGACTTGCTTGAATTAATTTCAAGTGAGTTAAATTTTGACTTTTCAAAATAATCATTTTTAAACCATTTGGCCATTTGAAATAGTTCAGAAATCATGTTTTGGTCATGTTACCAAGTCCTTTTTGTGCAGTACATAGCCATCACCTAGTTGCTTGAAAATTGGAAGAAAAGTACACTTTCACCCACTCTACTCCATATTTTCATGAACCATCATTCAGTACCACAAGCAACATCAAACAGCAGAGATAAACATCATTTTCTGTCACTTAGAAACACTACTAGCAGCAGCCATAACAGAAAAACCTCACTCCCTAAAAAAATTTCATTCTTGGCCATTTCTAAAAATCTGTCAAAAACTCCAAAGAGACTAAGCCTTGCATTGCCTAAAGCAACATCCAAGCAACATTGTGGACCTGTTGCAACCACATTTTCCCAACTGGAAGCCCCTTTTCCACTGCTGTTTTAAGGAGGCATCAGCCATGGCAGGTCTGAATGGAGGCTATTCCAAGCACTCTTGAACCAAAATTCTTCAACTATTCTTCATTTATAAGCTTAAGGCGCAACTGTTTTGAGTCAAAGCCACCAAACAACAGCAGAATCACAACTGTTCATCAAGTTTGGTAAGTTTTCGACCATGGCCATTTGCAAAATTATGAGATACTTATTATAGATCTTTTTGTGCTGAGAATGATGAAGTTTAAATCACTAAAAATGGTTAAACTATGCATGAGAAATCTGGATTCAAAGGTTCACATTCAAACTTACTTTTGCTCGATGCTGTTTGTTTAGCATGATTTAATGGATATGGCTGTTGGACTATGCATGTACGTTGTTCACTGATCATGGTGATATGCTCATTTCCCATTTCTGGGAATTTTGTTCTTCATGATGAAGAACACGCATTGTTCCTTCAAACCCTAGGAAGATTTGCCCAGAAAATTTTGAACCTGCATGCCTCGTTACTGTACCCGCGCCTCAGCCAATACGAACATTTCGTTCCAGCGTCCAAAACGGCGCGTTTTGATAAGTGGCCACGTTAATTACAAAAATGCCATGGCCGTGCCCCCATGTCCCATTCAATCATGTTGTTTTTTCCATTTTATTTCATTTGTGATCTTCATCTTGTAAAAATCATAACTCCACCATGCTTGATCCAATTTGAATGGGATTTTTTGCATTGTCTTCATCATGACCTCTAGTATTTTGTCATATTTTTTTTAGATTTTTTTGGTGGATGGGTTTTAATTAGTATGAAGGTTTGTGACATGTATGCATATTTTGTACACTTTGCCAAAACATTTGTGAAATGGTGATACTTTATCCAATGGCTCCCAAACTTTTTGTGCTTAAACTAGACACAATCATGGTGATTTTGGTGTAGAGTTTGTGAATTTATCATTGCTGGTTTGTGAGTTATGATTTTTTGAATTAGGGTGTGACAATTTGTGTCACACCATTGATGTCCAACTTCATGATTTTCATTACCATGCTTCTTGACCTCCAATTGATCTGATTTTTTGCATGAACCTACTCTTATATGTCTAGTATACATGTGAATTTTCTTGGAATTATTTGTGGCATTTCCTAATTGTTTGAGATTTTCTCCCCTGTTTAGTCATATGTTGACTTTTGGTGACACATGTTCCCATTTCATTTGTGAAACTCTCATACTTTATTAGATGGACTTGAAATTTTACATGAGATAACTAGACATCCTCATCTTTGCCATGGTTTTAGTCCCATTCACTTATCATACACCATCTCTGATTTATGAATTTTTCAAGTTGATGCATGATTGGTTGACTTCTTTGAGCATGTTCAAAATTGCTTTGACTTTCTGATTTTCATTGACTACCTTCCACTTGTCCAAATGGGATGAAATTTGACATGCTTACCATGCTGTGGGTTGTGATTGGTCATGATTTATTTGATGATTTTTGGAAATGTTTAAGATTGCTTTTGAGTTAAGTCTTGCTGTTGACTTCTATGAGCTTCTGTTTGCTATACCTTGACCTAATTTGTTCATGAAATGATGATAGTGATTGATATGAACATGAAACCAATTGGGTTTGCTTCCTAAATGTTTGAACATGATTTTGGATACTTGCCCTTTGCTGTTTTGACTTTTTTCATTCCTTTTGACCCTAGGCTTGTCCTAGTGGTCCTGTTACTCACTTTTGAGCTTGTGTTTTCAGGTTGACCAACAAATGACCAATGAGACCAATTCTTTTGATTGAGCTTGCTTAAATATCATTGTCTAACTTGTTTGTTTTGTAGGTGGCTTGACTCACAAGCCTTAAGCCTTATGCCTTGCACATCCATCTGCTTCTGATTAACTGTTGATGTCTGTTTCTTTTTGCTTTGTTTGAAGTTGTATACTAACATCTGCTTGACTGTTTCAGGTACTTTAGTTGCTTTTAGTTCCTTGTGAACCTTGCTTTGCTTTGCTTGATAAGCAATTTGCATTGAGGTATACCTTTCTATCTTCATGTAGTCTGGAAGACCTGGTCTGTTACTTGGCCAGGCAACTGTCTGAAGTCCTCCTTAAGAGGCAATGTTGTGGTTGTTTAATTTTGTCCTTGCATAGAGTCAGAGACCTCCTAAGTGAAGAGGCAATTGGCAGAACCCAAGGGATATGCAACCTATCCCCTGCTATTCAGTGTGTCATCTGCTTTGCTCACACCACTGTGTTGATGCATTACAGATACAAACCCAAGATCTTGTACAATTGTACAGTTGAGTCAGTTTTAAATGTGTAGAAGGGTTCCCCCTTTCTGAACCCACACGTTCTTGTTTTAAGCTCTCCCAGGCCAGGGATAAGAGCTGTGAAGTCTCATCTTCACTCACCTTTCATCTGCTTCACCTTAGCCCCTCAATGGTAAGGTTAAGAGCACATTTACCCCGTTCCAGAGGTTTGTTTGTTGAGGTTGATATGGCCCCTCGACTAAAACCTAACCCTTGTTTGAGCCACTTGCTTGTGTATAGTGTGTGCTATCTGTGCTTGTATGTTTGTTTGACTTGCTTCCTGTGCAAGTTAGTGTTTGTTTAGACTTGCTTCCTGTGCAAGTTAGGTTTTGCTTGGCTTGCTTCCTGTGCAAGTTAAGTGTGTGTGTGGCTTGCTTCCTGTGCAAGTCATGACTAGGATAGGCTGGCTCCCTGTGCCAGTTAGCTAGAAACCTTAACTTAGGGATGATTTTGCATGATAACATCTAGGCTCGAGTCGTAGTCTCCCTAGTTGTGTCTCCCTCTGTTATCTGGTTAGGCTAGTCCTTTATCCCTCCGTAGGGGAACTACATCGCCCTGATCTTCATACCAGATGAAGTATGTAGGCAGGAGATTGAGCTGATCTCTCCGGGCGCCCTTTTTCTTTTTCCACCTTTGTGTCTTGACCACCCTTGTGTGTGTTTAGGTTCGGATGCTGATGTAAGTCCAGTGATTGGCAGTCAGGCTCCATGTTTGCCTCCTTGTGTGTGTTTAGGTTCGGATGCTGATGTAAGTCCAGTGATTGGCAGTCAGGCTCCATGTTTGCCTTCTTGTGTGCGTTTTGGTTCGGATGCTGATGTAAGTCCAGAGATTGGCAGTCAGGCTCCATGTTTGCCTTCTTGTGTGCGTTTTGGTTCGGATGCTGATGTAAGTCCAGTGATTGGCATTCAGGCTCCACGTTTGCCTTTGCCTGTGTTTGTTTGTGTGCGTGTCAGCCGAGCTACGAATGCTCTGATTCTTCTCTCGTCCGAGAAGATACGTATGCATAGGATGTGATATCCTAGCGAGCATGTGTCGTTTCCCCAGTCCGAACTACTTCGACTCTGATGTCTATGTCTGATAGACTAAGTAGGCCCAGGATGCGATATCCTGCCGAGTCAGTCTTGTCTGTTTCCTTGTGTCTCTTTCAGCCAGTGTGTGTGAGTTTGAGCAGTGTTTAGCAACCATTTTCCTTCCTATTGTGCGTGGATCCCGTCGAGTACGACGGATGCGTAGGGGTGCTAATACCTTCCCTTCGCATAACCGACTCCCGAACCCATTCTCTTTGGTCGCGAGACCACGTCTTTTCCCAGGTTTACTCTGAGCGTTTCCTTTCCCTCTTTTGGGATAAATAACGCACGGTGGCGGCTCTGTTGTTCTTGTTTTCCCGCCGGTTTTTCGCGTGATGCGACAGCTGGCGACTCTGCTGGGGACATAGAGAGGTTGACCTATGCTGGTCCATCTTCCCTGAGCGAGTCTCTCCTAGCGCTCTCTAGGTTAGGGTTTTGGTTGCTGTTTGCTGTTGTATTTATTGCATTCGTTTGTATATATTTGCATTTACTGTTCGCATTTATTATTTGCATTAATGTTTGCATTTATTCATATTCATCTGTTGTGCTGTCTGTGTTTCTCTGTTTGGGGGTGGGAGTTACTCGAGGTAAAAGGCCCAATACCCAGGCTATGAGTGAGATCTAGGATACTTAGGAATAGAGTGATTCATGGGAAGCGGGTGGTATTGCGCCACTTAGCGGAACATTGATATCACGAGCAGTTCAGACCCTGGTAGGATATCGTCGTTACATACTTCAGGTGTGTATATGATGGTATTCTGCGAAAGGTTATTTATGTTGTGTTTCTTTTAAACCTTACCTGGCCTAGATGACACCCGTGAGTGGGGAGGGTTTGATCATTACAGGTACAGTTACTGATTTGTTGGTGACTCTTGGTACTGATGGTGACTGTGAATTATGGGGCATTTATTTCTGGGACGCCAGAGTTCTGTCCGTGGTTTATCAGCGGGTTCCGTTTATTTCGGATCCCCGGGCTGAGTTGAGAGTACTCGTTCAGAGGATCTGTCTGTCACCCGTTCAGTGGTTGTTCCTGTGAAGTTAGTGATGTAATCTCCGGTTCCGTTTATTTCGGAACTCCCCAAGTTGGATTTATGGTGACTTGGTCCCGCAAATTGACTGGTTCAGAAAAGCAGAGGGTCTACAGTTGACTTGGTGGCACAAGGGCCTGCATTCATGCATTTGCATCATATCATCTCGCATTCATCTGCATTCAATTCATGTCTGTCCGTACTCAGGGCCCGTTATTTTTAAATTAAAAACCCCGGTTGAGAGACATCCAGATGTCAAAATGTTGTTGATTAAATTTTATCTGTCTCAATGAAACCAGAAAAAAAGAGGACTGAATATTCCTAGTACGGACAGACATTGCGTGTGTGAGTCATACTAACCCATTTGCTGTTTTGTAGGTTTCAGTATTCAACCAGCGCACATAGCTCGCCTGTTCAGATAACCTACTGGGGGTCGACAAATCCAAGCTGATGGATCTTCCCAACGCCGACATCCTTGAACTGAAAGAGATGATGAGGGACTTGTTCAGTGTTGTGCAAGGGCTTGCCTTGGGACAGAAGGCCATGTCTGAGAGATTGGAAAAGATTGAGAAATGGTTGATAGTAGAGAAGGTTCAGGGGAAGGCTCCGTCCTCCGAAGTGAACAAACCTTCTGGTACTGTAGCAAGGAAATCCTCCGACAGTGGTCCATTCAAGAGGGAAGTTGAGCCAGTTGGTGTGCCTGCAAAGAAAGAACGTAGTAAAGATCGTTATCATCCTTATGCTGCCACTGTAACCACTCCTGTCAGCAATCCACCTGCTCAACAGCAACAACTGCCACCTCAACAGAAGACACCGGGAGCCAAGAGCCAGGTGAAGAAGAAGAATGAGGATCGTCAGTTTGAGGAACCACCTGTGACTTATGCCTTTCTTTTCCAAAGGTTGAGGGATCTGGGATTAGTTCGGCCGAGGATTTTGATTCCTATAGAACAGCAGCGGAGGCCTGCCAACTATGATGAGAGTGCCAAGTGCGAGTTTCACTCTGGGGCACCCGGACACAACATTGAAGGTTGCAGAGCTTTTAAGCATATTGTCCAAGATCTGGTGGACTCCAAGGCTATCAGCTTGGCCCAGATAATGAATGAGGATGTCAACCCCGTACTCAGGCAGGGACCAGTAAAGGTAAAGATGGTGAAAAAGGTCAAGAAAGGAATAGAAGTGATTGAAGAGGGTCAGCTAAAAGGTCCAATGGCTATGGTTCCAAAACTTCTGCTACGGGATGGAGCCTTCCCTGCTGTTGATAATGCTTGTGCGACTGTCACTACAGAAGGGTGTGTATTGATGAAGGACCCGACCCAGAAGATGAAGAAAGTAGAAATGGACAATGAAAGATGTAGAGCACCCAGTCTGGCAGTTGAAACCGTCCAGGTGGAGAATGCCTTTGTCGCTGAGAAAAAGAAGAAGCTGTCCATTTCTTCTTATAAACAAGCTCTGGAAGTGGTGAAGAACAAAGAGGCCCAAGGCTGGGGGAAGATCATTGACATCGTGGTAAAAGCAGACATGTTTGGAGTCGGTTATCAGCCGGATTTAGAGTCGTCTAGACCAAATAGAGGATGTCGTCCACTGTACGCCTTCGCCAGTGCAGGAATGTTGGATCCTGGTCATGCCCGTTCAGTGGGTGAAGATGTTGACAGCGACCGCGAACCCGAGTTGTGGATAAAGTCGTGCGTACCAGGAAACTGGAAGGACTCCAAAAGCATCACTGTCGCTCATTCTGAAGAGTAGTATTTCTGCTTTTCAATTTTTGTTTGCATGAAAGCCATACGTTTTGCCCGAAACGTAATGGTCCATTGTAAGGGCCATCTCATGTGTTTCATTATGCAACATTTTGCATCAGTGATGAATGGATGTTTTTGTAGTTAAAGGCGGTGTTCCCTATTTTTCATTTAATTTTGCAATTTAAAAAAGGGAAAAAACAAATAAAAATGGCAACGTTTTTTTCATTCTCTTTCCTTTTGATTTTGTCTCGTTCCAAAGTGATTACTCTCCTGATCTCACCGATAACGATTTGGTTACACCTCTGTATGACTTCGACAATTCGATCTATCATGCCAGAGAAAAAGGCGAAGAAGATTGTGATTTGCTGGAATTAGCCAGGTCATTGAAACAAGAGGAGAAGGTGATTCAACCACACGAGGAGCGATTCAAGATTGTTACTCCAAGCCCCGCCGAGGTTAGAAAGCGAAAAGCTGAGGTCGTTTCAGAGGCAAGTCAAGAGCAGAATGGTAGCCCTTTTGAAAGAGAAGGTTGATACATGTGCCTGGTTGTATCTAGATACACCAAGGTGGGATACCAATGTTTTGGGGCATAAACTACCATCAGGAGGAGACTGTGCAAAAGCTGAGGCCGACAAAGGATGAGAAAGAGAGAAGGTGTGAATAGACTATCAAGATGCGAGCAGAGCTAATCTGAAAGATGGATCCCCGGTACATCACAATGAGGTATTGGTTGATTATGTGGCTCAGGTCTCAGTGTTTATCTTCATGGATGACTTCTTGGCCCAGACCAGATTGAATTGTTGCCAGATGATATGAAGTAAACCAGGTCCATCACACAAGGGGCACCTTCTTGTTCTAAGTTGATGTCGTTCCGTCACATGAGGCCGGTGCCACGTATCAGAGGTCTACGGTGACTTTGTTTCGTGATATGATTCATCGTGAAAGCAAATGCCATGTTGATGACATGATGGCAAAGTCCCAAGCAGAACAGGGGCATCCGGTAGACTTGGGGCAAGTTGTTTGACCGGTTGAGATAACTCATACTTTTGAGTCTGAATCAGTGCACTTATGGAGTGTTGTCCATCAAGCTACCGAGGCTTGTTGTGAGCGAATCAGAGGAATCGAGGTCGATCCTGCTAAAAAAAAAAAAAAAAAAAAAGGGGGTAAGTTGTAGGAACCTCTGATTCCGACACCTCAGTGAAAGAAATAACTGTTAATCCGGTACTTGATAACCCGCGAGGGGTCTACGAGGTGCGTATTGAGTCAGCATGACTAGTCTTGTCGAAAAGAGTATGCAATTTACCTAAGCAAAAAGTTTATCGACTGTGAAACAATACACTCACTGTTCGAAAAAACTTGATGTACTTCGGCATAGACTGTTCGCCGACTGAGACAGTGTATGCTGATTCATACCACTTTGTGGATGTCCAAAATGGATCTGATCAGATATGTGTTTGAGAAGCTAGTAGCAACCCAGGGAAAGGTTATCAACCAAGGAAGTTTGAGGTCCCTGATGAGGACATCTCGAGGTACTCAAATCGAAAGATTGAGAGTGACTGATCCCGGAGGAGGGGTCTGACCCCGAATCCGAACGGATTCCGATGTCTGAGGGGGAAGGAGATGAGGTGAATAAGGTAGTGCTTCCCGGATCACAGTTGGTTGCACCAACAATGGTGGCTGAACATAAAGTCTGTATCCTGGATATTGAACCTAGGGATGTGTATCTACCTGGGGCAGTGTCTTCCTCACAGAAATATGAGAAATCAGAGAAGACTGAATGGATAAGGACTCGGAATGACACGTTGAGCCCAACTGAGGGAAAGGGCTGACAGTTACCTGGCATGGGGCAATTGTACCCAGTGAACGAAGCATGTTGTTAACCAAGAAGTGTGACCTCGCGTGTACCACGTGGAAGAGTTGGTTGAAAAAGATCATTCCTCCTCAAGACGATTGTGGGGCAAATGGATGAGCAGTTATGAATGTCCATTTGTGGTCAAGAAGGTTTCCCCTGACAGAACCTTGTAGTTGACAACCACGGAGGACGACGATTTTCCATTCCCTGAGAGTGCGGACGCAGTTAGAAAATACTTCGTGAAAGAAACCCGCTGGACAAAAAGAATAAAGAGTCCGGGCAAAAAAGGGGCATCCCGGCGAACCAAGAAAAAAGAGAAAGGTTCGGGCAAAAGTTAGGGATAATAAAAGAAAAGAATTGTACACCCGGCAAGTTGAAAACCCGCAAGGGCGACTTGGGCAAAAAAGGGTATCCCGGTGGACTGAAACCCGAAAGGGCGGTCCAGGCAAAAGAGGGAATGAAACGAACAACTGCGTCTAGCATGATCATTTGTGCTCATGATGACTTGGATAATCTCCGACAGAGACCGATCGGAAGCGTCTTGTTCAGAAGACAGAAGGTGCGGAAAGTCCTGAGGACATATGAGGTGTAACTGAGTTGGAACCCGATAAGATCACAGTTTCACGTTGCCATTAGGATAGATTTTTTCTTTTATGTGCAATCACCTCTTTCCAGGGTTTGCTTCCTGTGTGTTGCTCAATTGTGAGCCATCTTTTATTCCAGTCAAATAAAGCGTGTACTCGGTCAAATAAATTTTGTTTTTGTGTCATTACTGTTTTGGTTACGAAAACATCTATTCATTTTGATAAGAATATTTGCATTTTTTAAACATAGAGGTCCCTTCTGATGCATGCTTGTGAGATTGAAATTTGGAAATCTTACTTGGAAGTCTGAGTGACCTAAGTGTTGGAATATCAGAACGCCTGGGGCATACCTGGGACACGTTTTTATCTGACGATCTCTTGTGCAGGTGCTGTTAGATATCTTCATTCACTTGCCAGTGGTAATATGAACCTTTTTGACAAGAGATCCCCTCAGAGTCCAACCAGGGGCAAGGGATAGATGAACCGTGAAAAGACGGTGAAGAATTACGACAACGATCCTGGAAAGTTAATCAAGAAGACTCTTCAAAGTCTGATGATTGGAAAGTATGTATGAATCCCAAGAGTTCAACCTCCGTGAAGTACGGACGAGTTGGGAATACAAGATGATGGAGCAGAAAAGTCCAGAAGAGTCTGGGAGTTCTTAAAAGTGGAAAGTCAACACTATGGGTGGATGATGGATACCAGTGTTCGACGAGTCGACCGACATCCCTGTCAAACAAGCTGTATCTCCCCAGAGAATTGAGAGTGTGATCTCCCTGGCAGATTCGAGATCGTTGTCTCCTCAGCAAGCCTGAAGGTTATCACGTCCCCAGCAGGGGCAGGGGCAGAATGTTTCTCAGGGTGGAGGACGTCTCCCCAGCCCAAGCCAGTATTGAAGCTATCAGAGTTATTTCCTCTGCAGAGATACCTGTGGACAGTACCTTCTTTCCCCAGCAGATCTAAGGATTGCTTCTCCCCAGCAGGCCTATGCTTGCAGATTTCCCCAGTTGAGAATCCCCGCTGAGCGCCTGGCAGTTATTTTTCCCGGGAGCACCCCAGTGGAGTCTATCAGTAGACTGTTGGTGTGTTCCCCAACAATTGGTTTTGTGATGCTATTACCCCCAGTATGGCCGTGAGTGCTTATCCCAAGCAGGTTTGTGGGAATTCATCTCCAGTATGATATGACGTGTTATCATCCTCAACAGAGTTGTTACTCTCACCACTATGGTTGTTCTCTCCACTAGGATCGTTCTCCTCAGCAGAATGGTGTGGTTTTTCCTCAGCAAGTTCCCCGAGTGGAGCGGGTCTCATGAAATACATCTCCAGCAGTGATTCTCCTACATATGGATTGGTTGGGTCGTCCCTAATGGAGTAGCATTTATTTCTCCAGCAGAGTTCATCCTACCAGTGGATTGGACGGGTTTCTGTAGTAGACTGATATCGGCATCCCCAGCTAAGTTGATTCTACCTATGGATCGCGTGGGTTATCCCTAGCGGAGTAACAGACATTCTCCAAAGCAGGGTTTATCCTATCTGAAGATTGGTTGAGTCTCCCTCCCAGTGAAGTCGCTTTACCGTTCCCCAAGCAGAGTTCCCCGCGGAGTATTTCCCCAAGAGGAGTCTCCCCACAGAGTCAGAGTATCTGATCATTTCGGCTCCCTAGCCAGGGTTCATTTGCATTTTGCATGTAGTAGTCATTGCATCCTCAAAAATCGCGTAGCATTTCCATTCATAAATGGAGCATTACGCCATAGAAAAATCAAACATATGCATTCATATGTTCGAAACCCCATCAGACCGTATCCCCTGCAGAGGCGGATTTTTGTTCAACCTGTACGACACATTTGCTACAGTTGCTCCAGTCAACATTTGGTGTTGACAGTCCCCACAGGGGTTTATTTCCCCATCCGTTGGTAAGGAAAGCCTGTTTTCCCCCCAGTGAGACCCCCTGCAAGTGTTCAGCCTTGCCCGTTCATCTTGTAGATGTCATTATCCCGTCAGCACCCGCGTGTGTTGTTTCCTTGGTGTCGGTAAACACCATCTTTCGGTGATTCCCAGTCATGCGTAAGTGTTTGGTCTTCTTTGATGTCTGTAAACATCATCTTTCGATGTTCGTAACGTCGTCCCTCCCCTAGTGAAGTTTCCTCCTCTCCGTTGGTGTCGATAAACGTCGAGTTTTTTCCTAGTCATCTGGTGATGTCTAGTTGTACCCTCCCCATGTGGACTTACCTCTCCGTTGGTTTCGATAAACGACGAGTTTTTCCCAGTCGTCCGTTGACGTCTGGTTGTGTTTCTCTTATTCCCATTCATCAGCAAATGTCTGGTCGATCTTTTTGGTGTCTGTAAACATCATCTTTCGATATCTGTAAACGTCGAGTATTCCCATTCATCTGTAAATGTCTGGTCGATCTTTTTGGTGTCTGTAAACATCATCTTTCGATGTCTGTAAACGTCGAGTATTCCCATTCATCTGTAAATGTCTGGTCGATCTTTTTGGTGTCTGTAAACATCATCTTTCGATGTCTGTAAACGTCGAGTTTTCTCCCATCCATCAGTAAATGTCTGGTGGGTTTTTTTTGGTGTCTGTAAACATCATCTTTCGATGTCTATAAACGTCGAGTTTTCTCCCATTCATCCGTCGATGTCTGGTCGAGTTCTTCCAGTCATTCATTAATGTCTGGTTACCTCTCCGTTGGTCCCGATAAACGTCGAGTTTTTCCTGGTCGTTCCCAGTTGTTTACCTCTCCGTTGGCCCCGATAAACGTCGAGTTTTTCCTGGTCGTTCCCAGTTGTTTACCTCTCCGTTGGTCTTGGTAAACGTTGAGTTTTTCCCATTTCGTCCGTTGACGTATGGCTGTATCTTTTCCAGTCATTCAATAACGTCTGGTTACCTCTCCGTTGGTCCCGATAAACGTTGAGTTTTTCCTAGTTGTCCGCTGGCATCTAGTTGTGATTTTTGTTCCCATTCACCATCGTTGTGATGTCTGGATGTGGCCGTACCCTTTGAAAAAAAAACAACCAAAAAGTACCCTGTAATAAATATCAAATCCCAGTGGATGTTTTCAGTGTTGGATCCCTGTATTGTGCAAATTCTACGGTTCTTGGTATTCAATCTCTGTTTACCCTGAAAGTCTGACAGCCGTTGCTCTCATCCATTCGGGTTCCCAGCTGATTGAATAGGGGCAGCTGTAGCACCTCAAATTTGCACCTATCATTATACATACATTGTCATATTAGGTCATAGCATATCATGGTCCACTGCATAGCATTGCATTGTCCCATTTGCCTCAAGTGCAAGCCAATCAAGAAATTAGGTCAAACTGGTCAGGAGATCAGTCAGTCAAGCAAGCAAGCACAATTCTCAAGGAGCCAAGGCCCTAGGTTTGGTCCAACATGTTCACATGACTTGGGGGTCCATTTGAAGTGTTTTGGTCAAGGATTGGATGTTCAGAAGTCATCAGTCAATGCACAGTCAGTCAGAAACCCTAAAAGTCAACTGTTGGTCAACTGTCCATTTAATCAGTGATTTGATGATTGGATTTGGTTTGAGAGAGCTTATTCATGTCCATATAGGCCTCATATATCATGTGAAACACCATCATGGAAGAATTTGAAGCCAGATCAGAAATTTCCAAAAATGGAAACTGGACCTGTAATTGAAACTTACCAAAAATGGAAAGTCTTGATCCTCAAACTTACATCATGATACAAGCTTCAAATGAATTTTTGCCCAACATGAAAGTTGAAGATCTTGTTCTCCCATTTCCAAAAAGTCCAAGAACTCTCAATTCCCATGTATGGTTGGCAAGTTATGATCGAATCGTTTTCAGAAATTCTTGAACTTCAAAAGGCCATATCTCTCAAACCATTTGGCCAATTTGGGTGGGGTTTTTTCCTACAAGTCACATTTGATCCCCTCTTTCCAAAAATGTAACTTTCATGTACCAAAACTTCACCAATCAAAATGGCATTTTTTGACTTGCTTGAATTAATTTCAAGTGAGTTAAATTTTGACTTTTCAAAATAATCATTTTTAAACCATTTGGCCATTTGAAATAGTTCAGAAATCATGTTTTGGTCATGTTACCAAGTCCTTTTTGTGCAGTACATAGCCATCACCTAGTTGCTTGAAAATTGGAAGAAAAGTACACTTTCACCCACTCTACTCCATATTTTCATGAACCATCATTCAGTACCACAAGCAACATCAAACAGCAGAGATAAACATCATTTTCTGTCACTTAGAAACACTACTAGCAGCAGCCATAACAGAAAAACCTCACTCCCTAAAAAAATTTCATTCTTGGCCATTTCTAAAAATCTGTCAAAAACTCCAAAGAGACTAAGCCTTGCATTGCCTAAAACAACATCCAAGCAACATTGTGGACCTGTTGCAACCACATTTTCCCAACTGGAAGCCCCTTTTCCACTGCTGTTTTAAGGAGGCATCAGCCATGGCAGGTCTGAATGGAGGCTATTCCAAGCACTCTTGAACCAAAATTCTTCAACTATTCTTCATTTATAAGCTTAAGGCGCAACTGTTTTGAGTCAAAGCCACCAAACAACAGCAGAATCACAACTGTTCATCAAGTTTGGTAAGTTTTCGACCATGGCCATTTGCAAAATTATGAGATACTTATTATAGATCTTTTTGTGCTGAGAATGATGAAGTTTAAATCACTAAAAATGGTTAAACTATGCATGAGAAATCTGGATTCAAAGGTTCACATTCAAACTTACTTTTGCTCGATGCTGTTTGTTTAGCATGATTTAATGGATATGGCTGTTGGACTATGCATGTACGTTGTTCACTGATCATGGTGATATGCTCATTTCCCATTTCTGGGAATTTTGTTCTTCATGATGAAGAACACGCACTGTTCCTTCAAACCCTAGGAAGATTTGCCCAGAAAATTTTGAACCTGCATGCCTCGTTACTGTACCCGCGCCTCAGCCAATAGGAACATTTCGTTCCAGCGTCCAAAACGGCGCGTTTTGATAAGTGGCCACATTAATTACAAAAATGCCATGGCCGTGCCCCCATGTCCCATTCAATCATGTTGTTTTTTCCATTTTATTTCATTTGTGATCTTCATCTTGTAAAAATCATAACTCCACCATGCTTGATCCAATTTGAATGGGATTTTTTGCATTGTCTTCATCATGACCTCTAGTATTTTGTCATATTTTTTTTAGATTTTTTTGGTGGATGGTTTTTAATTAGTATGAAGGTTTGTGACATGTATGCATATTTTGTACACTTTGCCAAAACATTTGTGAAATGGTGATACTTTATCCAATGGCTCCCAAATTTTTTGTGCTTAAACTAGACACAATCATGGTGATTTTGGTGTAGAGTTTGTGAATTTATCATTGCTGGTTTGTGAGTTATGATTTTTTGAATTAGGGTGTGACAATTTGTGTCACACCATTGATGTCCAACTTCATGATTTTCATTACCATGCTTCTTGACCTCCAATAGATCTGACTTTTTCATGAACCTACTCTTATATGTCTAGTATACATGTGAATTTTCTTGGAATTATTTGTGGCATTTCCTAATTGTTTGAGATTTTCTCCCCTGTTTAGTCATATGTTGACTTTTGGTGACACATGTTCCCATTTCATTTGTGAAATTCTCATACTTTATTAGATGGACTTGAAATTTTACATGAGATAACTAGACATCCTCATCTTTGCCATGGTTTTAGTCCCATTCACTTATCATACACCATCTCTGATTTATGAATTTTTCAAGTTGATGCATGATTGGTTGACTTCTTTGAGCATGTTCAAAATTGCTTTGACTTTCTGATTTTCATTGACTACCTTCCACTTGTCCAAATGGGATGAAATTTGACATGCTTACCATGCTGTGGGTTGTGATTGGTCATGATTTATTTGATGATTTTTGGAAATGTTTAAGATTGCTTTTGAGTTAAGTCTTGCTGTTGACTTCTATGAGCTTCTGTTTGCTATACCTTGACCTAATTTGTTCATGAAATGATGATAGTGATTGATATGAACATGAAACCAATTGGGTTTGCTTCCTAAATGTTTGAACATGATTTTGGATACTTGCCCTTTGCTGTTTTGACTTTTTTCATTCCTTTTGACCCTAGGCTTGTCCTAGTGGTCCTGTTACTCACTTTTGAGCTTGTGTTTTCAGGTTGACCAACAAATGACCAATGAGACCAATTCTTTTGATTGAGCTTGCTTAAATATCATTGTCTAACTTGTTTGTTTTGTAGGTGGCTTGACTCACAAGCCTTAAGCCTTATGCCTTGCCCATCCATCTGCTTCTGATTAACTGTTGATGTCTGTTTCTTTTTGCTTTGTTTGAAGTTGTATACTAACATCTGCTTGACTGTTTCAGGTACTTTAGTTGCTTTTAGTTCCTTGTGAACCCTGCTTTGCTTTGCTTGATAAGCAATTTGCATTGAGGTATACCTTTCTATCTTCATGTAGTCTGGAAGACCTGGTCTGTTACTTGGCCAGGCAACTGTCTGAAGTCCTCCTTAAGAGGCAATGTTGTGGTTGTTTAATTTTGTCCTTGCATAGAGTCAGAGACCTCCTAAGTGAAGAGGCAATTGGCAGAACCCAAGGGATATGCAACCTATCCCCTGCTATTCAGTGTGTCATCTGCTTTGCTCACACCACTGTGTTGATGCATTACAGATACAAACCCAAGATCTTGTACAATTGTACAGTTGAGTCAGTTTTAAATGTGTAGAAGGGTTCCCCCTTTCTGAACCCACACGTTCTTGTTTTAAGCTCTCCCAGGCCAGGGATAAGAGCTGTGAAGTCTCATCTTCACTCACCTTTCATCTGCTTCACCTTAGCCCCTCAATGGTAAGGTTAAGAGCACATTTACCCCGTTCCAGAGGTTTGTTTGTTGAGGTTGATATGGCCCCTCGACTAAAACCTAACCCTTGTTTGAGCCACTTGCTTGTGTATAGTGTGTGCTATCTGTGCTTGTATGTTTGTTTGACTTGCTTCCTGTGCAAGTTAGTGTTTGTTTAGACTTGCTTCCTGTGCAAGTTAGGTTTTGCTTGGCTTGCTTCCTGTGCAAGTTAAGTGTGTGTGTGGCTTGCTTCCTGTGCAAGTCATGACTAGGATAGGCTGGCTCCCTGTGCCAGTTAGCTAGAAACCTTAACTTAGGGATGATTTTGCATGATAACATCTAGGCTCGAGTCGTAGTCTCCCTAGTTGTGTCTCCCTCTGTTATCTGGTTAGGCTAGTCCTTTATCCCTCCGTAGGGGAACTACATCGCCCTGATCTTCATACCAGATGAAGTATGTAGGCAGGAGATTGAGCTGATCTCTCCGGGCGCCCTTTTTCTTTTTCCACCTTTGTGTCTTGACCACCCTTGTGTGTGTTTAGGTTTGGATGCTGATGTAAGTCCAGTGATTGGCAGTCAGGCTCCATGTTTGCCTCCTTGTGTGTGTTTAGGTTCGGATGCTGATGTAAGTCCAGTGATTGGCAGTCAGGCTCCATGTTTGCCTTCTTGTGTGCGTTTTGGTTCGGATGCTGATGTAAGTCCAGAGATTGGCAGTCAGGCTCCATGTTTGCCTTCTTGTGTGCGTTTTGGTTCGGATGCTGATGTAAGTCCAGTGATTGGCATTCAGGCTCCACGTTTGCCTTTGCCTGTGTTTGTTTGTGTGCGTGTCAGCCGAGCTACGAATGCTCTGATTCTTCTCTCGTCCGAGAAGATACGTATGCATAGGATGTGATATCCTAGCGAGCATGTGTCGTTTCCCCAGTCCGAACTACTTCGACTCTGATGTCTATGTCTGATAGACTAAGTAGGCCCAGGATGCGATATCCTGCCGAGTCAGTCTTGTCTGTTTCCTTGTGTCTCTTTCAGCCAGTGTGTGTGAGTTTGAGCAGTGTTTAGCAACCATTTTCCTTCCTATTGTGCGTGGATCCCGTCGAGTACGACGGATGCGTAGGGGTGCTAATACCTTCCCTTCGCATAACCGACTCCCGAACCCATTCTCTTTGGTCGCGAGACCACGTCTTTTCCCAGGTTTACTCTGAGCGTTTCCTTTCCCTCTTTTGGGATAAATAACGCATGGTGGCGGCTCTGTTGTTCTTGTTTTCCCGCCGGTTTTTCGCGTGATGCGACACAGTGCAACATTTTTCTCCAAGTCTCTGTTAGCCCTATGGTGGGGCATCCCTAATAGAGTGCTGTTTGAGCCCTATCGTGGGGCATCCCCAGCAAGGTTGTTGTTTTGGACATTATCGTGGGCCAGTTCTCAAGCAGTAGGTGTACTGAAGACTTCAATTTTCGTCTCTCCAGCAGAGCAGTCTTCTCCTCTCCCTGGCACGGATGCTTTTCTGCAACGATTCGGTATTTGGAGGATCGACGTCTCAGTATTCCGTCATTTTCTCAGGTAGGTCCTCAGCAGAGTGGTTGACATGAGGAACTTCATCGATGCCTATCTATTTTCACCAGAGATCTGGCTGATTCTTGGTATCTCTGTTCTCCAGCATGAGTGAGAAGTCAGTGCTCTCCCTACAGAGTTTTCATCAAGCAGATTTCCTCAGCAGAGTCTCCCCACAGAGTGGAGTATTTGATCAGTGGGCTCCCTAGCGGGGTTTTCATTCACTTTGCATTTTGCATGTAGTGATCATTGCATCCTCAAATCGCGTAGCATTTCCATTCATAATGGAGCATTACGCCATAGAAAAATTCAAACATATGCATTCATGTGTTAACCCGATCAGACCGTCTCCCCGGCAGAGGCAGCTTCTTCTTCGACGTCTGTACAGCGCTTTCGCTACAGTTGCTCCTGACGGCACTCAGGATTGGTACCCCCAGAGAGGTTTATTTCCTCATCCGTTGGTGAAAGAAAAACCTGGTTCTACCCAGTAGCCTCCTAGTAGATGTGGGTGTGTCTGATCTCTCCATGTAGAGTCTACCCCTTAAGCAGAAAGTGTCCATCCTTTCCTGCCATTTCCCCACTGAGATACATCCTCGTGGATGACGGTTGCTTCCGTTCCCTCCCTAATGGGATGGGTTTTCCCTATTGAGTTCTTTCCTCATTAGGATGAGTCTTGTTTCAGTCTGCCTTTTTGGATCGATCCTGAATTGGCTTCCCGTTGACTGTTTCTTGTACTTCCCTGGGGCATAAATGAATAGTTGCTCACTAACCGACACTCATTCATCTTATCCTCAGCGGAATTTGTTGGCTTCTACCTACAAACCGGTAGCTGTAAGTCCTATCGTCGTGGTTTTCTACCTACAAGCTGGTAGTTGTAAAATCCCACTTTCATCTCCTAGTAGAGGTAACCTTTGTGGTTCATTCTGATTGTTGGCGGATTTTTCGGTCTTCTACCTACTACCCGGTAGTTGTAAATCCTTTTTCTCACTCTGTCTCTCAGAAGACTGTTTGTTGGCTTCTACCTACAAACCGGTAGCTGTAAGTCCTATCTTTGTGGTTTTCTACCTACTCCTGGTAGTTGTAAAATCCCACTTTCATCCCCTAGCAGAGGTAACCTTTGTGGTTCATTCTGATTGTTGGCGGATTTTTCGGGCTTCTACCTACAAACCGGTAGTTGTAAGTCCTATCTTTGTGGTTTTCTACCCAACCGGTAGTTGTAAAATCCCACTTTCATCCCCTAGCAGAGGTAACCTTTGTGGTTCATTCTGTCGGTTGGCCTCTACCTACAAACCGGTAGCTGTAAGTCCTATCTTTGTGGTTTTCTACCTACAAATCGGTAGTTGTAAAATCCCACTTTCATCCCCTTGGTGGAGTTAACCCTGTGTGCTCATCCTATCGATGACTGGTTACTTTCCCGTGGTTTTCTACCTACAAACCGGTAGATGTAATCCCCTCTTTGCAGTTATCAGTACCCAGTTGGCGGTATTGATAGTCTTGTCCCCTATGGATACTTGCCTTGATCAAGCAGTATTGTCCCCAGTGGGTTTCTCACTTCCCTTTGGATATTTGCTCCGAGTTGGCAACTTTATCCTCTTTTGATTGGTCATCTTTGCATACCTATTCCTGGTACCCGATGCCTTTCTTTTCGGTCGTTTATCCATCTAACAGCCTACAACCCGACTATGGATAATCTTCCATGCGAGATTATTATCTACGTTTTGACGGCTATAGATAATATGTCTCATGCACTCTCTGGTCAGTCTTTTGATTGTTTTCTCCAGCAGAGTAAGATTCGTATTCCTTGTGGAATCGAATTTCCATCCTTTAACAAGTTTGCTTTCGCTCTCTTCAGGATGATTTCGATCGTTTTATCCATCTAACAACCTACAACCCGGTTATGGATAATCTTCCATGCGAGCCTATTATCTACGTTTTGACGGCTATAGGTAATCTGTCTCACGCGCTCTTGGGTCGAAGTCGTCCTCCCCAGTCGAGTAAGATTCGTATTCCTTGTGGAATTGAATGTCCATCCTCTAACAAGACTGCTTTTCTAGCCCTCTTCAGGATGTTGAGTGTTTTTGAACACAAACCAATTCACGCTTTGGTCGATCACCTTTTTCATACCTACAACCCGGTATCCTTGGTGTTCCTTCCTGTTTGCTCGCTGTTGTGACCTTGATCCCCAGTGATATCCCCTGCAAGTGTTTTAGCCTTGCCTTGACACATGTAGATGTCAGTATCCTGTCAGCACCCGCGTGTGTTGCTTCTTTGGTGTCGGTAAACACCATCTTTCGGTGCTTTCCCAGTCATGCGTAGTGTCTGGTCTTCTTTGGTGTCGATAAACATCATCCTTCGATGTGCGTAACATCGTCCCTTCCCTAGTGAAGTTTACTCCTCTCCGTTGGTGTCGATAAACGTCGAGTTTTTCCTATTCGTCCGACGATGTCTGGTTGTACCCTTCCCTAGTGAAGCATTCCTCCTCTCCGCTGGTGTCGATAAACGTCGAGTTTTTCCCAATTATCCGTTGATGATTTGGTTGTGTTCTCTCTCCCCAGAAGAGTTTCCTCCTCTCCGTTGGTGTCGATAAACGTCGAGTTTTTCCTATGCGTCCGTTGGCGTATAGTTGATATCTTTCCCCACAGGGTCTTCCCCAGTTGAACCTCCTCTCCGTTGGTGTCGATAAACGTCGAGTTTTTCCTAGTCGTCCGATGATGTCTAGTTGCTTATTCCCTACAGATCATTTGGTAATACCATATGATTCCCCTCAGAGTTTTCTCCTCTCCGTTGGTGTCGATAAACGTCGAGTTTTTCCTATTCGTCCTATGACGTCTAGTTGTACCCTTCCCCAAGTGGATTTACCTCCCCGTTGGTTTCGATAAACGTTGTGTTTTTCTCATTCGTCCGATGACGTCTGATTGTATACCCTATTCCCGGTCATTCATTAATGTCTGGTTGATTTCCCAGCCAGAATCCCCAGTAAACGTCCTATTTGGTGTCCGGTTGTGGTCTCCCTTTCGTCCTATGACGTCTGGCTGAGTTTTCTCCTTCTCCGTTGGTGTCGATAAACGTTGAGTCTCCCTTTCGTCCGCTGGCGTCTGGTTGAGTTTTCTCCTTCTCCGTTGGTGTCGATAAACGTTGAGTCTCCCTTTCGTCCTATGACGTCTGGCTGAGTTTTCTCCTTCTCCGTTGGTGTCGATAAACATTGAGTCTCCCTTTCGTCCTATGACGTCTGGCTGAGTTTTCTCCTTCTCCGTTGGTGTCGATAAACGTTGAGTCTCCCTTTCGTCCTATGACGTCTGGCTGAGTTTTCTCCTTCTCCGTTGGTGTCGATAAACGTCGAGCTTCTCCCTTTCGTCCTATGACGTCTGGTCGAGTCTTCCAGTCATTCATTAATGATTGGTTACCTCTCCGTTGGTCTTGGTAAACGTCGAGTTTTTCCTAGTCGTCCTATGACGTCTAGTTGTACCTTTCCCCAAGTTGGTTCACCTCTCCGTTGGTCTTGGTAAACGTTGAGTTTTTCCCATTTCGTCCGCTGACGTATGGTTGTATATCTCTTTCCATTCATCCGATGATGATTGGTTACCTCTCCGTTGGTTTCGGTAAACTTTGAGTTTTGCCCATTTCGTCCGCTGACGCATGGTTGTATCACTATCCCCGCCTTTCATCCGATGATGTCTGGTTACCTCTCCGTTGGTTTCGGTAAACGTTGAGTTTTTCCCATTACGTCCGCTGACGTATGGTTGTATCCTTTCCTGGTTATCCCCAGTAGAGTTGACTTACCTCTCCGTTGGTCTTGGTAAACGTTGAGTTTTTCCTAGTTGTCCGCTGGCATCTAGTTGAGATTTCTGTTCCCCATTCATCGTGTGTCGATGTCTGGATGTGGTTGTGCTTTTGAAGAGAAGAAGAAAAACAGAAAAGAGACAGAAAATCCCAGCAGTGTGCAAATTTCTACGGTTCTTGGTATTCAATCCCTGTTTACCCTGAAAGTCTGACAGCCGTTGCTCTCATCCATTCGGGTTCCCAGCTGATTGAATAGGGGCAGCTGTAGCACCTCAAATTTGCACCCTACCATTTTGTACATTCATTTCATATTAGGTCATAACATAACATAGGCCACTGCATAACATTGCATTGTCCATTTGCCCAAGTGCAAGCTCAGCTGACCGGTTGGGTCAAACTGATCAGGAGAATCAGTCAAACAAGCAAGCATGTGCTATTTTCATTGAGACAAAGCCCTAGGGTGGATTTATCAAGCTTATATGGTCCAAGGATCATTGTGAAGTGGTTTGGCCAAGGATTGGATGATCAAAGCTCAACAGTCAAGCTGAATTTCTTTAGAAACCCTAGAAAGTCAACTGTGGTCAACTATGCCTGATTTTATGGATTGGAAGGTGTGAGATGGTTTGAAAGGCCTCATTCATGTCCATACAAGTCTCATTTGACATACCAAAGACCAAGGTTGAAGAATTGGAGGTCAGACAAGAAGTTTCCTAAAATGGCAGGTGACCTGTAATTTCAGCTGCCCAAAATGGAAAGTTTTTCTCCTCAAAATTACTTCATCATACAAGCTTCAAATGGAATTTTGTCCAACATGAAAGTTGAAGATCTTGATCTCACCATTCCAAAAAGTCCAAGAACTTGAAATTCCCATGTGTGGTTAGCAAGATATGGTCCAGTCATTTTCCAAAAATGCCCGAAATCAAAGTGGCATAACTCTCACATGGAGTGGCCAAATTGGATGGTTCTTCTTTGAGCAAATCACATTTGATGTGTACTTTCATAATCCATCATCACATTTTGCCAAAAGCATTCACACAAAAAGGCCATTTTTCAAGTGCACTAATTAAAAACCAAGGGCAAAATGGTCCAACTTTCGAAATAATTGGAATTTTGAAATGGGACTTTTGGCAACACCTTCTAAATGTCATTTGTGACCTGTTGGAACCAAGTTTGGACAGAAAAATCAGCTGCATTAACCAAGGGCATTTTGGCCACACTTGAAATTACACATTAACACTAATTCTCCAATTTTGCTAATCTTAATTAATTTGTGATTAAGCATTGGTATAAATAGATAATTGTAACTGTAATCACTAAGAATAATCATTTTTTCAGATTCATCCAAAAAACTCTCAAATTCTCTCACTTTTTCTCCAATTTCCACATACACTTTTTCATCAATTCTTCAATAATTCACTATTGTTTCTGCGAATTCTTGGTTGAATCTTCATTTGCAGGTGATCTTAGAGTTCTGTTTGTAGAAAATTGAAGCAAAAACCGTCCGAAACTCCAGCTGCTACAAGCTTGCTCTCACATGGCAGTTACGATTTTCCACTGATCCGTGCACCGTTGAGCTGCGAAATCATCATCATTCATCTTCATAATCATCAATCACGATCTGTTTTCAAGAATCAAGGCCAATAACACGAGAATTTCACGGCTGCACTTCAAGAAGGTGATTTTTCGAAATCTTTAATTCGTGAAATCAAGATATGGCTTAGATAGTTCGTGGAATGTAGGTTAATTTGATGTTTGAATCGCGCGATTCCGTTAAGTATTGAGCTAGATATGTTGATCCGAATATTTGTGTGTGAAACTTCTTTCGGTTAGATCTTTTTGCACGTTAATCTTTAGCCAAAAGCGTTTCCATATCCGTAACCTACATGGAGAGACGGAGAGAACGGTATGCGGTTTGTTTGATTTCGTTGAAAAAAGCTCGTAACCGCATTTGCCGTTGAAGGACGAAGAACCGCGATGAAGGTGAAAGGAATCTGGAAATTTCACGTTTCAATCCGTCATGTTCGCTTGGCAATTCAAAATTCTGTTTCCCTCCATGAAGAACCAATAGCGCGCTGCCACCGCATTAATGAATGAGCACATGCGTTTTGGTATTTACGGAAATGCCATTAGCATTTAATTAATTCGAATTCCACTTAAATAAATATTATCCTAATTAACAAAACTTTAAAAAATCATAAAAAAATTCATTATTAATCCAAAATTAGTGAGACTTTTTTTGTTGAATTCATAATTTTGTCTAGAATTTTATAGGTATGATAGTTCATGTTGTGCTTGGTAAAATTTTTGAATGGTATATTGATATTTGACATGTGTGACAAATTTGCATGTTTCACCATTTTAATCACCAAATATTCATGCTAGCTCCAAAATTAATGAAATTTCATATGGTGATTCTTGACACATTCCTGGAATTTTTGATATATCATTTGTGATTTTTTGACCTCTGGTTTGTTAGATATGATTTATTTAATTTGAGTGTGACAATTTGTGTCACACTATGCTATGCTGAGTTCATGAATTATTTTTCCATGCTTCCCGTAGGCCAATGGCCCTGATTTTTTGCATGAGATACAATGTATATGTTAGGTTTCATCCTGAATTTTTGTGGACTTAATTGATCCATTTTCTAATTGATTTGGATTTTTGATTGCTGTTTAGCAATTTTGGATTGTTTCTTGAGTAGCAAATTTACATGTCTTGTAAAATACTCATCCCTTATCCTATGAATATGAAATTTGGTGGATTGCTTCCTAACATGTATAGCTTTGATTTGGCTTTGGTCCCACTCATTTCTAATTTGATATCACTGTTTTACCATTGATTGAAGTTGATACTCATTTGGTGACCCAATTTGGTTGTGTTTTTGCATGCCTTAACATGTTGATTTAATTGACATAGCTCCACTAGTCCAAAATGCATGAAAATTGATATGCTGCTTGTTGAACATGTTCTGTTTAGGATATAATTTTTGTGGAATTTATTATGCTGTTTTGATATTTTTTGGATGTGATCATTCTGGTTGTTCCTATATGACTCATAATTGCCTAGCTTGATCTAATTTGTGCATGAAATTAATTTGGTGTATGGTTTAGACATGAGACCAATCGGATTCTCTTTGTATTTGATTAATCTTGGTTTTGATCATGTTTCACTTGCTGTTTTAACTTTTTTCCTTCTTTTTGACCCTAGGCTTGGCCTAGTGGTCTAGTTTCTCACATTTGGTGTGGATTTTCAGGATGAAATGCACAATGCTTAAGGAGATTGCTTCAAGGCAATTTGAATTGAGTTTGGTTGGTGTTTATGAACTAACATGACTTTGTGTTGTAGGTTTGATGCTTGAGCTTGGGCTTGTAGCTCGCACTTGTGTGCATTGACTTGTGTTGTCTGTATAGATTAACATTTGCTGTTTATTGTTGGTTTGTCTGAGTACTGATGATAGTTGATTGATTTCAGGTACATTTAGTCGCTTACAGTTCTTTAAGAACTTGCTTGCTGTTGCTTGGTTTTTAAACCACTTGAGGTAGGACTTCTATTCTCCATGTAGTCTGGAAGACCTGGCCTGTTACTTGGCCAGGCAACTGTCTGAAGTCCTCCTTAAGAGGCGATGTTTGTGATTGTTTACTTTTGTGCCAAGCAGGTAAAGACCTCTATGAGGCAATTGGTGGATCAAAGGGATATGCAATCTATCCCCCACTATTCTGTTGAGTCGTCCCTCTGCTCACACTACTGTGTTGATGCATTGGGACACAAACCCAAGATCTTGTACAATGTACAGTTGTGTCAGAGTCTTGAGTGTAGAAGGGTTCCCACATTCTGAACCCACGCTCCTTTGTCTTAAGCTCTCCCTGACCAGGGATAAGAGCTGTGAAGTCTTATCTTCACTCATCTTTCATCAGCTTCACCTTAGCCCCTCAATGGCAAGGTTAAGAGCTAACCTTACCCCGATACAGAGGCTTGTTTGTTGAGGTTGATATGACCCCTCGACTAAAGCCTAGCCCTGATGTTTGAGCCCCTTGTTGGTGTGTTTATTTCATGCTGTATATGTTTGTGTGGTGTGATTGTATCCCCTAGGTGCTAGACTCCGCGTAGTCTCGTTTGCATGTCAATTAAGGTAGCACGGTTCCTTCGTATAGGACTTCCTTTCTTGCTTGAGCTTTCCTAAAACACAAACAAACATTATCCCCTCTTAAGGATACGTCAACTCCTTCTACTACAGGTGAGTAAGTCTCCAAAGGTCGAGCATCCGGTAGATTGCGTAGTGACGTGATCCACTTAAAAAACACCAACCAACAAGACTAATTTAGCCGAACTACGGCAACTCTGATTCTCATGTCCAGATGAGATACGTAGGCACGAGATGCGATGTCTTGTCGAGTTTGACTAACAACTAACACTAATTCTTTTCTCTTGCCCTAGTTGCAATCGAGACCTTTCTTCTGCCTGTGTCTTTGTTTTATGCTGTTGTGTGCTTGGAAGCTGATGTAAGTCCATCGAGTGGCATTCGGGTTCCAGTGTTAGTGCGTGTTTTTGGTTCGGATGCTGATGTAAGCCCAGTGATTGGCATTCAGGCTCCTCGTTTGCCTTCTTGTGTGTGCTTGGTTCGGATGCTGATGTAAGTCCAGTGATTGGCATTCAGGCTCCACGTTTGCCTTCTTGTGTGTGCTTGGTTCGGATGCTGATGTAAGTCCAGTGATTGGCATTCAGGCTCCACGTTTGCCTTTGCCAGTGTTTGTTTGTGTGCGTGTTAGCCGAGCTACGAATGCTCTGATTCTCCTTCGTCCAAAGGAGATACGTATGCATAGGATGCGACATCCTAGCGAGCATGTGTCGTTTCCCCAGTCCGAACTACTTAGACTCTGATGTCTATGCTTGATAGACTAAGTAGGCCCAGGATGCGATATCCTGCCGAGTCAGTTTTGTCTGTTCCTTGTGTCTCTTTCAGCCAGTGTGTGTGTGTGAGCAGTGTTTTAGCAACCATTTTCCCTTCCTGTTGTGCGTGGATCCCGTCGAGTACGACGGATGCGTAGGGGTGCTAATACCTTCCCTTCGCATAACCGACTCCCGACCCCATTCTCTTTGGTCGCGAGACCATGCTTTTTCCCAGGTTTACTCTGAGCGTTTCCTTTCCCTCTTTTGGGATAAATAACGCACGGTGGCGGCTCTGTTGTTCTTGTTTTCCCGCCGGTTTTTCGCGTAATGCGACATTGAGGTAGGTTCCACATTCAGTTCTGATGTGTCCATACCCATCACATTCATGGCACTTTACTCCTTTTCCTTCTTTGGGCTTATCATCTGACCTTGTTCTTCTTCCAGCATTGTTGGATTTACTGATGTCAGATGAGATGTTCTTGACATTAGCCTTAGATCTTACATCCATCTTTTTCAACAGTCTATTGAACTGTCTTCCCAGCATTGCTACATCATTTGCCAGATCTTCATCAACATCCTGACCATTTTCCTCCTCTGTGTTTGACATGAAAGCTATGCTTTTGGTTTTCTTTTCAGATCCATCACACATTCCCATATCAAATGTTTAGAGGGAACCAATTAGCTCATCAACTCTCATATTGGAGATGTCTTGAGACTCTTCTATTGCTGTCACCTTCATAGCAAATCTCTTAGGGAGTGACCTGAGTATTTTTCTTACTAATTTTTCATCTGACATCTCCTCTCCTAGGGCTCCTGAGGCATTAGCAATTTCAAGGACACTCTTATGAAATTCATGAATATTTTCATCTTCTTTCATCCTTAAATTTTCAAACTTGGTGGTGAGCAGTTGTAGTCTAGACATCTTCACTCTAGAGGTGCCTCCATGAGTGGTTTTGAGAATGTCCCAAGCATCTTTAGCCACCTCACAGTTGTTTACCAATCTAAAGATATTCTTGTCTACTCCATTGACTATGGCATTTAATGCTTTAGAATTTCCAAGGGCTAGATCATCCTCCTCCTAGGACTATTGTTCTTTAGGCTTCTTATCAGTTGTGGCTTCTCCTTCCTTAGTAATTACTGGATGTTCCCAGCCTTACAAGCCTTATTATCAAGAGATTTTAGGAAAGCTACCATTCTAGGTTTCCAACAGTCATAGTTAGATCCATCCAAAATTGGTGGCCTGTGAACAGATCCTCCATCTCTCTCCATTGTACCAGAAAGTATTGTCTCTAGATCTCACCCAGAACCAGAGCAGGATGCCTGCTCTAATACCAATTGAAATTCTGGTATCAGATATGAGATGTCGAATGTAATGTCACGACACTAATATCTGAATAACACAAACAGGATAAAGATAAAGAATAATAATGCACGAGACACAAGCAATTATTAACCCAGTTCGGTGCAACTCACCTACGTCTGGGGGCTACCAAGCCAGGAAGGAAATCCACTAAATAGAACCAGTTCAAAGACTCTCAGTAAACTCCACAAGTTACAATCTTTTTCACCTAATCTCTACCCGTATGACTTCTACCTAAGAACTCTTAGATATGAGATCCCATCTCACTCCCCCTCAATCACACCTGTGATATTAAACAATAATTCCTTATGAAAAGAAGACACTCTTCAAAGACACACACTTGATTTTACTTAGCAGCTTCAATCAAGTAGACACACACTTGATCTTACTTAGCAGCTTCAATCAAGTAGACACCCACTCATGCTTAAAAGCTTTGAGTGACAAATTACAACTCAAAAATTAGACCAATTCAATCATATATGGATGAATTGAATGGCTTACAAGTCACACGACCACACAAGACACAAACCCTTATTCTCTCTCAATATTTCGCTAAGTATTTCTTGTGTACCAAATCAGGTTTTCCATGTCCCTTTTTATAGAAGCATTCAGTTGGGCTTGGACATCATAAAACCCTAAAACTATTTTCCATTCAAATCTTCTCATGACAGCTGATCAGATCTCTTTGGAAAATAAGTAAATCACGTTGTAATTAATGATTGAATACATTTGTAAATCAGATCTTCAATCATACATAGATTGCCATTAAAAGCGCAATCACATAACACATAACATTCACTCAGAATGTTCTGTGTACAAATGTCATGACATCGGGTCTGACATCCTGGAACAATCTTGCATAATTCCATTTTAAATATCTAGCAGGTACATAATATCAGATGTCATGACATCGTGTATGACATCCTGAAACAATCCTGCATAATTATATTTTTAAACCTCCAGCAGGTACAAGGATATCTTATGTTAAGACATCACATGCAACATCTTGTGAACACTCTTTGTTTTACCAAAATTGCTGCCAACACTTAGAACCAACAAAAATAAAGAAACTAGCAAAACGATAAAAAAATCTAAACTAGAAAGCATTAAATAGAAAGCGATAAAGTTCCTCCCCCACACTTAAACTCAACATTATCCTCAATGTTTTAATAGAAACGGGAAAAGGAAAAAGGAACTTGGTGGAGTAATCAGTATCGGTTGTGGCCTCGACCTTGGGGTCGTCCATGGTGAGGAGGTGGTGGCGGCATACCCATGTTATGCATGTAGTGTAAGATATCCTCTATGGTGTGATCAAAGAAATATTTCATCCATTTATTGGAAAATATCGCTTCTCAAAAGTACTAAAAATAATGGGTTAAGCCACTCAAAATTCAAGTCAAAAGTGGCAGAAAAATCAAGGCAAATGCATTAAAATTCAAGTTAATTACTAGTGACTTTTTGCCTTACATCCTAACTTGGTACTTTTGTTAAACTCCAACACCATTGGTCTCTAACTATCCTTAGCTACCTATTTCTCCATAAGTCATCTATTTACCTAATTACCCTTAACGACTATAAAACTTCCAAACTAACACAAATCTCAACTTCCATTTTTTTACTCAATCCTAGCCACTCATAACAATTAATCCTATGATTGAAATTGGGGATCCGTAACTAAGAATTAAATTAACTCCTAACCGTTGATAAACCAATTAATTGGATCACAATCTAAGGGTGGTTATTCATTTACAAAACCTATATAAGCATGTAACTTTTCACATTTTGGGGGGTTAACTAACCTAACTTAGAAAATTCACAATTAATAATTATTTTTCCACCATTTTGTCTTCTCAATTTCTCTCTCAATTCATCTTCTCCTCCATCCTTACCAAAATTCATCTTCATCACCATTTAGAACTTCACATTGAAGTTCTAAAATGGTGGAACTTAGCCACAATCCAATTTCTACATCATCAATAACAATCATCCATCAATAATTTCTACATTATCATCATCTAAAGTTTATCAAAATTCATCAATAATCATCATCAAAAGTTCATCAATTCAAGTTTATTCATCAATATCTATATTCAAGACTCATCTTCTATCTTCATTCATTATCAAAAATAATCATCAAGCTTGGAAGTTGATTGGATTAAAGGAGCTTATTCTTGAAGTATTTCGGGTTTCTCTTCGACATTCCGATTTTCAATATTAACCTGAGCAAACCTCCGCTCCATCGGTAATCCTTAATCTCTTCCAAACCATTTGCCATGAATTATTGGATGTTTGCTTGTTGATTAATTTAAGATATTATTTTGCAATACTTATTGGAATAATCACTTATTTGGACATAAACTTAAAAATAGTGACTTTTAATTATAATTATTAATAACATGTGAACATATCATTTCAATTCATTTTTCGCGCTGATCGTGAATATATAATTAGTGTTTTATTTTGGTGCATATTTCAGCCGAACCGGCGAATTTTAATCGATTTTTCGCCCACTTCTTACTTTTTTCGGTATAATCCGTAGTTTGTTATGCAATTTGCAGTATATATTTGATTTCTTTGTAAAATTCTGATTCCGACGATATATTAACTCATCGAATTCGATTCTGTTGGCCGTTACCAGAAATTTATTCCAAGTTAGTTTTTTTTCACATTATGCTAGTGTTACCTTTTCTCTTTTCTTATCCCAATTTTTACCTTTCATTTTATTTTATTATTATATATATATATATATATAATATATATATATATATATATATATATATATATATATATATATATATATATATATATATATATATATATATATATATATATATATATATATATATATATATATATATATATATATATATATATTATGTTAATTATATAATATATATGTTAATTGAACCATATTGATAATGTTGGACTAAGTGATATGATGCATGGAAAAGTGCTGCAAGATACCAATCGAAAAAGCTCGTGGATTTTAGACAATATAAGACTATTATGGATATCAATTTGTATTTGTTAATGGGGATTCTTACAGAGAATTATTTGTGTGGAGCTTTAAAGTCAATGATTTTTTTCCTATGGGAACGAGGATGGAGGGAAAAGTTCCCCCGATGACACTTCGGGACGGGGATTGAAAAAGTATGATCCCCCCGCGGATTCCTCGACTCCGATCATATTATTTAAATTTAAAATATAATTATATAATTTTACATATTTTTTCATTAAAATAATAATTAATATATTTGAAAATGAAGAGTTATCAAGGAATCATTTTTTTGTTTAATTGTATAATGCATTGTTTCACTACCCAAGTACTCAACCTTATAAAAGTGCATCCATCAGATACAATGTACACACTGTCTCCTATTCTTTTTTTCTCAATTCTCTTTGCCTCCTCAATTTCTCATTTCCTTTGTTCTCATCATCATAACAACCATTCTTCTTTATTTATTGTGTTTATGGTAATTACTCTTCGACTTTACTATACTTCAATTAGTAATCTGTTTTTCATTTAATTAGTAAATTAGTAGTTATGCTTTCATAACTGCAAGTGTTTTTGCATTTTTTTTGTTATTGATACAAGATGTATTTTTTTAAAAAGAAAGATTGAAAAATATATTTTTTTAAAAGAAATACTAGTGTCAGAGTTTTGATAAAAAAATATAGAATTTTTTTTAAGACACGATCTCCGCGGATCTTTGATTCTCCTTTGGGATATGTGAAAATGGGGATGGAGATGAGGATATGGAATAATATTTTCCCGTCGCGGGGAATGGGGATGGGGATGAGAAAAACATTGAGGGGCGAGACGAGGAGTGAAAAACATCCTTCACACATTCACTGCCCCATTGACATCCCTAACTGCTATGTTTTTTTCCCTTTATTTTCTTCCACTTATTTCTACATTAATGTATTACTTCCATTATATGCTCATTCTTTTCAAATATTATATATCTATTCTTATTGATACATGTTAACATACTGACATGTTATAATGTTACTTGCATTATAATATTTTCCTATTTTTTCAGCTATACTTCTATACTATTATTATATCATGGTTATTTCTATGTTATTTAGTATATAATATATTACATGTTAATTTTGGATTGGTCATTAGATTAAGTTTAGAAAATGATCTCATAATGCAAAAAATATCATTAGTCATACACATTTATTTTTAGGATTTAATGTTTGTCTAATTCACATTAGAGTTAATCTAGTTTTTTTTAATAAAAAAGAATATTAATTCTCTTGATTAATTAAGATTAGACTTGATTTATGACTTTATTTTTGGTCACTTTTTTTTATGACTTTAACTTTGGTCACTTTTTTTATGGCTTTAATATTGGTTACATTATTTTATTCATGACTTTAATCTAGGGTGTATTGTTAAATTCATCAATTGTGATAGTGGATTATTTCTTGAATGATGCATATGTGCTTATGAATTAATTCCGTATCTTGTATTGCTTACATCCCCCATGGTAGGTCACGTGTCCCCCATCCCATGAACATGTAATAGTGTATGTTTATTTTTTTTATTAGTTCATCATGCATGCTAACTAAAAAGTTAAAAACAAACGATAAAATAAAGCATTTCAAAAGAAGTAAAAGGTGCTTGATCCAACGTCAAGTTGTTTTCCAAATAAAACTCACACCATTACAACACGAGTACTTCATCCAATGTCAAGTATCTCCCATCCATTCCATGATCCATATCTCTTCTTCATTCTCTTCTCAATCTTATTCTATCTCTCTTCTCCATTCTTCACACACTCTTTCATAATAAACTCAAACACTTGATCCAATGTCAAGTGTCTTTTTCAAAACATTTTCATAACAAACTGGAATGCAAAAATGGGGTGTACATGCTTGTACACAATATTCAAGTTATTGGGTTGTCGGTCGTACCTAGCTTGAGGACCCGACACTTGAATCCCCCCTTAAAATATCTAATGATTCAAACAAGTTAGATCTAGGTGCTATGAGGGAGAAAAATGGTCGTTAGGATACCCTTGTCCTCTCGACTCCCAAGTATTATGATTAAACTTGTCTCCTTCTAAGTTCCAATGATTAAACTTACCAAACTCTTTTCACACTTCAAATCTCTTTTAGACGAAAAAGAGTGGTAGGATAACATTGTCCTCTCAACTCCCGAGTTTTTGGACTATTGGCTGTATCTAGCCAATGGTCTGATGTTTGTCTCAGTACATAAAATTAACCCCAACAAATCAAATCATCCTTTTACTCAATGCATTTCTTCAAAACCTTTAAAAAAGGACGTGTTACTTGCGTTCTACCGTGAACGACGCTTAAGCCTTCATGTGTGAGCAAATAATATTTAACTGCTAGAGTGTGACCAAGCGCATCCATTTTACCGCAAACAAGAAAATTCTTCTTGCTCCCATGACAGAGTATACAAGCAAGTGAACAGTAGAACGTGAACGTCAATACTGTTCAGTAAAAAATAACCAAACACATACTCTATTTGTGATCCGAACTACGAAGCTCTGACTTCCTTATTGCTCGTATAAGGATACGTATGCACAAGGGCCCAAATCTTTGGCGAACACACTAATTTAAAACTTATTCTTTCTCCCACATCATTCTCTCATCTCATCCCTAATAGCAAGAAACATACAGCTAAACAACATCCATACACATTGATACAAGCAAGTGATTCCCATGGAGTACCATGGATGTGAGGGATGCTAATACCTTCCCCCTTGCATAACCGACTTCTGAATCTGCTCTTGGTTGCAATACCATTATCATTTGAGGTTTTATTGATATTTTCTCTTTCCTTTGAAATAAATAAAATCCGGTGGCGACTCTGTATTTTTCACGGTGGGACACCAGGGTCACAAGTTCTACATCAACACCTAAGACACGAGCTATGAAGGTAATTAACCCTCCAACAGAAATAGGCCCTTTCATAGAAGTGCCAACTTCTTTCATGTGTGCTATCATAAATGGCGCCAAATTAACCCGCGTGGGTTCAAAAATAGAGCGAATGAAAAGCAACTATTTTGCATTAATTTTGTTAGTGTTCTCCCGGCCGAAGATAGTGATTGCCAAAATTTGGCGAAAATAGCGGATGAGCGGGTTGTGAATTTGAGTTGCTAGATTACCCTCAAAACCATCAATAATATGACTCCTTAAAAGAGCTTGATATTTCTTCCGCTGCTTTCTTTGTCTCTTCCTTTCTAAAATATAACATCATTGAATCCATCATTTCCCCCTTGTGCCATTGTTGAAAACTTGAAAAGAAAGTAGAAGTTGTGGTGTGGGGAAGGTTTTTGTAAGTGAAATTCGTGGAAGTGAGGGACGTAGTTTGGGAATATGGAGTTTAGTTTAAATAGAAGTGGTGGAGTGGAAGTTAGAAGAGAGAAGAATTTTGAAGAGTTTTGGGGAAATGGAAGGAGTAAATATGAGTGGGTGTAGAGAAGGGATGGATAAGGGATGTTAGAATTTGAGAAGATGGAATTTGAAAAGCAAAAGAGGGTTAAATGCTGACTTTTTATTTTTATTTTTGTGCGTCTGGACTGCATGGCGAACGCCATGAAGATGTGGAGAATGCGGTGGAGGTTTAAACTTGTTTTTTTCTCTGATTCTGAAACTGATGGCGAACGCCGTGAATATGCGGCGAGCGCCATGGATTATCTGCGACGTTTTTTGGTTGCTTTTTGGGCTTTTTGATTGCTTTTAGGCCTACATCATGATTACTATAGAAGTTTTATACAAAATTTCAAAGAAATCTAAATGAAAGTAGGAATTAAAGTAAGATTCGAAGTTACAAAAGAAAAAAATTCAGATTAAATCAAATGAATAATAAAAAATTTGTGGGTTGCCTCTCATGCAGAGCTTCGTTTAACGTTGATAGCTCGACAACTATAATTTAAAAACGACTAAACAATGATGATAAATTGAAAAATAAATGAATAATGAAAAGGAACGGAGAAATATTTCCTCCCCCATACTTAAACTCAACATTGACCTGAATGTTTTTATGAAAGTGGGAAAAAGAAAATAATAAACCTCTGAGTGATTCACGTGTCATGGTGTCTGGCATGTTGACCCAATGCTCTCCGTAAGGAAAGTACTTTTTGGAATAGGTGGTCCATTTACGCATTCACTCTATTAGATTGATATTATATTACTTGGCGAAGAGTTGCAACTTCTCGTCGAAGACTGTTGAGCTCATAGTCAATATTACACCCATGTGGTCGACCTGTAGAAGAAGATAAAGAAGAAACATTTGAGAGAGGAGTTGGTTGGTATTCAGAAGAGGGAGGAGTTCTAGGTGGTGTTGGCGTCTCTCCCTGATCTTCTAATTGGTATAGCCAGTTATCACGGTTGTGTACACTCGTTTTTTCAGGATTCGGGATGACAAAATGATGGACAACCTCATTAGTAATTAGTATCTTGAATTCATTTGGGCCCTCTCGCCTTACTAGTTGTTTATTCAGACAATGCTCGATATCTATCAGGTTGTGATCGCAAGTAGGAACTAGGTGTGATATTTGGTTGCGAAGGCCTAAAGCTAAGGCTATGTGGGTGACTATCCCGCTGTTTACTGTGGAAATTGGTAAACAACCGCTGGTCATCCCTAGGCTTTAAAATAAAGGGTTACTTGCAGGATCGACCAGTTGATCCCAGGACATGTGCTAGTGCAAGTGAAGCTTGTCCAACTCGACAAAATGACTTTGTGAGGAACAGTTCCTAACAAAGTGTCAAACAAGCGTAGGGTTTTTCCACACGAACAGTTTAGACAATGTTACAGTCTATAGGTGACTCATGACCGACAACGCTATAACATTCAAAAGAGGTATACGACAAACACGCTTTTGGTAAACTCTATTATCGTAATAGAATTAGTGTCGACAGCGTAAACGACAACGTAAAATGATAACTCAAAAGTAAATGAAATTAAGATAAAATGTTCAACGGGAACAATTGAAAAGTAAGGAAGTTACATTGAATTAAATGTGGTGATTCACGTACATAACACTCTCAAAAAAATTCTTGCTTCTTCGCGCTGGGAATGAGAAGTTTTCTTACAAGTGATTTTCAGTACAAAGTGAACACCCTGAGCCCCTTGTGGGATCTTCTATTTATACTAAACTAAAGGAACTCCTCCTAAGCTAAAACTCCTAGAAACCAGTAGATGTTATGTCACGCGATCTGCCAAACCGCTGCTCTCACGTCTTGCCAACTGCTCCAGATTCTGGCGCTCTTTATTCTTCTGGTAACCGCTGGCTATTCAAATTTCAAATTTCTCCCGCCCAGATGCTAGGAAGACGCTGTCTTCTACGCTTTTGGCATAAAGGAAAAATTCTTTAAGTCTGACTTCACCTCAATCGATAGAATGACATGTCGACCAAAACATGTTCTCCTGTCGACTTCAACCCTTGACTTGTGTTTTTCTCACTCTTATCTTCCTCAGACACCTCTTCATCCCTTGATGGGGTACAACCCCCAAATTCACAGGACTCTCTCACTAACTATGCTTTCAACATCCTTTAGAGTTTTTCGTGGCAACAAAATGCCCCCTAGAGATGCCATTTTCGACTGTCGATGCTGGTGAGATGATGTCATCTCTGAAATGTCGACTTACTTCTCACTGCCTCTACTTCTACTTAATGGGACCTCTGTTTACCCCACGTGGATGACGTCATATAATCATGACGAACGTTTCCTTTTTCCCCCGAGACGCACAAAATCACGTCTACATCATTTCACGTCTTTATGACTGAACATGTTTGTCTTTTTGCTTGCCTTCTCTCCTCCACGTGTCTGTAAGCGTGGGAACGTGGGCATACGTGTCGAAAATGGAAGCTCAATCGCTCACTCTTCTCTGCTCAGGGTTTAACCTCTATAAAACCCTCACTCCTTCTTCTTCTTCTCTTTTTCCTCCCTCTTGCTTCAGCATTTACTTGTCTCCTGCGCTTTGTGAAAATTCTTCTTCTCCCAAACGAAAATCTTCCATTTTCTCCATGGCAAGATCCAACATACCTTCTGCTGCTAAACTTGCACATCCTATCAACATTGACGGTATGGAATATGTTCCTGAGCCTCCGTTTGCAGAAGAGAAGGCAAAAATCTGGCGTTCTCAGGTATTAATTCCTCTTTCTCTGGCTGATGAACCTTTATCGTTCTTAGGTCCTCTCCCTGAAAACCGACACCCAGAGGTTACCAGAACCGCTTCTTCCCTTTTCCCCTCCAGTCACATTTCTGAACTTGTGATTTCTGCTCAACAACCTTTCTCCATTCGCTACGTCGACAGGAACTTCAGGACTGCTCCTCCCAGAAATTGTCCTAAGTTTTACGCTTGGATGGACCAATTGGAATCAGAAAAGATCGACCATTGGAAAAGGACAGGCATCTATACCCTTTTACAGATTGCCCGTTATGGCCCTCCCCAGTCTTGTGGCATGTTATTAGTTGCCCTTCAATTCTGGGAGAGTTCGACCAACTCCTTCCATACCAAGTGTGGCATGATCACGCCGACACTTCTGGACATTGCTGCCATCACTGGCTTGAAACCGACTGGCGAAGTCTTCGACTGCGAAGCTGTAGCGCCAATTTCCTTGAGGTTCGACGTTGGTGACTCTCGTAAGCCAACATACAACAATTTTATTGATCATCATACCACCTCTGCAGGCCCTGTGACCGACGAGGAACATGTGGCTTTCTTGACCCTCTGGCTGTCCCGCTTTGTTTTCTGTTCTAGATCTATGCAGGTAGCCAAGCACTTTGCTCTCCTGGAAACCCAACTGCACCAAGAGCGTGACATTGCCTTGGGCCAACTGATTTTGGCTTCTCTCTATGAGTCTCTATCTGAGGTTGTCTGCCAAATTAGGCTCTTCGACCCCGAGAACTCCAGAAATAAAAACGTGTTGGTCCATGGCCCTTTCTGGTTTTTGCAGTTGTGGCTCAATGCCACTTTCTCAAAAGATATAGCCCCCTACGGAATGAGGAGTGTTGCGTGTCCCCCAGAGGAACGACATCTTATCTGGAAACGGTTGATCCCCCTGACGCCTATCGACAAAAACTTCCCGGACCTTCAAGTGTTTTGACTTTTATTCAACATCATGTTGACTCGTGTCAATTTTCTACCTTCTATAGCCCCTTTCAGCCGTCGAACTGAGGGTCCTAAGTGGCTCACCAGATCTTTCCCTCTGGCTGACGGGAAACAGTCCTCATTTGGAGGCATTTTCTGGTCCCTCGATTCCTGTCGGCTGAGACCTCCAGCAGTAATCCTGGCTTAGTGGCTTATCAGCCTAACCTTGTGGCCAGGCAATTTGGCCTTTGCCAATTCATTCCCAAGTCTCTGTTCTCCTCCCAAGAATTGCTTTCCAATATCCTTTGCGGTCAACCTTGGAGCGAGATCGAAGAGGAACTTGAAACCATTTGGAAAAACCGACCACGTCTCCCTTCTCTTCCTTTTCGACCAACCTACTACTGTACCAAAGAATTCCATGATTGGTGGCAGTCGTATTTTACCCTTTATGTTGGCACTCCTGATGCCAAACTATCTGAATTAACTGAGGCTTTTGTTTGTTTGCAGGCGAAGTCGACCAAGTGTAAGGCTCTTCATGTCAAACAAATTCGTGCTTTCCAGAATTATTTCCAAGTTGTGTATCGACCAGATAATCTTCGTGGGACCATCTGGGAGGCTGCGGTCGAACTAAGGGCGAAAGTAACCGACAGGCTTTCAAAACTCAAAATCCCCGGTTACGCGAAAGACAAGTATCTTTACGCCCTTCACTTTGGAAACCTCAAATTCCCTCCTCTGTCATCTAGCCCTTTGGCTTTGGCCTTTGGTCATTTGGTTCCGGTGTGGTTTTATTGTCCCATTTCATACGTACAAAACGCTTCTAAGAAAAAGGCCGACAGAGTGGTCCCGACGAAGTATTATCTGCCTGACTACTCAGGGCCGCTTCATATTGATCCTCAATATGTTAGCATGTTCGAATCCACGCAACTTGGTAACACTTCTCTGGAAATTTTAACACTCCATTTTAACTGGATTTCGTCGCTCACTTGCGTTTCTTTTGTTTATTCGCAGCGATCCTTCTAAATCCTGTAGGTTCTGCATCTGCTAACCGACCTACCCCTTCGACACAGGAGGCTCAGGTTCGATTCTGGATGAGTTGCTATTTCCTTTGGCCTTTTGTTTTTATTCTTAGCCATCCTCTCCCTTCTTGTAGGCTGCTCCTGAGAAATTCTCTGACAATGATGGGCGCCCTATTGCTCAAGTCTTGAGGAAACCCAGTTCTTCTGTATGCCCCTATCTGAAGCATTCCTATTTACTCTTATGACTTCTTAAGAGAAATACTGCGTGGTCTCTAATATCTCACTTATGTGCAGGGTCAACCATGTTCGACAAAACCTACTATCTCCTCTCACTCCAAAAAATCCAAGAAACACAAACGCTTTGCCCCCACAGGATCTGAGGTATTTCTTGTCGGCTTGTCTGCTCTTCTGGCTATAATATCTGCTTATAACCTCTCTTCGTGTCTCCAGCACACTTCCCAGCATAAATCCAAAAGCCACCATGGCCACAAGAGGAAAAAACATGACTCTCCCTCCAAGAGTGGCGAAACCAAGAGGAAAAGGCACCATACAATGCCTCCTCCAGAGACTCCTGTTGAAGACGTCGACACCATTGTGGTTGACACTTCCATCCTCGATACGGTCCCTGATCCATCCGTGGGAGCTTCACCGTTGACTGGCATCTCCCCTGCTGCTGCCTTGGGGAAAGCAAATCAGGATACAGTCTCTCCTACGTCGACACAAGTATTTACCCATTTTCCTGTTTACTCCCTTGGATTTTTGTACTTATCTTACACATTTTTTTCTTTCTACAAGCTGATGCCTCTACTGAGCCGACTCAACCTGTTGCTGACTACACTCTCACGTCGCCGGTTTCTTCTCCAGCTCGCCCATTTCAGTCTGTCGACACCGCTGGTCAGTTCATTGAATTCCCTATCCAGATTAGTGATAATGACTCTGACTCAGTCACTAGTCCTGCAACGCATCCGGACTCCAGTTCGACTAGTTCTGACTCTAGTCTCTCTTCAGCTTTCTTGCCTTTGCAGGATCCACGAGGGCCAGTAGGTGTCGACACCAACAAACAGCAACCCTCTCAGACTACTCCTCTGTCGACTACTTCTCCCTCTTCTCAGATTACTCCTTCGTCGTCTGCTTCCCCTTTGACTTTCCCGGGGCTGGCGATCAAGCCTTCTGCTTTAGAAGCAATTGCCAGGCTCCGTAACCTGGTGAAATCGCGTGATGCCTCTTCCGACTCTGAGCAGCTCCATTCTGGCAAAATGGGCCCTGAGGCGATGAAGACTAAGGCTCTCATGGACAAAATTCGCGTTCACGCCTTGAATCCTGACCTTCCTTTCATGCTCATGCATGAACCTGCTGTCGGTCCAGAGATCCTGTGCGTGCTTGCCCAACTAAAAGATCTCTAGCTCTCTGATTATGCCAAACGTATAATGGAGGCTTTAGAACAAATTCTGGTTCCCATGCTGCACCACATCGACAATGTTCGGGACACTGAACGCCAGATTGCTGCTACTGAGGCCTCCGTGAAGGAAAAATGGGAGTTGGTGACGCATGCCGACGCGGAGGTCACCAATATGTTAGGGGCTATGGAGGAGCGGAAGAAAGAATTGATCTTCAAACAAACACGGGCCACTAAGATACGTCAACAAATTGATGCCCTTCGGCGTCAAATTGTCACTCTGGACAGTGAGTTGGAATCAATTACCAAGGAGGAGTCATGTTTTATTGACGAAGTGCTAAAACCTGCCCAGGCCACTGTGGAGCAAACCACCGGTGATGCCTTAGCGGTCGCTGAAGAGCTTATGTCCGTCGAAGGGAAGCTTGAAGAGCTCAAAGCCCACGCCGACACCTTGGAGCCTGCGTCCTTGCATTACAATTTTGAGCTTAAATCTTTCCAATCTAAGTTCGGCCAGCTTTGACCGTTTCTATTGTTTGTATAATTTTTTTGTAATATTTAAACAATGGCTTCTTGCCACTTTAATGTTATCTTTCTTACTTTTAGCACTGTATATTTATTTTCTGTGCCTTTGCAGCTGGTTTCTAACATAGTTATCTCCAACCTTGTTCTTTCGACAGTTATTTAGTCTGTCAAAATTTTGACCTCTTGAAGGAGAGGCCTATATTTTTTCAAGTACTTTCCATTCACTCTTAAGATTCGCCTATCTGGTGCCAACTCTTCGACCTCGTAGGCGTTGTTAGAAAAGGCCTGCAAAACCTTAAACGGTCCTTCCCAATTAGAGGACCATTTACCCAAAACTCTATCATTTCTGTCCATAGGCAGGATCACTCTCCAAACCAGATCGTCGACAGCAAACACTTTACCTTTCACCTTTTTATTGTAGGCTCGGGCGACTTTCTCTTTCTGCCTTTGTAGGGAGTCCAACGCTAACATTCTTTCTTCATCTACGTCGACCAATTCGTCTGTCATCATACTCCAGTAATCTTCAGAAGGTATTTCGTACTGCCTTTGGGTTCTGACCGCCTGGACCTGAATCTCTACTGGCAATATTGCGTCATGCCCATACACCGGTCGAAATGGGGTTGTTCCAGTTGCTTCTTTTGGTGACGTTCGGCACGCCCACAAAGCTTGGTCCAACGTCTTATGCCAATTTCTTGGCTTCTTTCCTATGTGTTTCTTTATTAGGCTGATGATCACCTTATTAGCAGCTTCGACTTGGCCATTCGCCTGTGCGTAATAGGGGGTAGAGGTCAATAATTTGATTCCCATTTCTTTTGCAAAATCTTTCACTTTTAGACCAGTGAAAACTGACCCCTGGTCGGTTGTAATAGTTTATGGGATGCCAAATCTGCAGATGATGTAACTCTGGACAAAGTGTATCACAGCCTCTTGGTCCATATTTGTTAATGCTACGGCTTCGACCCATTTTGTGAAATAGTCGATACCGACTAACACATACCTTTGTTGTTTCGACGAGGCTGGCTTTATTTCTCCTATAACATCCAGAGCCCATCCTCGAAATGGCCAGGGCTTCACAATTGTATGCAACTCGCTTGTAGGCACATGCTGTATGCCCCCATGTAATTGGCATTCTTGACAATCTTTAGCAAATTCAATGCAATATTTCAGCATTGAAGGCCAATAAACTCCTAAGCATCAAGAGCCATTTCATCTTCAAACCTACTTGATGTGCCCCACACGCCCTGCTATGTATGCTTGACATAGCCACGTATGCCTCACTTTCTCCTAGGCATTTAAGTAACACTCCTTCGACCGTCTTTTTGAATAATTCATCATTTACCAAGACGTAGCTAAGGGCCCTATATTTTATCTTTCGATTTGTCGACCCCACGGGATTGCGTAAGTAATCGACTAGCGGTTTACGCCAATCACTCCCCCCCCCCCCCCCGTCGTCGACAGCCAGAATTTCAAAATGATTTTTATCTACGGCTCCCAACTTCATGATCGCCAAATCTGACGGTGACAACACTGTCGCTCGTACTTTCTCTCTTACTTGGACCTCTTCATCTGGGTCTTTCAATTTTTTGTACCCTGAAGCCTCCTGCGCCAAATCATTTGCTCTTTGGTTTTCTTGTCGTGGTATGTGTTGGAGATTGACTTGCTCAAACCTCTTGAGTAATCTGATGGTGACCACAAAGTACATGATTAAATTTTCTTTAACATACCTGTACTCTTTTGATGCTTGTTTAATCACTAACTCCGAGTCTCCCATAATTTCGACATTCCTTGCCCCCAATTCTAGCAGTAGTTCAAGTCCGGTGATCAGTGACTCATATTCTACTTCATTATTGGTGCATACCCCTTCGATTCTGTATTTAAACTCTGCTGGAATTCCATCTGGAGAAATTATGACTCCTCCTATCCCAGATCCATGCTTATGTCTTGACCCGTCAAAGTATAGCCTCCATGGTGCTAAATCTACGTAATTCTGCGCCATTTCGACCATTGAATGGTCGACAAGAAAATCTGCTACTACCTGTCCTTTCATCGCTTTCAAGGGTACGTATGTCAGGGAGTATTCTGTTAACGCTAAAGCCCATTTCCTAATTCTACTATGCAAAATTGGTTTAGATAACATGTGTTTAATAATATCAAAGTGGGAAGATACATACACATCAACAGGCTTGATATATTGCTTTAGTTTCATACAAGAGAAATACAGGCATAAACATAGTTTTTCTATATCACTATACCTAGTTTCAGGGTCATTAAGCATTCGACTAAGGTAATACACAAGTCTTTCAACACATTTTTCATCCTCTTGGACTAACATACTTCCTATAGTCGATTCTGAGGCTGCAATATACAGTCTCATTGGCCTATGCTTAACATGAGGGGCCAGTACTAGAGGCCTAGTCAAATACTCTTTGATTTTGTCGAAAGCCTCTTGGTGTTCATCCTGCCACTTGAAATCCTCGTTCTTTAGTCGAAGTAGTGGGGAGAATGCTTTTGTTTTGCCACTTAGATTTGATATAAATCTTCTAAGAAAAATTATTTTTCCTAGAAAAGATTGCAACTCCTTTTTGGTCGACGGAGGCTTGACGTCCATAATGGCTTTTGTTTTGCTTTGGTTTACTTCAATATCCTTTTTATGCACCACAAAACCAAGGGAGTCGCCTGATTGCACACAAAAAGCGCACTTTAATGGATTCATTTTTAATCCATATTTCCTCATCCTCAGAAAGGCTTTTCGAATATGTTCGACGTGAGCATGTTGACCATTTGATTTTATCACAATATCATCAATGTATACTTGCATGAAATCTTCAATAAAATCATGGAACATTGAGTTCATTACCCTCTGGTATGTTGCTCCGACATTTTTCAAGTTGAATGGCATGACAACCCACTCATATGTCCCCAAGGCTCCTGGACATCGAAACGCCATCTTCGGAACGTCTTCTTCTGCAATAAAAATTTGGTTATATCAAGCATAACCATCTAACATGCTTAAATATTCAAAACCAGCGGCCGAATCGACCAACATTTCAGTCATGGGCATGGCATACTCATCTTTTAGGGTGGCAGTATTTAGATCTCTAAAATCATTACATACTCTTAAAGACCCATTTTTCTTTATGACTGGCACAATATTGGCCAACCATTCGACATACCTTGCGGTTTGAATAAACTTGCTTTTCAGGAGTCTTTCTACTTCTGCTTTTATCTTTGCCATGATCTCTGGGGCGAAACGCCTGGGCGTCTGCTTCACTGGCTTTCTTCCAGCTTTTATTGGCAGCTTTAACTCGATCAAATCTTTACTTAAACCAGGCATTTCGTTATAATCCCAAGCAAAACAATCCCTAAATTCTTTAAGTATGGATATTACCTCAGACTTTAGTTCTTTGTCGATGTTGGCGCTTATGTATGTTGGCCTTTTCTCGCCATTCTCGCCAAGGTCGACTTCTTCCAAGGGGTCTTTTGGTCGGATTTTCTCTGGTGCCTTTGGGTCTTTTTCAAATCCTAAAGGTTCATTGTCATAAATGCAGTCCAGACGCTGCATGTCGATGTTCCTTTTAGCCAAAGTTAGCTTGTCTGGGGGTTCTGGCCCAATAGCCATATGCCCTTCTTTATTTAATGCACAGGCTTCAGCAACCATGTTTTCTTCTGCCTCTAAAGCCAACTTTATTTTGTTCTCGGCAACGTATGCTGAAATCTTTCTTAGAGCTTCTAACTCAGATATCATTAGTGACGTCCCCCCAGCCCGTCGGTCGGATACCTGTGTAGGATGGATCGTCCAGGCGTTCCACATCCCAAATGAAACCGTGAGTCTCGTGCAGAGTTAGAGAGACGAAGGCTTCACTCATATTAGCATATACATCCTCAGCTGGAAAGCAAGGACAGATGTTGGCCAGCTTTCTCTCGAATTCCTTCTTGCCGACATTATTCACGTCAGCCATAAAGTACCCTTGGTCGGCTTCGATATTTTCAGCCACCCCATCTTCTCTCCAAATCACCAGCCTTTGGTGCACTGAAGATGGTACAGCTCCGACGCCATGTAGCCACTCTCTGCCAAATAGCAAGTTGTAACTTGGCTTAGCGTCTATCACCATGAATAGTGTCGGTCTGGTTACTGAACCCACCGTGATATTCACCATAATCACTCCCATGGTGCTTTTTGTCTTTCCTCCGTAGTCTGACAAAACCAAGTTATTAGATCTGATGTCGGTATCATACTTGCCAATCTTCCTCAGAATATGGTGCGGCATGATGTTGACCGTGGCACCACAATCGACCAAAACTTTGTTGACAGTTACGCTTTCCACTTTTGCCCTTATCAGCAGTGGTTTCAAATGATTTTTCATGTTCATCGTTGGTCTTTCGAACACTGCCTCTTGACTTTCAGTAGACCCATCGTTCAACACAAAATAGCATCTTGGTTGGTGCAAAGCCATTTCTTCTGCATCAGCCTTGTCTACCGACTCTTTGACTTTAGTCACACACTTGTATTATTGTGGTAGGATTGACACCACGTTGACCAGGATGTCCAGACTTGCTTCAGATTCTGAATTGCAGTCACCAATCACTTCTTCAGAACATTTTTCAGTTGGTCGACGGACGTACTCTCTTATTCGTTGCTTCGCTGTTGTGTCGACTTTCACAACAATTTTCTTCCCATCATTCGCCTCGCTGGTCATGCCTCTTGCAGCTTCTCTTTCAGCCTGTTTACGCCTCTAAAAACGTCTCCATTGAGTCCTCGACATGGGGTTCTTCCCCAAATAGTTTTCAGAGACATGAGTCCTTTTTTCAGACTTAAACTCACGCCTGTAGTTAATTGCTAGACCTCCTCTAGCAGCAGCAGCAACGCCTTGTGGGGTGTCTTGTTTTTCCTGAGGCTTGATCCAAGTACCTCTAGGGGAACTTGCCGACGGTACAAAGCTTTTAGGCCTTGCTTGGTTATTTCCCACAGCCTTTTTTGAGCCTCTTTCATTCTGGTAACCCCTGGTCGGCCCATTCCTTTTGCTTTTACCTAATTGCAGTTTCTGGAAATTTTCCGCCGCTATTTTGTCGGTGACAACACCACACCTCAGGCACAAGCATACTTGTGAACCCTTGTTCTTGCAGCGATACAGAAAATCCACCAAGTCTTCATCTGCCCTTGGGTAAACTTCAGTTATATCGACATCCGGGCTTTCCCCAGTTTGCTCCAGCATGTTGGCCTCATCATATTCGGTGATCTCGACCATGTTGATCTCGATTGGCTCCACGAATAGGGCTTCCTCCTGGTGAAGAGGATCAACGTCGATCTTCGTTCTACGACTAACAAATTTCAGCCTGCCTTCTTGAATCGCTTTCTGAACCAAATCCCTGAAAAGGTAACAATTAGAGGTATTATGACCAAGATAATTTTGATATTTACAAAACCCTCTTTTCTATCTCTGTTCTAACGGTGGTATTTTAGTACCAGGAGGTACCACCATTTGCCCATCTTTGACCAATAAGTTAAAAAATTCCTCACATTTCGACACATCGAAAGTATAAGTTTTCGAAGGGAATTTTGGGTTGTGTGCGACAGGATTTTTTCCTTGTGCAGGCAGCAATGATCGACACTCGTAGGCGGACCCTGGCTTTAGTTCAGCCACGTTGATTTCTAATTCGGTCGATGGAGCATAATCAACCTCACGTATTGGGTCTGTCGCGTCGTATTCGACAAACGCTACTTTTTCTTTCTTAGACTTATTGTGCCTAACTTTTTCTAACCTTAGCCGTTCTAGATGTCGGACTCTATCAGCCAGCTGTGACATACTTTTCACAAAAGTTGGATCTATCTTCTTTCTAATGGAATAATCTAAACCTCCTGCGGCCATTTGAACTAGTTCATGTTCTGGCACTTGCGTAAAACACCTAGCCTTTAAGGACCTAAAACGATTCAGATTATCATCGATGCTCTCATCAAACCTTCTCTTGATACTAGACAATCCTACCAAACTAATTTTGGAGTGTCCTTAGTAAAACTGTTCATGGAACTTCTTTTCTAATCTGGCCCACGAATCGATTGAACTTGGGGCCAACGAAGTAAACCATGTGAAGGCAACCTTAGTTAGAGAGGAGGGGAAGTCTTTTACTCTCAAACATTCATTATGAGCTAGATCTCTTGACTCTATTAAGTATCTGGCAACGTGCTCTATTGTCGATTCACCAGACTCTCCCCCAAATTTAGTGTACTTAGACACTTTCATCCCCCTAGGCGCCTCGGCTTGGAGAATAAACTCAACTAACGAGGAGGCGTATAATGGCCTTTGCAATGTGGCACCCATGCCATTTCTAGCCATAATCCTTTCGATAATAGTTGTCAAATTATTTTCCACTGCTAAGTCTTCTTGTCGATGTTGATCGATAATTTGATCAGCATCCTGGTGTCGGTTAACCATTACAATCTGGTTACGTCCCGCGACTCCTGATTCGACGCCTTGATTTTGAAGGGGTCTAATGATTTGTCCTTCGTGGACTGTCTCCTCCTCTGCTGCCCCTATCTCCATCTGCACAGGAACAGTCGGTCTAATCATTTGCGTCATCTGTCGAGCCGGTGCCCCCAGAAAATTGTACAAGTGTGTCAATTGGTTCGCCACCTGCCTATTTGTTTCAGCAGATTCGTGTATTAGTGGATTAAAGATTGTGCCCATCTGGTTGGTCAACACGTTAACCAATTCATGGTTACTATCGTCCATTTGCTGTCTCAACATTGCTACTGAAGTGTTTGACAGCGACATGGTTCTGTTATGAGTATTATTCCTCATGTTGCCCCCTTGCGCCGATCCTTGCAAGGGAGGATTTGTATCTGAAAATAGTGCTGCACTGGATGTCGACTGATATCCTGGCATTAAAGAATACGACATTCCATAAAGAGGATTTGTGGTTCCAAAGCGAGGCACATAAGGTCTGAACGTCGTTATCGTTGATCCTGAACCCCCCGGTGGAGGCTGAGGAATTGATGTTCCAACCGCACCCGTAGTCGACATGGTTAGGGCTGCACATGTCGTCGGTGGCAAAGTGGCAACTTGTGAGATTACTGTTTCTGTAGTGGATAAAGTTCCTCGTGGCACTTCATTCGTGGTAGTTTCTAACATTTTCACAATATTTCGTGGCTTACTATACAGTTTGCCACTTCTAAGTTTCATGCAATTTTGCAACTGCTCTAGCACCGTCCCACTGGGCGTGCCATTTTGTTTACTGTGGAAATTGGTAAACAACCGCTGGTCCTCCCTAGGCTTTAAAACAAAGGGTTACTTGCAGGATCGACCAGTTGATCCCAGGACATGTGCTAGTGCAAGTGAAGCTTGTCCAACTCGACAAAATGACTTTGTGAGGAACGGTTCCTAACAAAGTGTTGAACAAGTGTAGGGTTTTTCCACACGAACGATTTAGACAATGTTACAGCCTATAGGTGACTCGTGACCGACAGCGCTATAACATTCAAAAGAGGTATACAACGAACACGCTTTTGGTAAACTCTATTATCGTAATAGAATTAGTGTCGACAGCGTAAATGACAACGTAAAATGATAACTCAAAAGTAAATGAAATTAAGATAAAATGTTCAACGAGAACAATTGAAAAGTAAGGAAGTTGCATTGAAATAAATATGGTGACTCACGTACATAGCACTCTCAAGAAAACTCTTGCTTCCTCGCGCTGGGAATGGGAAGTTTTCTTACAAGTGATTTTCAGTACAAAGTGAACACCCTGAGCCCCTCGTGGGATCTTCTATTTATACTAAACTAAAGGAACTGCTCCTAAGCTAAAACTCCTATAAACCAGCAGATGTTATGTCACACGATCTGCCAAACCATTGCTCTCACGACTTGCCAACTGCTCCAGATTCTGGCGCTCTTTATTCTTCTGGTAACCGCTGGCTATTCAAATTTCAAATTTCTCCCGCCCAGATGCTAGGAAGACGCTATCTTCTACGCTTTTGGCATAAAGGAAAAATTCTTTAAGTCTGACTTCACCTCAATCGACAGAATGGCCTGTCGACCAAAACATGTTCTCCTGTCGACTTCAACCCTTGACTTGTGTTTTTCTCACTCTTATCTGCCTCAGACACCTCTTCATCCCTTGATGGGGTACAACCTAGGGGTGGCAAACTGGCATGCCCGCCCCGTTTAGGCCCGCCCCGCAAAAGCCCGCAAAAAAACGGGGCGGGGCGGGGTGGTCATAGTTGAGGATGCGGGCCTAAAACTTAGACCCGCCCCGCAAAAAGTGAGGGCGGGGCGGGGAAAGTCCGCGAGCACTGCACTCTTTAAGCCTAAAATTGCAAAAATTTATGTAAATACACGTGCCCGCAAAAGCCCGCGAAAAAAACGGGGCGGGGCGGGGAGGACACATTTGAGGGTGAGGGCCTAAATCCTTGGCCCGCCCCGTACAAAAGTGCGGGCAAAACAGGCATGCCGCACGGGCCGAGCCCGTTTTTCCACCCCTAGTACAACCCCCAAATTCACAGGACTCTCTCACTAACTATGCTTTCAACATCCTTTAGAGATTTTTCGTGGCAACACCCGCCTACAAGAATATCTCCTTTGGCTGAGTTACCAATTTTATCCAAACTAGAAAGCAAAAAAGCTTCTGAATTGATTGGGTGAGACTGGAAAACACTGAATATGATGAATAATTCTTCTTTAGTAATTGGTTCCATGTTTCCACACCTTCCAAAGCATGTCTGAGCTAAAACCATTTGGAAATACCTAATGTCTGGATTATGGATGATGGTAGAGTTCATTCTCTCATAATCAGGTGGGAAATCCTCAACGAGGCTAGCCCAGAAATCATCTAGCTCATGTTTCATATGATCGTTGTTGGGTACCTCAGTGAAAGCATGAGGTCTATGCTGGAATCCTAACATCTCATCTAATTCTCGATGGTTGTAACGATAGTTATGTCCTGTCATAACTCGAAAAATGAGAGCACGACCTCATAGAGCGTAATCGCACGCTCGCAGGATGGACTGAACAAATTCGCCACCGAACTTTATTTATTCCCAAAGAAGGAAAGGAAAAATATCGATAAAACCCATAAAAGAAAGGATAATATGTGGTTATCGCAACCAATATCAGGGTTTGGGAGTTGGTTACGCAAGGGGAAGGTATTAGTACCCATCACGTCTGTTGTACTCAACAAGAACCATTTAGTTAGTATCGATTTGAATGTTAGCTTATATTAGTTTGCGATCTTCTACTTATTTATGATAGAAAAAGAGAGAATAGAAATGTTTTTGAATTTTTATTAATGAGAGAGGACCTAAATCGGTTTTTATTGTTAAGGGGCAAATAAGAAAGGAATTAAACCTATTTTTTTTTATTAATGGGCCTGACAAGATTTTGCAATCCCACTCCTACGTATCTCCAGGTGCAATAGATAATTCAAGGCTTACATAGTTCTGGGTAAAAAATATTTGTTTGTTGGTCAATTTTAGCGAAAGCTATCTTGTACTGATCGATGCAAAAACCTTGTTTTACCCAAAACAGGTGAGGGGTGGGCAATTACATCACATTGAATCGATTTAAAAATCAACATTCACAAGAAAATGCCACTTATCTCAACTTAACGGTTGTGGATGAAGCATTGCTTTGCATCATCTTAAGACAAATATCTTTCGTTTGTGAAAAGGTTTTTCAGATTAATCGCACGACGGTGAGAAAAAATTATTTGATTGGTTGGGTGTATTTTAGGTGAGTGGTGATTGTTTGATGAGAACAAGACCTAAGCCTCAAGATTAATCATTCGGGGTTCCACTAGAATGCTAGATTTCAATGGTTCTTTTTCATTCAAATTATTTAAGAAAATTTTATCGGTGATTGTGTTCGTGTGTTTGAGGGTAAAAGGGTTGCCTTGAACCCTTTTTCCTTGTTCTTGGATACCTTGAATAAAGTTATGAATAACTATTTATTTTTGGATTTCTGATTTGCCTTGTTGAGTGTTGTCGCATTACGCGAAAAACCGGCGGGAAAACGAAACAACAGAGCCGCCACCGTGCGTTATTTATCCCAAAAGAGGGAAAGGAAACGCTCGAAGTAAACCTGGAAAGGACATGGTCTCGCGACCAGAGATGGATGGGATCGGGAGTCGGTTATGGAAGGGAAGGTATTAGCACCCCTACGTGTAACACCCCGATAATAATATGATCATTATTTAAATTAAGTTAATAATAGATTTATTAATTTAATTAGATAATTGGATTATTATTATTATTATTATTTTGGAATTATTGAATTATTATTATTATTGGAATAATAATATAATTTGGAAAATATATAAGTTGGAATTTAGAAAAGTCCCATTTTTGGTAAAAAGTTATTTTTACGTGAAAAGGGAAAAGAGGCAGAAAGGGAAAAAAGGGCAAAGAGCCAGAGAACGAAGGTTGAAGGAAGGAAAAGCTTGAAGCTCAAAGCTGCCGGATTAACTCAGGTAAGGGGGGTTTATCATCGATTAATGGGTATTATGGGATAATATGTGATGGGTAGTGAGAAACCATTGATTTGCCTCTGATTGAATGATGTATGATGAATCTGTGAACTTTTGGGATGAACGAAGTTGGGATTAAAATAGAAGAAATTCGTAGGAATTAGAGGTAGAAAGGTTAGCAATTTGTGAAATCGAAAGTGTATGATTCGTGTTAGATGAGATGAATGAATTGTGTGTAAAATTTGGATTGTGGAAGGTTGAATTGGATAGATCTCGTAGCAGAGAAAGCCATTGCAGATCTGGAAATTCTGGTTTCTGGTCATACGCGTATGGCACTAGGCAATACGCGTATGATATGGCTGGTACGCGTATGGATGAGGCCTTACGCGTATGAGCGCGAAAGATGATGTTTTGAACGTGAAATTGTCTCTGTTGGTACGCGTAGGAGAATGTGGTACGCGTAGCATACGCGTATGGGCTTGGGCAATACGCGTATGGACTTGGTCAGGAATGGGCAATACGCGTATGGGCATAGGCAATACGCGTATGGGCAGACTTGTGGTTTTCCTGAACTGTTGTTGTGCAGTTTTTGGTTGTCTAGGCTGAGTGATGTAACTTAGCTGATGTATGACGTAGTAGGGATCATTTCCCGCTGTTTTGAGCAGTATAGGTATTAGTAGAGTGTGCTAATACTGTGGTTAATTGATTGACATGATAATGATGTGTTGTTACATGTATTGATGATGTATGATGATATGCATAATGCTATGAATGTATATATTATGCATGTATGTGTGAATGGACTGTTGTATGGCTTAGAGTGTGAGCATATGTCCGTTGTAAATTGTTGTTGATGCTGCATTGCTAGATGATTAGCATGCATAGCATAGCCTTCGGGGCTGTAGCTAATTCCCATGGTGAGGAATTAGTGAGTGAACCATTATGGGTTTGTTGTTGATGTTTGCATGCTAGATGATTAGTGTGCATAGTCTAGCCTTCGGGGCTGTAGCTAATTCCCATGGTGAGGAATTAGTGAGTGAGTCACTAGGTCTCAAATGAGTGGGACTAGTGAGCTTAGTAGCCGTATCTAGAGGGATCGGTGAGCTTGAACTATATGTTCAAGAATAGTCGGTACCGCGTGTGTGGAGTCTCATTGCATAAATTATGTATGGCGTATAATATGAATGGATGTATTCCAATATTATACGTGTGTTTGTGTTGGTGTTGAGTATTATGTTGAGTTGATGTGCTGTTACCGAATATATGTTTGGATTAGGGTGATGAAATGTGTTAAAATTACTTAGCATTACATAATGTTCTATAATGCTTATTATATTGATTGAGGAACTCACCCTTACAACTGTTTTTCAGGTAACGAGCAGTGATTGAGTAGGAGCTAGTACTTGGAGTCTAGAGTAGTTCTTTAGTGGGTCATGCTCTGATAGATGTAACATCGGGACGGGATGTTTGACTTGTTTTCATTGATGATTGTTGAATAAGCTTACATGTTTTGTATTGATGTTGGATTCTATTCCGCTGCGAATTATGCAAATGTTTTATTTGATTAAACAAATGAGCATGACAGGATATTTTGATGATTGTTATGAAATGATTGTGTGACACCCTTGAAGGGCATAATTACTCTGATTGTTATATGTTTATTATTTTTAATTAAATATTTGGGGTATTTTAGAAGGGTGTTACATTAGTGGTATCAGAGCATAGTCGGTCGAGTCGAGTCGTAATTATTCTGTTTCCCTGTACGAGATAGGTGTTGTGTAACCCTATCAGTACTCATTGTTTTAGTTGTTTGGGTTTTCAGAATAGAGATGGCTGGAAGAGGTAGAGATGATGCTGCGATTGCTGAGGCTCTGGGTATGCTAGCTGGAGTACTTGGAGGAAATCCGAATGTTATGGGGATGGGAGCTACTCGTCAACTGAGTGAGTTCCAGAAGAACAATCCTCCAATGTTCAAGGGAGCATACGATCCAGATGGTGCTCAGAAGTGGTTGAAGGAGATAGAGAGAATCTTCCGAGTGACTGAGTGTGCCGAGAACCAGAAGGTCAGGTTCGGTACGCATATGTTGTCAGAGGAAGCAGATGATTGGTGGGTTGCTACCCGCACTGAGTTGGAATCTGCTGGGAATGCTGAGATCACTTGGGCTGTGTTCAGAGAGAGATTCCTGAGGAAGTATTTTCCAGAGGATGTTAGAGGGGAGAAAGAGATAGAGTTCTTGGAATTGAAGCAGGGTAACAAGTCTGTTACTGAGTATGCTGCTAAGTTCACAGAGCTGTCGAAGTATTACACTCCCTATAATGAGGCTGCTGGAGAATTTTCGAAATGTGTGAAGTTTGACAACGGGTTGCGTCCCGAGATCAAACAGGCTATTGGATATCAGTGGATCAGAGTGTTTTCTGACTTGGTTGACTGTTGCAGGATTTTTGAACAGGATTCCAAAGCCAGAGCAGAGAGCTATCAACAGAGAGTTGATAGGAAAGGCAAGAGTCAGAATGATCGTGGAAAACCGTATGCAGCTGGCAAAGGTTTTCAGAAGCAAAGTGGGATGAAGAGGCCTAGTGGGGGAGACTCTAGTGCTCCTGCTAAGTGTTATAGATGTGGTCGGGCTGGACATCGTGTCCATGAGTGTACCAGTGCTGAGATGAAGTGTTTCAAGTGTGGAAAAGGTGGTCATTTGGCTGCAGAGTGCCGGTTGAAGACTGTAACTTGTTTCAACTATGGAGAGTTGGGTCATATCAGTCCACAGTGTCCTAAGCCGAAGAAAGAGAATCAGTCGGGAGGCAAGGTCTTTGCTTTATCGGGTTCTGAGACTTCTGCAGATGACCGTTTGATCCGAGGTACGTGTTATATTAATGGCTTTCCTCTTGTAGCTATTATTGACACCGGTGCTACTCATTCCTTTATATCTTTGGATTGTGCTGTGAAACTTAAGTTAGAGATATCTGAGATGCTTGGAAGTATGGTGATTGATACTCCTGCGAAGGGTTCAGTGACTACTACTTCAGTTTGTTTGAATTATCCTTTGAGTATTTTTGGTAGAGACTTTGGGATAGACCTTGTGTGTCTTCCACTAGTGCAGATTGATGTTATTCTGGGTATGAACTGGTTGGTGTTTAACCGAGTTTCTATCAATTGTTTTGATAAGACTGTGATATTTCCTGAGATTGAAGAAGGAAAGAGTTTGTTTCTATCAGCCACGCAGGTGAATGAGGAAGTAGCAGATGGGGCGGAGTTGTTTATGCTGTTAGCGACTCTGGAGGCTAAAGATAAACTGGTGATTGGCGATCTAGCAGTGGTGTGTGATTTTCCTGATGTGTTTCCGGAAGAAGTGAATGAATTGCCGCCAGAGCGTGAAGTTTAGTTCTCGATTGATTTGATACCTGGTACTAGACCGATATCGATGGCTCCGTACCGTATGTCTGCTGTTGAGTTAGCTGAATTGAAGAGTCAGCTGGAAGATCTGTTGGATAAGAAATTTATTCGTCCGAGTGTGTCACCGTGGGGTGCACCAGTGTTGTTGGTTAAGAAGAAAGAAGGTACTATGAGGTTGTGTGTGGACTACAGGCAACTGAATAAAGTGACGATCAAGAATCGGTATCCTTTGCCGAGGATTGATGATTTGATGGATCAATTGGTTGGTGCGAGTGTGTTCAGCAAGATAGATTTGAGATCTGGGTATCATCAGATACGTGTGAAAACTGAGGATATTCAGAAGACTGCTTTCAGAACAAGGTATGGACATTATGAGTATTCTGTAATGCCTTTTGGTGTGACTAATGCGCCTGGAGTATTTATGGAGTATATGAATAGGATTTTCCATCCGTACCTAGATAAGTTTGTTGTGGTGTTTATTGATGACATTTTGGTGTATTCGAAATCTGAAGAAGAGCATGCTGAGCATTTGAGAGTGGTTTTAGAAGTTCTACGAGAAAAAAAGTTATTTGCTAAACTATCCAAGTGTGAATTTTGGTTAGAGGAGGTTAGTTTTCTTGGTCATGTGATTTCAAGAGGTGGTGTTGCTGTTGATCCTTCTAAGATAGAAGCGGTGTCTAAGTGGGAAGCTCCGAAGTCTGTTGCTGAGATTCGCAGTTTCCTGGGATTGGCTGGTTATTATAGGAAGTTCATTGAGGGATTTTCTAAGTTGGCGTTACCGTTGACGATGTTGACTAGAAAGGGGCAAGCGTTTGTTTGGGACTCAAAATGTGAAGAAGGTTTCCAAGAGTTAAAGAGAAGGTTGACTACTGCTCCTATTCTGATATTACCGAGTTCGTCGGAACCATTTGAAGTTTATTGTGATGCTTCATTTTTGGGTTTGGGTGGTGTGTTGATGCAGAATAAGCAGGTTATAGCTTATGCTTCGAGACAACTGAGGGTTCATGAGAGGAACTATCCGACACACGATTTAGAGTTGGCAGCTGTCGTGTTTGTTCTGAAGTTATGGAGGCATTATTTGTACGGGTCGAGATTTGAAGTTTTCAGTGACCATAAAAGTTTAAAGTATCTGTTTGATCAGAAAGAACTGAATATGAGACAGAGGAGATGGTTAGAATTTCTGAAGGATTATGACTTTGGGTTGAATTACCATCCGGGTAAAGCAAATGTAGTGGCTGATGCATTGAGTCGGAAATCATTGCATATGTCTATGTTAATGGTTAGAGAATGGGATTTAATTGAGCAGTTTAGAGACTTGAGTTTGGTGTGTGAGAGTACTCACAATAGTGTTAAATTGGGAATATTGAAGTTAACAAGCGGTATTCTGGATGAGATCAGAGAGGGTCAGAAATCCGATGCGTTTTTGGTTGATAAGTTGACTTTAGTGAATCAAGGCCAAGGTGGTGAATTCAGAGTTGATGAGAATGGTGTTTTGAAATTTGGTAATCGGGTGTGTATTCCGGATGTGATCGAACTTAAGAAGAGTATCCTTGAGGAAGGACATCGTAGTGGCTTGAGTATTCATCCTGGAGCTACAAAGATGTATCATGATTTGAAGAAGTTATTTTGGTGGCCGGGAATGAAAAGAGAAATTGCGAGTTTTGTTTATTCCTGTTTGACTTGTCAGAAGTCGAAGATTGAGCATCAGAAGCCGTCTGGGCTAATGCAACCGTTGGCTATTCCAGAGTGGAAGTGGGATAGTATCAATATGGATTTTGTTTCTGGTTTGCCGAGGACAAATAAGAATTTTGAAGCTATTTGGGTGATTGTTGACAGATTGACAAAGTCGGCTCATTTCATTCCGATCAGAATGGACTATCCGTTAGAGAGATTAGCCGAGTTGTATATTGAGAAGATTGTAAGTTTGCATGGTATTCCGTCGAGTATTGTTTCAGATAGAGATCCTAGATTTACATCGAAGTTCTGGGAAGGTTTGCAGAGGGCTTTGGGAACTAAGCTGAGATTGAGTTCTGCATATCATCCGCAAACTGATGGTCAGACTGAGAGGACGATTCAGTCACTAGAGGATCTTTTGAGGGCTTGTGTTTTGGAAAAGGGAGGCGCTTGGGATTGTTATTTGCCTTTGATTGAGTTTACCTACAACAATATTTTTCATTCGAGCATTGGTATGGCACCGTTTGAAGCTTTGTATGGTAGGAGATGTCGGACGCCTTTATGTTGGTATGAGTCCGGTGAGAGTGCTGTGGTTGGACCGGAGATTGTTCAACAGACTACAGAAAAGATTAAGATGATTCAGGAGAAGATGAGAATTGCTCAGAGTCGTCAGAAGAGTTATCATGATAAGAGGAGGAAGTCACTTGAGTTCCAAGAGGGAGATCATGTGTTTCTTCGCGTTACTCCGATAACTGGTGTTGGTCGAGCTTTGAAGTCGAAAAAGTTGACACCTCGATTTATTGGTCCTTATCAGATTTTGGAGAGGATAGGGGAAGTAGCCTATCGTGTCGCTTTACCGCCGTCGCTTGCGAATTTACATGAGGTTTTTCATGTGTCTCAGTTGAGGAGGTACATTCATGATCCGTCGCATGTAGTCCAAGTAGATGATGTACAGGTGAGAGATAACCTGACTGTTGAAACATCACCTATGAGGATCGAGGATCGGGAGTTAAAGCAGTTGCGGGGTAAAGAGATTCCCTTGGTGAAGGTAGCTTGAGGAGGACCAGCAGGTGGCAATGTGACTTGGGAACTGGAGAGTAAGATGAAGGAGTCTTACCTAGAGTTATTCGCTTGAGGTATGTTTTCGAGGACGAAAACTCTTTTAGTGGGGGAGAGTTGTAACACCCCGATAATAATATGATCATTATTTAAATTAAGTTAATAATAGATTTATTAATTTAATTAGATAATTGGATTATTATTATTATTATTTTGGAATTATTGAATTATTATTATTATTGGAATAATAATATAATTTGGAAAATATATAAGTTGGAATTTAGAAAAGTCCCATTTTTGGTAAAAAGTTATTTTTACGTGAAAAGGGAAAAGAGGCAGAAAGGGAAAAAAGGGCAAAGAGCCAGAGAACGAAGGTTGAAGGAAGGAAAAGCTTGAAGCTCAAAGCTGCCGGATTAACTCAGGTAAGGGGGGTTTATCATCGATTAATGGGTATTATGGGATAATATGTGATGGGTAGTGAGAAACCATTGATTTGCCTCTGATTGAATGATGTATGATGAATCTGTGAACTTTTGGGATGAACGAAGTTGGGATTAAAATAGAAGAAATTCGTAGGAATTAGAGGTAGAAAGGTTAGCAATTTGTGAAATCGAAAGTGTATGATTCGTGTTAGATGAGATGAATGAATTGTGTGTAAAATTTGGATTGTGGAAGGTTGAATTGGATAGATCTCGTAGCAGAGAAAGCCATTGCAGATCTGGAAATTCTGGTTTCTGGTCATACGCGTATGGCACTAGGCAATACGCGTATGATATGGCTGGTACGCATATGGATGAGGCCTTACGCGTATGAGCGCGAAAGATGATGTTTTGAACGTGAAATTTTCTCTGTTGGTACGCGTAGGAGAATGTGGTACGCGTAGCATACGCGTATGGGCTTGGGCAATACGCGTATGGACTTGGTCAGGAATGGGCAATACGCGTATGGGCATAGGCAATACGCGTATGGGCAGACTTGTGGTTTTCCTGAACTGTTGTTGTGCAGTTTTTGGTTGTCTAGGCTGAGTGATGTAACTTAGCTGATGTATGACGTAGTAGGGATCATTTCCCGCTGTTTTGAGCAGTATAGGTATTAGTAGAGTGTGCTAATACTGTGGTTAATTGATTGACATGATAATGATGTGTTGTTACATGTATTGATGATGTATGATGATATGCATAATGCTATGAATGTATATATTATGCATGTATGTGTGAATGGACTGTTGTATGGCTTAGAGTGTGAGCATATGTCCGTTGTAAATTGTTGTTGATGCTGCATTGCTAGATGATTAGCATGCATAGCATAGCCTTCGGGGCTGTAGCTAATTCCCATGGTGAGGAATTAGTGAGTGAACCATTGTGGGTTTGTTGTTGATGTTTGCATGCTAGATGATTAGTGTGCATAGTCTAGCCTTCGGGGCTGTAGCTAATTCCCATGGTGAGGAATTAGTGAGTGAGTCACTAGGTCTCAAATGAGTGGGACTAGTGAGCTTAGTAGCCGTATCTAGAGGGATCGGTGAGCTTGAACTATATGTTCAAGAATAGTCGGTACCGCGTGTGTGGAGTCTCATTGCATAAATTATGTATGGCGTATAATATGAATGGATGTATTCCAATATTATACGTGTGTTTGTGTTGGTGTTGAGTATTATGTTGAGTTGATGTGCTGTTACCGAATATATGTTTGGATTAGGGTGATGAAATGTGTTAAAATTACTTAGCATTACATAATGTTCTATAATGCTTATTATATTGATTGAGGAACTCACCCTTACAACTGTTTTTCAGGTAACGAGCAGTGATTGAGTAGGAGCTAGTACTTGGAGTCTAGAGTAGTTCTTTAGTGGGTCATGCTCTGATAGATGTAACATCGGGACGGGATGTTTGACTTGTTTTCATTGATGATTGTTGAATAAGCTTACATGTTTTGTATTGATGTTGGATTCTATTCCGCTGCGAATTATGCAAATGTTTTATTTGATTAAACAAATGAGCATGACAGGATATTTTGATGATTGTTATGAAATGATTGTGTGACACCCTTGAAGGGCATAATTACTCTGATTGTTATATGTTTATTATTTTTAATTAAATATTTGGGGTATTTTAGAAGGGTGTTACACTACGCATCTGTCGTACTCGACGGGATCCACGCTCAGAGAGAATAGAAGAAAGGTTGCTAGAAACTGCTCAAACACTGCACACATGCTGGAATCAAACACAGAAAAGACGGAAGAAACGGACTCGACAGGATATCGCATCCTGGGCCTACGTAGTCTGTCAGACACAGACATCAGAGTCGACGTAGTTCGGGACAGGGGAAAACGTGCTCGCTAGGATGTCGCATCCTATGCATACGTATCTTCTCTGACTGGAGAAGAATCAGAGCACCCGTAGCTCGGCTAACGCCCGCTAAACAAAACCACACAGGCAACCGACTGCCAACCGCTGGACTTACGTCAGGCTCCACACAAACAGGCAAACATGGAAACCAAATGCCAATCGCTGGACTTACATCAGACTCCGAACCAACAAACACACACAGGAAACCAACTTCCAATCGCTGGACTTATGTCAGACTCCAACAAGCAAACAAGACACAGGAAACCAACTGCCAATCGCTGGACTTACGTCAGACTCCAACACACACAAAAGGGGTTGAAAAAGAAAAAAGAGCGCCCGGAGAGATCAGCTCATCTCCTGCCTACGTACCTCATCTGGTATGAGGATCAGGGTGACGTAGTTCCCCTAAACAGGGAAAGAACTTCTAGCCTAACCAGATACAAAGGGAGACACAAACTACTAGGGAGACTACGACTCGAGCCTAGAAGTTGTCATGTATACGATCCCTATGTTAAGGTTTCTATCTAACTTGCACAGGAAGCAAGCTATCCTAAACAGCACAGGCAAACACATACAAGCACAAATAAGCAAGCACACACACTATATGCACACAGATGGGCTCATACAAGGCTAGGCTTTAGTCAAGGGGTCATGTCAACCTCGACCAACAAGCCAACTGGAAAAGGGTGTGGTTAGCTCTTAACCCTAACATTTAGAGTTAGGGTGAAGCAGAGGAAATGGGAAGTGAGGATAAGACCTCACAGCTCTTATCCCTGGCCTGGGAGAGCTTCAGACAAATGAAAGTGTGGGAGTTCAGAATGTAGGAACTCTTCTCCACAAACGACTGACACAACATGATCTTGGGTTCTTATCCACAATGCATCAACACAATGGTGTGAGCAGGATGAATGACTCAACTGAATAGCAGGGGATGGATTGTACATCCTTTTTATCTGCCAATTGCCTCTTAAGAGGTCTTTACCTGCTTGGCACAAAGTTAAGCATTCACAAGCATTGCCTCTTAAGGAGGGCTTCAGACAGGTGCCTGCCCACATAACAGGACAGGTCTTCCAGACTACATGAAGTCAAAGGAGTTATACCTTAGTGGTAAGCAAACCACAAGCTAGCAAAGCAAGTTCAAAGGAACTTAAAGCAACTTAGGTACCTGTGAAAAATCTAAACCAATCAGTTCAACTGTACAGACAAACAATCAATAGGCAATAACAAACAGACAAACAATGTTCACAATGTGCAAGCCACAAGGCAAACTCAAATGAGTTAGCATCAACCTACAAAACACACAATTGTTAGTAATCAAGATCAAACATCAATGCTCAAATGAGGATGCATCATCAACTATAGACTTGGATGTTTAAACCTGAAATCAAAACCCACATGTAAGCCACAAACCACTAGGTCAAAGCCTAGGGTCAAAGATGGATCAAAAATCCAAAACAGAACTTGAAATTTAACATGAATCATCCTTATTCAATCAAGAATAAGTCTCAAAAGGTCTCACATCAAAATCATTAATCATATTCATTTCATGAGCAAAACATGGCAAGGCATGCAAATGGTGATCACATTGAGACATCAGAAGAAACAAATGCACATCAAATCAAAAATGACTCAAATAATCTTGGCAAAATTCATGAGTAAACATGACATATAACATGATCATCACACAAAAAATCAGAGGCATTGGACATTATTAGGCATGGCAATCACATAGCACAATTCAAACAATCACATGTGTGACACAAATTGTCACACCAAGTTAGCATGAGCATAAAACAGAATGGGAGCATGGGAAAAATCTCAAACTAAAGCCAAAATGTCACTCAACATGTCTAGAATCCACACACAAAATTTCAGAATCATTGGATAAGAAACAAGCATTTTATGATCAAAGGAACAAAGCAATAGTATGAATGGATACATGTTCAATCACCCTAGGACAAATCATTTTTTAAGCCAGGCACAATTTGCAATTTTATGCTCATAAAAAAGTAGACAGGATAAGGAACACATAGCAAAAAATTGGAGATCAACTGAAGCATTTTTCAATTTTATATGATTTTTGGAAGTGGATGAAAGATTTGAAAATGAAAATGGAGCCAAACATGGAAATAGGAGGGAAAAGGAATAAATGGCATGGTATTTGAAAAAGTCCTTCAACCGGATTCGAACCATGGCCAATTTTGAACTTGGCGCGCTCACCAAATGACAGCGTATCAGCACAAAAACCCTAAGCCAGGCGCGCTACCAGATTTCGTAGCTAATTCAAAAATGCACATGCAAATTTCGTAGCAAATCTCAAGCCAAACCCTAGCAATTCTGGAAACAGCATGGTGTTCATGTATGGAAGATGAAGATCATGAAGATCTTCATACGAATTTTCCAGAAAATCAAAATTGTTCCAGAATTCCATAATTTTTACACCAAACGAAACATCATCACATGTACATGCAAGATCAAGCAATAATTCATGCAAAAACTTCATAACCAAGCCAAATCGAAGAAAAGAAAATAATGCATCCAAACTTGAATCGAGCATAACTCCATGGATATTGCATCATATCACTCAAAACTTACACCAGCATCATCACCAATAAAAGTTCTACACAAATATCACAAAGAAATTGAGATTTAAAGAGGTCGAATTCTGACCTTCTTGATGAGCAGAACTTGGAATCGCGTGTTACAAGCTTAGCCAAGCCTCAGATCTCCTCCACTATGCTTATTGAAGTGTTTGATGATGGATTTGAAGCTCAAGTATGCACGAATCCAACTCAGATTGCAATTGCCATGGAACCTTCAAGCTTTGAATTTGAACAAATATGCCACGATTTGCCTTGAATTCAGGTCCAGTTCTACTCAAAAACACCTCATGAACATGAATCAATCAAGAGAAAATGTTCTTGTGTGAAGAAATTTGGAAAAAGTTTGAGAGAAAATTTTGGATAATTTCTTGAATCTAGATCTGAAATGTTGCTGATGACCAAAACAGTTATGCTTAACCATATATACTTCCTACTAATCATGTTTAGATCATGTTTAAGCCTAATGCAAATGTGATTAATCAATTATGTGGTGTATGTGCAAAATTAGATTTTCACCTCATGCACTAGCTAGCCACGTGAACAGTGCCAATTTCTGGCCCAAATCCATTTAATTAATGCCCATGCAAGCTTTTGAATTGGTTTTGTATGCTCATGATCAACCAAAATGACTTTATGCACTTTTCTTCAAAAATCTTCATGAGTGAACCAATGATCATGCAATGAGATTTCATGCCATGTAATGAGACATTTGAAAAGTACAAGTTATGAGGATCAAAATGCAAAAAGAACCACTCATTTTGGAGTTTTGGTTAAAAAGTTATGTCCATTTGAATTTTTGAACACACGTTGCCATGATTGGACCATATCTCCTCAACCACACATGAGAAATTCATGATCTTGGGCTTTTTGGAAATGGGAGAGAAATATCTTCAACTTTCATGTTGGACAAAATTTCATTTGAAGCTTCTTTGATGATGTAATCTTGAGTTGAAGTTGGGCCAAAACCTTTCCATTTTTGGAAAGTTCAAATTACAGGTCACCTGCTATTTTGGGAAAGTCTTGATCTGACTTCAAATTCCTAAATGTTGATGTTTGAAATGTCAAATGAGACTTGTTTGAACATGAATGAGGCATCTCTAATCACTTCCCACCTCCAAATCCACAGTTGACTTTGCTGTTGACTTCTGTTGACTTTTGTGGGCCTCAGATGATTTGCACATGGACTGATGAGTTCTGGGCCTTCAACACTTGGCCAAGCTACTTCAAAATGATTCTTGGGTCATGTAAGCTCAATGTACTAACCCTAGGGCTTTGATCTCATGGAAAATGCTCTTGTTGCCTTGCATAGTTGAATCTCCTGACCAGTCTTGCCTGATGAGATGTAATGGACTATGCAATGACAATGCAATGTTAATGTGATGTTAATGACCTAAAAATGAAATGTATATACAAATGGGAGGTGCAAATTTGAGGTGCTACAGCTGCCCCTATTCAATCAACTGGGAACCTGAACGGATGAGAGCAACGACTGTCAGACCTTCAAGGTAAACAGGGATTGAATACCAAAGAACCGTAGAAATTTGCACTCTGCGGGAGATGATACAAAGAAAAGCCAGGCCATTTACCGATGGCGGCTGCACAATACTACTTCAGGAAAGCGAAACCATTTACCGATGGTTACTTAGCTGGGAACTGGATATTTGATATTTACCGATATCAACTTCAGCAAGACCATTCGCCGATGGCTGCTGGGAAACAACTTTCAAAGGAAGCAAGACCATTTACCGATGGCGGCTTCAATTGAGAATTTGATATTTAAAAGGAAGCAAGACCATTTACCGATGGATGCTCCAAAACAACTTGATATTTACCGATATCAACTTCAGCAAGACCATTTACCGATGGCTGCTCCGACTGGGGATTCGATATTTACCGATATCGAAGAAAGCGAGGCCATTTACCGATGGCGGCTAAACTGGGCATTCGATATTTACCGATATCGAAGCAAGACAAGGCCATTTACCGATGGCATCTCCAACTGGGGAGGAAAAAGATATTTGCAACTGGAACCAGACAAGACGTTTACCGACGACTCTACTGGGGATCTCTGATTTTTATCAAAGGAAGAACACACGACCAGACATTTACCGATGACTGGGATGAGACTCGATGTTTACCGACATCGAAAGATGATGTTTACCGACATCAATCAAAACAAACCAGACATTTACCGATGACTGGGATGAAGATATCCAACCAGACGTCACCAGACGAATGGGAAAAACTCAACGTTTACCGACACCAACGGAGAGGTGGCAACTTCACTGGGGAAGGAAGAGATACAACTAGACGTTTACGGACGAATAGGAAAAACTCAACGTTTATCGACACCAACGGAGAGGTGACCAGACATCAACAGATGAACTGGGGAATAGAGAGATGTTACGAACATCGAAAGATGATGTTTACCGACATCAAAAAGGGATAACCAAACATTTACCGATGACAGGGTGGTACTCGATGTTTACCGACACCGAAACAATGGTGTTTACCGACACCAAGGAAAGAACACACACGGGTGCAGACATGACACTTACCGGTATCACAAGAATGACATCTTCATGTCAAGGCAAGGCTAAACACTTGTTGGGGATCTCACTGGGGAGAACCAAGCTTTCCTTTCACGAACGAGTGAGGAAAATAAACCTCTCTGGGGAGTTATCAATCCTGAATGCTGTCTATCAGGAGCAACTGTAGCAAACGTGCTGTACAGGTGTTGAACAACGATCCGCCTCTGCCGGGGATATGATCTGATTAGGTTTAACACATGAATGCATATGTTTGAATTTTTCTATGGCGTAATGCTCCATATTGAATGGAAATGCTACGCGTTTTGAGGATGCAATGATTACTACATGCAAGATGCAGAATGATGAAAACTCCTGTTGGGGAGCCAACGGATTGCTCTGCTGAGCACACAACTCTAATGAATTCTCCAACTCTGTGGAGAGACTCTGTCTGAGGAATATTCTGCGGGGAAAAAGCACCAACTTCTCACTCATGCTGGGGAATAACATTGCTGCTGGAGAGAAAAGATCCCACCGGGGACAACCTTTCATCGGATCCAATCCACTCGGGGACTCTGCTAGGGACACAACCAATACTCACCTCTGCTGAGGATAGCGACCAATCCCTAGGTAAGATAAACTTTACTGGGGATAATTTCCACCGAACCTGATCCACTCGGGGAACTTGCCGGGGAAAACCATCAGCACAACCCTCTGCTAGGGAGATCTGCTAGAGGAACACAATTACAACCCTAGTGGGGAAAGGCATAACTCTGTTGGGGAAATAATAGACCGGACTATGCTGGGGAATAACATTACTGCTTCAAATCCGACTGCTGAGGAATAAACTACTCCATCGACATCTTCGCTGGGGATACAACATCCTTCCAACTCGGTGGGGATTAGAATTCTTCAGACTCAGCGGGGAACCGACAGCTTTCAGACTAGCTGGGGAAAAACCCTAGCCTTCAGGCCTACTACCCAACTGCTGGGGAAGAACCATTCTAATAGCTTCCAGACTTGCTTGGGGGGAACAGCCACCTTCAAGCCCGCTGGGGACACGTCCTCAATCCTGCTGAGGAATTCCTAAGTCCTGAACTTGCTTCAACTGCTGGGGAACATCCCCGTCCTCTCACACTACTGGACAGTGCTGACAACATCTCTGAACAAACCGCAGATTATCTGCTTCATCCAGGAACCAAAGGTGATAACCTGCAACCAACAAGACAAACATGCCCCAGGGGATTGCATGGACAAGATACACCCAAGTGTACTCAACATTCAAAATGATTTTCAAATGTTTTATCTTTCTGCACGTTATTGTCTAGCCTTCCTGTTTTTATATGCAATGTTTATCAAAAATTCGGACGTTTTTGCAAACAAAATAGTAAAAAAATGAAAACAAGAGAGCAATTTATCTGAATAACGACTTTTATTGATTGAAAAATGGGCCTGAAAAGGAGAATACATCGGGAAGCAATTCCTAGGAAGAGGTAATTGCGCACAAAAGGAAAAATCTATCCTAATGGCAATGTGAACACGGCATCCACTATTTCCCAATTCTGTTATGACTCACAGATCCTCAATTTCTCCCAATTCCTTGCTTTCTGAGAAGAATGACTGGACCGATCACACCTTTCGAGACGGTAGACAATGAAGCGCGATGAAGTACAGATAATTCAGACTGTAGTCTTCGCTCTAATCCCTCTTTTGCCTGGATCGCCCTTTCGGGTTTTAAATCCACCGGGATACCCATTTTTGCCTAAGCCGCCCTTGCGGGTTTTCGACTTACCGGATGTACAAATTCTTTTCATTGTTTTTATCCCTAACTTTTGCCCGAACCTTTCTCTTTTTTTTGGTTCGCCGGGATGCCCTTTTTTGCCTGGACTCTTTTATTCTTTTTGTCCAGCGAGTCAATTTATGCGAAGTATTTTTTGACTACATCTGAGTTAACAGGGGACAGAAAATCTTCACCATCCATAGTTGTAAGCATCAAGGCTCCACCGGATAAAACCTTTTTAACAACATATGGACCTTCATAATTAGGAGTCCATTTGCCCCTGTTATCTGTACCGGGAGGAAGGATCCTCTTCAAAACTAGATCACCAGTCTGATAGCTTCGAGGACGCACTTTCTGATCAAAGTCTCTCTTCATCCTTCTCTGATACAACTGCCCATGGCATACAGCTGCTAGCCGTCTCTCTTCGATAAGGCTCAACTCATTAAACCTTGTTCGAATCCACTCGGCTTCATCAAGCTTGACATCTAGCAAGACTCTCAGAGAAGGGATCTCCACTTCAACTGGTAGGATTGCTTCCATACCATACACAAGGGAGTAAGGGGTTGCCCCGGTCGACGTACGTACTGAGGTACGGTACCCATGCAAAGCGAAAGGCAGCATCTCGTGCCAATCCTTGTTTGTCACGACCATCTTCTGCACAATCTTCTTGATATTCTTGTTTGCCGCCTCTACAACACCATTCATCTTTGGTCTGTAAGGAGAAGAATTGTGATGCTCAATCTTGAAATCTCTGCAAAGCTCTTTCATCATCTTGTTATTGAGATTCGAACCATTATCAGTGATGATTCTCTCAGGAATCCCATAACGACAGATGATTTCCTTCTTAATAAACTGGGCAACCACTTGTTTGGTAACATTAGCATAGGAAGCTGCTTCCACCCATTTGGTGAAGTAGTCAATCGCAACCAGGATGAAGCGATGTCCATTAGAAGCAGTAGGCTCAATCTTCCCAATCATATCAATGCCTCACATCACGAATGGCCAAGGCGAATTCATGACATTCAGAGGGCTTGGTGGTACATGCACCTTATCAGCATAGATTTGACATTTATGGCACTTTCGAGCGTACTTGAAACAATCGGATTCCATAGTCATCCAGTAATAACCGGCTCTCAACAATTTCTTAGACATTACATGACCACCAGCATGGGTACCGAAAGATCCTTCATGCACTTCCTGCATCAACATGTCTGCTTCGTGTCTATCCACGCATCTGAGCAGAACCATGTCAAAGTTTCTCTTGTACAACACATCATCCTGATTCAAATAAAAGCTTCCAGCTAGCCTTCTCAGGGTTTTCTTATCATTCTTTGATGCACCTTCAGGATACTCCTGACTCTTGAGGAAGTTCTTAATATCATAGTACCACGGCTTCTCATCCATAACAGACTCGACTGCAAACACATACGCAAGCCTCTCGAGTCGACTCACCGCAACATGTGGCACATGATTCCACCAATGAACTTTGATCATAGAAGATAAAGTAGCCAAGGCATCAGCCATCTGATTCTCGTCTCGGGGGACATGATACAACTTCACCTTCTTGAAGAACGTCAGTATTCTTCTAGTGTAATCTCTGTAAGGAACCAAATGCGGTTGATTGGTATTCCAATCTCCATTGACCTGGTTAATCACTAGAGAGGAACCCCCATAAATGTCCAGAGTTTTGATCCTCAGATCAATGGCTTCTTCTATCCCCATGATGCAAGCCTCATACTCAGCTTCGTTATTGGTTACATCAAAAGTCAGCCTGGCAGAAAAAGGTATATGAGCACCTTTTGGATTAATGAGCACTGCCCCAACACCGTTGCCATTCATATTTACAGCCCCATCAAACATCAGTGTCCACTTGTCATCCGGATCCGGTCCTTCCTCGACAAGAGGCTCTTCACAATCTTTCATCTTAAGATACATGATGTCTTCATCAGGGAATTCAAACATCATCGACTGATAATCATCAATCGGTTGCTCGGCAAGGTAGTCTGACAGAATACTACCTTTGATGGCCTTCTGCGACGTGTACTGAATATCATACTCGGTTAAAATCATCTGCCAACGGGAAACACGTCCGGTGAGAGCCGGCTTCTCAAAGATGTATTTCACTGGATCCATCTTAGAAATCAACAAAGTGGTATGGTTCAACATATACTGCCTCAGTCGGCGAGCAGCCCAGGCCAAAGCACAACAAGTTTTCTCAAGCTGTGAATATTTGATTTCACAGTCGGTAAACTTTTTGCTAAGGTAGTATATGGCATGCTCTTTTCGACCAGACTCGTCATGCTGTCCCAATACACACCCCATCGAGTTCTCAGTCACTGACAGGTACATTATCAAAGGTCTCCCCGGAACGGGAGGTATAAGGATTGGAGGTTTCTGTAGATACTCTTTTATCTTGTCAAAAGCTTTCTGACAATCATCATTCCACCTGATTGCTTGATTCTTTCTTAGCAATTTGAATATCGGTTCACACGTGGCAGTTAGGTGAGATACAAACTGAGCAATGTAGTTCAATCTCCCTAAAAACCCACGAACCTGCTTTTCTGTTTTTGGTTCAGGCATCTCTTGAATAGCTTTTACTTTTGATGGATCAACCTCAATCCCTTTCTCACTGACAATGAAGCCTAACAGCTTCCCGGATCTCACTCCAAACGTACACTTGTTTGGATTCAGCCTCAGTTTGAATTTTCTCAGTCTATCAAACAACTTCTGCAAATTTACCAGGTGCTCCTCTTCTGTCTGCGACTTCGCAATCATATCATCCACATACACTTCAATCTCTTTGTGCATCATGTCATGAAAGAGAGTCGTCATATCCCTCTGATAGGTAGCACCAGCATTCTTCAGCCCAAATGGCATCACCTTATAACAGAACGTGCCCCAAGGTGTAATGAATGTCGTCTTTTCCATGTCTTCTGGCGCCATCTTAATCTGATTATAACCAGAAAAACCGTCCATGAAAGAGAAAACCGAGGATTGAGCAGTATTATCAACCAATACATCAATGTGAGGTAATGGAAAGTCATCTTTCGAACTGGCTCTGTTTAAATCTCGGTAATCGACACACATCCTGACTTTGCCATCCTTCTTCGGCACAGGAACGATGTTGGCCACCCACGGGGGATAAGTAGTAACTGACAGAAAACCCGCGTCCAACTGCTTCTGAACCTCTTCCTTGATCTTGACGGCCATATCAGGACTAGTTCTCCGAAGCTTCTGCTTAACTGAAGGACAATCTTCTCTGAGAGGTAGCCTATGCACCACAATATCGGTATCCAACCCAGGCATATCTTGATACGACCAGGCGAATATCTCCACATACTCTCTCAGCATCTCAATCAACCTTCTCTTGACATCTTCTTCCAAAGAAGCCCCGATCTTAATCTCTTTTCTGGCGTCCTCAGTACCAAGATTAATAATTTCCAACTCCTCCTGATGAGGTTGGATAACCCTTTCCTCTTGCTTCAATAATCTGACCAATTCTTTAGAGAGTTCACAGTCTTCCTCACTCTCCTCTTCAGCTTGGTAGATGGGATTATTGAAATCATACTGAGCCATAATAGAACTGTTCATAGTGGAGTCCGTAAGATCACTTCTGCATGTTTAATGCTTTATTTTAGAAAAAAGAATTCAAGAAAGTCACAAAAACAAAAATATTGCCATTTTTATTGTTTTAAAAAATGAAAAACAAAAACAGAAAGACAGGGATCACAAAATTATTTGCAAAATGTCCTTTATTAATGATATCATTGGAAAACATGATGAGGCCCTTCAATGAACCACTACGCCTTGGGGAGAACGTAGGGTTTTGTGCAAAATGAAAAACAAAAGAAAATTACTCTATTTGAAGAGTAACTTGGACCATTTCTTTTGTTGTCCAGTTGTTGATCGTCTCCCCTGGTGCACACGGGCGAACCCAGTTGTTCAGATCACAATCACTGTCACAGTCTTCACTACCGGTTGCAAAGACGTCACCATGAGTCATCAGCCCAGCGCTGGTAAAGGTACTCGGCCCTTTCTGCTCAATCTGCTCCGCCTGCAGAGGTTGATAACCAATACCGAACTTGTCTTCTTTGACTAGCAAATCGACCATCTTGCCCCAGCCTTCTGCATTGCCCGAGTTGACAACCTCCATAGCCTGCTTGTAGGATGCAATTGAGGCACTTGACTTCTTCTGCTCAGTAAAAGCCACCCTCTCAAGAGCAACAGTCTCAAACGCCTGGCATAGAGTCTCATGGATTTCACCATCCACCTCCACATACTTGAAAGAGGATAAGTGACTCACCAGAATGTCCTCCTCACCGCACACAGTCACAATCTGACCGTTCCAGACATACTTCAGCTTCTGATGGAGAGTTGACGACACTGCTCCAGCCTCATGTATCCAGGGACGCCCCAATAAGCAGCTATATGCTTGCTAAATATCCATCACATAGAAGACAATACTGAACACCTCCGGGCCAATCTTCACTGGCAATGTGACTTCACCAAAAACAGACCGTTTGGATCCATCAAACGCACGAACAATAAGATCACTCGGAGTGAGGATAACCCCTTCAACATCTATCTTGCTCAGAATCTTCTTGGGTAACACGTTCAAAGACGAGCTAGTATCCACCAACACGTGTGACAATACTGCACCTTTACACTCCATAGTGATATGCAGGGCTTTGTTATGGTTACGACCCTCAGGCGTTAGATCCAAATCTGTGAACCCCAAACCGTGCCTGGTACTGACATTCGCAATCACACCTTCCAACTGGTTGACCGAAATCTCTTGCGGCACGTAAGCCAGATTCAACATCTTCAACAAGGCATTACGGTGTGCCTTAGAGCATAGCAGTAATGAGAGTATGGAAATCTTGGACGGAGTTTGATTCAGCTGATCTACAATCTTGTAGTCACTCTTCTTGATTATCTTCATGAACTCCTCCACATCCTTCTCAAACGACCCCTCAGGCGCTTCCTTCTGGACAGGCTCTTCATCAACCGCAACTTGCTTACCCTTTGCTTTGGCGAGAGCCTCAGCATTGTTATCCCTCAACGGTTGCGGCGCGAACAATCGACCGCTCCTTGTAAAACCTCCTGGTCCCCCAACATTGTCCACAACTGGACTCGCAATCACAGGAGCTCTACTCGGCAACCCAATTGTCACTGGAGCTGGGTTAACTGGCCGGATCTGACTTTCAGCCCTTCGGTTACTGCGGTAGGCATTGTCGTACTTCCACGGTACGGCTCTACTATTCTCAACAACCCTTCTTCCTGAAGCAACGATAGTAGTGGGAGCGCTGACGGTTACTGGAGCAGAAATGGTAACAGGAGCACCAACAGTTGTAGGGGTACTGACAGTCCTCTAGCCACGTCCCTCGGACGGTTTGAAATAAATGGTGACAGTTGACACCACCCCATTATCTTTCACGGCCCGACTAAACTGTAGACAACCCTCATCAATCAATCTCTGGATACCAGCCCTCAACTGTATACAACCATTCTCTGAACCTTCACAATCTGAACAGCCCTGGCCACAGCCCGGGAATACTTCCCCACTCAACAGACGATTCTTCACAACCAGCAATGGAGTCTGAACATCTTCAACATCAACTATCAAGTCTTCAGCTTCACCACCTTCCACATTGTTTACCCTATGCGCCCCATGCTGAAGCATAGGGTTGTTCACAACATTCGGCACAGGAGCAAAATTGATAGTTTTGGCGTCAATTAAGTCCTGGACCTTATGATGAAAAGCCCGGCAGTTTTCAATATGGTTCCCTGGTGCACCAGAGTGGAAATCACAACGAACGTTGGCATCATACCCAGGTGGTATTTTTGTCAACGGAGCCATAGTGCGCAACTCCACAAACCCCAATCTGAGCAATTCGGGCAGCAATTCAGCGTAGGTCATCGGCAACGGGTCGAAACATCGATCCGGCATCCTTTGTCTCGGTTGATAAGGACGTTGTTGTTGTTACTGTTGTTGTGGCGGTTGTTGAACCCTCTGTTGTTGCTGTTGTCGCGGTTGAGGTGCTGGAATGGTTGCAGCAACCTGGCGATATTGCCCTCTGTTCACGTTCCTCCGGTTTTGTACAACATTCGTTTCACCCTCCCTCCTACGGGGTGCCCCAGCAAACGGCTTCTTTGACGATGAGGACCCAACATCCTGAATCTTCCCCGCTTTGATAAGGCTCTCTGTCCTCTCTCCACATATCACTACATCAGAAAAGCTATCGAATGGGCAACTCCCGATCCAGTCCATAAACACACCTTGTAATGTCCCGATGAACATATCGGTCAACTCCCTTTCCAGCATAGGGGGTTGCACCCTTGCAGCTAATTCACGCCATCTTTGGGCGTACTCCTTGAAGCTCTCTCCAGATTTCTGACATAGGCTCTGCAACTGAGTTCGGCTCGGAGCCATATCCATATTGTGCTTATATTGCCTCAAAAAGGCCTCACCCAGATCTCTCCAACTTCGAATGGATTCTCTTTTCAGCTCCATGTACCAGTCCAAGGAAGCTCCAGACAAGCTATCCTGGAAGAAGTACATCCACATCTTCTCGTCATCTGTGTAGGCAGAGATTTTCTTGTAATAAGCCTGCACATGGGTGCGAGGACAAGAAGTACCGTTGTATTTATCAAAAGAAGGCGCCTTGAACTTATAGGGGATCCTCAATCCTTCCACCAGGCCCATATTCGTCACATCAAACCCCAGAGAGTTCTGACACTCCATGGCTATGATCTTCTCAGCAAGGGCATCAACTTTCCGATCCCTCTCTTCAACTCTTACAACCTCGTCATCTTCACTGAGCAGTGTGAACATATCCTCCTGCCTGTCAACCAGCGGAGCAGGATGGCGCACGGGAGCACGGGTTGCTCTGGCATTAACAGTCTCTGCAGCAAGAGGCTGTCCATTAATTCTGATACCCCTCAACTCATCACCCACATCGTAATCATTGACGGGAGCAACAACATCAACACCATCATTCACAGGTACACCCACTGGTGAAGCACGGCTGGGTGGCATAATCACAGCTTCCTGTCTCTGGGCTAAGGCACGCAGCTCCTCTTGCCCTTGAACGACCCCTTGCATCATTGTCATGAATTAGGCCATGTTAGCCCTCATCTCAGCTAACTCAGCTTGCACTTGGTCCATATTCCTCTGTTGATTCAACCGGGTTGCATAGCGGTGCGGACGTTGATCAACAATCCTGCCTGACACAGGAACCAGAGTGAGAAGTCTCGATCAAGAACACCTGTAATGCAAAATGATATGTGTATGATGCTTATGATGCGTATGATGCACATGATATGTTCATTTCTCAGGCATTCAAGAGCCTGATTCATCTTTCAAGACATGGCAACCTGCAATAATGAACAACACATAAGCAACCTACACAGGATAATGAGCACAAGGTGAAACATCAACAATCTCATCTATAGATGTGAGCAACAAGAGTCATACAACAGTATTCAGACAAAGACACAAATGATCAGCATACAACAATGAATCCCATCCAACAAGCCTGGAGGTGATTCTCAACATAAACAACAAAGATACAAGCTAGGCCAGATGTCCTCCTGGAACGAGAGTCCTCAGATACTGGCACTGGTCTATCAACAGGTCACATTCTGAACACTCTGGAAGAGGAGTGATCTTCTCCTTCAGTTGTCTTCTGAGCTTCACAACTTCTCCTCCAAGCTGATTCTCTGATGCACGTCTCAAGTCTACCTCCTTCTTCAACTGGATATCTTTGTCTTTGAGCTGCTTTTCCAAGTCTCGTATCTTCTTCTGATAATTAGCTTCAGCTCTCTGCAACCTCAAGCACTCACGGTGTTCTTCATTCAACAAGGTCTCCATCTCCTCATAAGACCTCTTCTTGCTCTTCAATCTACTAGCATCTTCACCCTGCATGCCTTTGAGTTGATGATCCAAGTTCAACTTATCAACTTTGGCTTTGTAAAGCTCCATCTGGGTATCTTGTTCCTTCTCTTTCAACCGACGATTCTTCATCAAGGCTTGCTTGTAGTGCTCAGCAGGCACACTCTCAGCAAGGATCAAAGGTGGTTGCTCTTGCAATGACTCCATCCTAACATAGGGCAACAACAAAGTCTCAACTCTACTCTTGACCCAATCAATGTAATCAGGCATAGCAACAGCAAACTTCTTCCCTAACACAGCTCCATCCTTGACACCAATGGTCTTCCAAGCTCTTCCTACTTGCTCCAATCTAGCAGGGTCACTTCGCTTCTCAAAGTACACACTTTCAACTATCTCAGCATCAAGTGGTCTTCTATTCATCACAAACCCCAACTGGCGAAGAGAAAGAACCGGGTTGTAATTGATATAACCCTTAGTCCCTACAAGTGGTACATTACGAAACTCTCCACAACTCATGATGACATTACGCACATCCATCCGGTAAGATTGCCACCTGATATCATAAGATGTAAGAGACATAATCCTCTGAGTCCACTTATGAGTGCTCTGAGTATCCAAAAAAGGTCCACTGGTTGGCAGAAGAGACAAGAACCATCTGAGCAACAATGGGAGACAGCATCTGATAGCTCCACCCTTACCATGCCTGCTGTGAATGGCATAGTAAGTGTCAGCTAACAAAGTAGGAACTGGGTTTCCTCCAAGGAAAATAGTGACAGCAGCAAGATCCACAAAATTGGGCATACTTGGGAACAACACAATCCCATAAATCATGATAGCTAACTGAGCATGACAAGCTTCCCAATTTCCCTTCTTTGCTTCTTCTTTAGCCATCCTCACCAGGAACTTCAAAGGCAAACCCACAACATCACCACTCGACTTCCAATTGTCACTCACTTCCTTGATACCCAAATGAAAAGCTCTGGCAACAACCCTGAAATCAACCTCCTTTGGAACATCCAAGAAAGGAACCTGATATCTGATCGGGACATTCATCAGGATAGAATACTCCTCGAGAGTGGGCGCTAACTAATAGTCCTGGAAAGTGAAACAACGGAGCTCTGGGTCATAGAAATGGAGAAGAGTCTGCAAAGGCACTGGATCTACCACCATCTTCAACAGTGTCAACAAATCCCCATACTGATCAACAAACACCTTCTGATTACCGCCGGTCATAAAGTTGCTCAACTCTATCAAGGACGTCAATGGCTCACGGTGAAAACTGTAGGTGCAAGTCTTCCTCTTCATCTCTGGAACGGATGCCATCTCTCACAGTGAATAGACTCCTGAATGAACCTGAGAAATGATATGCATGAGAATATTAGCTTTTTCTTTTTTTCATTTTTTTATTGCATTATTTTTTTGAAAATAAACATGCTATGATGCAAATGATGCAAACACGACTAGCTGGCGGTGTATCTCGGAGCACAGGCTCAAAGCTTCGGCTTGAATTCGGAACCACAAAATCATCTGAGACCCAAAATCATCTGAGACTCAAACTGCAGAACCAAGTCACCGACAGGACCCAAGAGTCACCAACAAGTCACTAACGGTATCTGTAATAATGATCATTCCCTCCCCACTCACGGGTGTAATCTAGGCCAGGGTAAGGTCAAGAGAAACGCAGGATAAACAACCCTTTCATAGAATATCATCATGTACACACCAGATGTATGTACCGATGATACCCCATCAGGATCTGAACTGCTCGTGATATCAAGTTCCGCTAAGTGGCACAATACCACCCGCTTCCCAAGAATCACTTTATTCCTAGGTGTCCTAGAGTTCACTCATAGCCTGGGTATTGGGCCTTTTACCTCTGGTGATTCCCACCCAACAGAGAAACAGATACACAGCCAGCATAATGATAATATGATGCATGCAAACACATATGCAAGTATATACAATCACAGCATAATCATAAATGCAATAAATAAAGCAGCAAAAGCAACCTAAACTATCCTAGAGAACGCTAGGACTGACTCGCTTAGGGAAGATGGACCAGCAGAAGGTCAACTTCTCATTAGTCCCCAGCAGAGTCGCCAGCTGTCGCATTACGCGAAAAACCGGCGGGAAAACGAAACAACAGAGCCGCCACCGTGCGTTATTTATCCCAAAAGAGGGAAAGGAAACGCTCGAAGTAAACCTGGAAAGGACATGGTCTCGCGACCAGAGATGGATGGGATTGGGAGTCGGTTATGCGAAGGGAAGGTATTAGCACCCCTACGCATCCGTCGTACTCGATGGGATCCACGCTCAGAGAGAATAGAAGAAAGGTTGCTAGAAACTGCTCAAACACTGCACACACGCTGGAATCAAACACAGAAAAGACGGAAGAAACGGACTCGGCAGGATATCGCATCCTGGGCCTACGTAGTCTGTCAGACACAGACATCAGAGTCGATGTAGTTCGGGACAGGGGAAAACATGCTCGCTAGGATGTCGCATCCTATGCATACGTATCTTCTCTGACTGGAGAAGAATCAGAGCACCCGTAGCTCGGCTAACGCCCGCCAAACAAAACCACACAGGCAACCGACTGCCAACCGCTGGACTTACGTCAGGCTCCACACAAACAGGCAAACATAGAAACCGAATGCCAATTGATGGACTTACATCAGACTCTGAACCAACAAACACACACAGGAAACCAACTGCCAATCGCTGGACTTATGTCAGACTCCAACAAGCAAACAAGACACAGGAAACCAACTGCCAATCGCTGGACTTACGTCAGACTCCAACACACACAAAAGGGGTTGAAAAAGAAAAAAGAGCGCCCGGAGAGATCAGCTCATCTCCTGCCTACGTACCTCATCTGGTATGAGGATCAGGGCGACATAGTTCCCCTAAACAGGGAAAGAACTTCTAGCCTAACCAGATACAAAGGGAGACACAAACTACTAGGGAGACTACGACTCGAGCCTAGAAGTTGTCATGCATACGATCCATATGTTAAGGTTTCTATCTAACTTGCACAGGAAGCAAGCTATCCTAAACAGCACAGGCAAACACATACAAGCACAAATAAGCAAGCACACACACTATATGCACACAGATGGGCTCATACAAGGCTAGGCTTTAGTCAAGGGGTCATGTCAACCTCGACCAATAAGCCAACTGGAAAAGGGTGTGGTTAGCTCTTAACCTTAACATTGAGAGTTAGGGTGAAACAGAGGAAATGGGAAGTGAGGGTAAGACCTCACAGCTCTTATCCCTGGCCTAGGAGAGCTTCAGACAAATGAAAGTGTGGGAGTTCAGAATGTAGGAATTCTTCTCCACAAATGACTGACACAACATGATCTTGGGTTCTTATCCACAATGCATCAACACAATGGTGTGAGCAGGATGAATGACTCAACTGAATAGCAGGGGATGGATTATACATCCCTTTTATCTGCCAATTGCCTCTTAAGAGGTCTTTACCTGCTTGGCACAAAGTTAAACATTCACAAGCATTGCCTCTTAAGGAGGGCTTCAGACAGGTGCCTGCCCACATAACAGGACAGGTCTTCCAGACTACATGAAGTCAAAGGAGTTATACCTCAGTGGTAAGTAAACCACAAGCTAGCAAAGCAAGTTCAAAGGAACTTAAAGCAACTTAGGTACCTGTGAAAAATCTAAACCAATCAGTTCAACTGTACAGACAAACAATCAATAGGCAATAACAAATAGACAGACAATGTTCATAATGTGCAAGCCACAAGGCAAACTCAAATGAGTTAGCATCAACCTACAAAACACACAATTGTTAGTAATCAAGAGAAAACATCAATGCTCAAATGAGGACGCATCATCAACTATAGACTTGGATGTTTAAACCTGAAATCAAAACCCATATGTAAGCCACAAACCACTAGGTCAAAGCCTAGGGTCAAAGATGGATCAAAAATCCAAAACAGAACTTGAAATTTAACATGAATCATCCTTATTCAATCAAGAATAAGTCTCAAAAGGTCTCACATCAAAATCATTAATCATATTCATTTCATGAGCAAAACATGGCAAGGCATGCAAATGGTGATCACATTGAGACATCAGAAGAAACAAATGCACATCAAATCAAAAATGACTCAAATAATCTTGGCAAAATTCATGAGTAAACAGGACATATAACATGATCATCACACAAAAAATCAGAGGCATTGGACATTATTAGGCATGGAAATCACATAGCACAATTCAAACAATCACATGTGTGACACAAATTGTCACACCAAGTTAGCATGAGCATAAAACAGAATGGGAGCATGGGAAAAATCTCAAACCAAAGCCAAAATGTCACTCAACATGTCTAGAATCCACACACAAAATTTCAGAATCATTGGATAAGAAACAAACATTTTATGATCAAAGGAACAAAGCAATAGTATGAATGGATACATGTTCAATCACCCTAGGACAAATCATTTTTTAAGCCAGGCACAATTTGCAATTTTATGCTCATAAAAAAGTAGACAGGATAAGGAACATATAGCAAAAAATTGGAGATCAATTGGAGCATTTTTCAATTTTATATGATTTTTGGAAGTGGATGAAAGATTTGAATATGAAAATGGAGCCAAACATGGAAATAGGAGGGAAAATGAATAAATGGCATGGTATTTGAAAAAGTCCTTCAACCAGATTCGAACCATGGCCAATTTTGAACTTGGCGCGCTCACCAAACGACAGCGTCACCTACTATTTTGGGAAAGTCTTGATCTGACTTCAAATTCCTCAATGTTGATGTTTGAAATGTCAAATGAGACTTGTTTGAACATGAATGAGGCATCTCTAATCACTTCCCACCTCCAAATCCACAGTTGACTTTGCTGTTGACTTCTGTTGACTTTTGTGGGCCTCAGATGATTTGCACATGGACTGATGAGTTCTGGGCCTTCAACACTTGGCCAAGCTACTTCAAAATGATTCTTGGGTCATGTAAGCTCAATGTACCAACCCTAGGGCTTTGATCTCATGGAAAATGCTCTTGTTGCCTTGCACAGTTGAATCTCCTGACCAGTCTTGCCTGATGAGATGTAATGGGATATGCAATGACAATGCAATGTTAATGTGATGTTAATGACCTAAAAATGAAATGTATATACAAATGGGATGTGCAAATTTGAGGTGCTACAAGTGTGTGATAATATGTGGTTGTGCCCTTTGGGGAAAACTCTTTAATAATTTGATCATAGAACGTTTTTTTACTTGTACTGTTGATATGCTTTGATCTCTCTTGTTGGACAAAGGTTGCAAAAGCCACGAAAAATCCTAAAGAGATAATTAAAACTCAAATAGGAAAAACAAGCGAGTTTTAAATAGGAGAAAAATTCAGAAAATCGCAGGTAGATATAGAAGGGGATTGCTCATCTTATTTCATGCATAACTTAAGTTATATATGTTTGTTTGCGGTGCCGTCAGTTGTGTTAGAAATCTAATACGATAATATTTCTATTTAATTGGGGAAATTGGGTCTAGGAGTGCTACAAAGATAGCAGTTAGCTGGTTTTTATGTCAGAGGTATAGTCAATTTCAGTCATGTGTTGCTCATCATGTTTTACGCGTAACTTGAGTTTCATAAGTTCGTTTGGGGTGTCGTTAGTTGCATTATAAAGAAAGTTTAATGATATTTTAAATTGGAGAGTTTCATAATTTTATTATAAATCAGTAACTTTTTATGCTATTTTTAAGTCAGACATTCTGTTTTAGAGTTTCAATCGTGTGATTGATCGAGTTGAATCAAGAAGGTTGAGTTTATGAGTCATATTTTATTTGGTTAGAGTTGTTATAGAGTTTTTAGAGTTGTTATTGAGTTTTTTAGAGTTAAATATGATGAACTTTAGAGTTGAAGTGAAAGTATTTGACCCTTTAGAGTTATTTTGATATGGATAGTGTTGCCTTGAATAATTGTTGCCTTACCCTGTTGGGGATATTACATAAGTAATAATATGAATTACTCAATTGGTGAGTAATCTTGTGATAATATGTTAATATTTTACACTGTTGATGAGTATATGTTTATATGATTGAGCTATAATTGTATAACATATTTTCGAGTTGAGTAGTTCAGAGAGAACTACCATGTTGGCCTTGCATTGACAAATTATGGTTCAGAGAGAATATATTTTTGATTTGGTTTAGAGAGAACATATATTTGAGTACGAGATGTGAATGTTGTTTCTTTGGTTTTTGGGTTGAATTATTGCATATGTATTTTGAGTATTATTGTTGAGTCTCATGCATTCATGTATGTTGAAGATAAGTAGGACTTTGATCCGAAGAGGTCAAGTGCTCAGAGAGAGCCGATGACGGTCTCATTGTTCAGAGAGAACGATGTGTTCCAGAGAGGAACTAGAGACATGGATAAATCAATAACACACCTCTAAAATCCAAACCTTGGTACCATATGCATTCTTGGAGGAGGAGTATATTGCATTAATACATTTGCATTGTTATTATTATTGTTGTTGTTATGGATTATTGTGTGAAAATGATAATTTATGTTATGTATGACTATCCTTACTTTTTAATGCAATGCTATCATTTGTAAAGTTATTCTCACCCCTGGTTGTTGTTTTGTGGTGTTATGTACTCTTCTGGAGTACACATAATGAGGTATAGGAGTAGCTGTTGTTGAGCTGTATGTGGGCACTAAGGTCTCTTCACTTATTTTTTGTTTAATGCGTTATTTAGCTTTGTCGGTGCTCTGATCTATAACACTGGATTGAAATGTTTTTATTCGTTGTTTTCCAAGTTGTTGGATTAATTTAGTTAATTGAGTGTTTTATTATGTTGAGATATTATATACCATGTTTTAAAGTTTATTTTCCGTTGTGTTATTATATATTTTTTTGGAAAGCATGAATATTTGAGCGACATGTGTGACAACCTTGTTGGTTAAATATGTTTATTTCATTTTTTCTATTTTTAATTAAGAGTATTCGGGGATAGGGTGTTACAGTGAGATTAAAAAGCCTACCATTTTTAACCCTATAGATACGGGTTCCAGATAAATCATTTAAGATATCATAAGTCAATGGATTTAGGTGGTTCCTCAGAGAAACTAAGTTCTCACCACAAAGCACAACAGGAGACAATAAGAGCAGAAGAATTGATGGTGGAAATGTTGTCTGAAGAATTGTTAATATATGTTTTTCAACTTCTTTTTTCTTTGGCTTGATTGTAAAGATATGATGAGTAAGTATAGATGATTTTCTCTTTTGTTGGGGTCAGATGTGGTTGTCTTGTTATGTATGTTTTCATCCCAACAATGGAGTTATATGTAATTCTTTTAAAGTTTTAATATTGATGGATTATTCGCTCTTACAACTTGTTTTGGATTAGCTACCTAAAATGTATTTTCATGGTATGACTTGATATTCGAAAGGTACTGGTCATTACTAGATCAAAGTTTATCATCTATTTGATATTCACACGAATAATATTATTTGATGAAAGTAGACATATACATTTTCATTTAATGTTAAAACTTAATGTTTACGTATTGGTCAATAGGTTAATAGATTGTCTATTAGGTAATATGATTGATCTCATATCGTTGTCCTAGACATTAGCCGCAATAAGAGCAACAAGAAATAATATTAATAACTGATTAGAGTCATATTATTGGTCAAGAATGCTACATAATAACAGGTCATGGAAGTCTAACCCCAACAAAGTTTTCTCACTTTTGAAGCATAAGGCATTTATTTTTTGTTATTTTACTTTTTAAGTATTCATCAAATAATCAATCTCTGATAAAACAAACTTAAAGTAATACAAACTATTGAATGATCTTTGAAACAAAATCAGTCCCTATGAAGATGATCTAACTACATTTGCTATCAACACTACAACATTCCCATGTTTTCTGTGCTACAACTGAGTTTCATATGTTTATGAAATTTGACAAGACTGAGGTTGATATTTATTAGAGGATGACCATACGTAGCAGTTTTCTATACATTTGAACCCCTTCATTAACTGAGAGTGGTTTTTGTTTGTGATTGTGCATTAAGATATACTGAAGTTGACATATAAATCTTGATCATAAAGTTGATTGATTCTATTAAGATTAGTAGTGAGACCATCAACTAGTAACACGTCATTATGGAAAGGAAGACCAGGATAGTCTAACTTCCATTTACCAATAATGTTTCCTTTGGCACCATCACCTAATGTGACATAACTGTTAGAATAAGATTTATTGTCCTTCATATATATTTGTCTCCCGTTATGTGTCTAGAACAACCACTGTCAAAGTGCCAATCTTCACAAGATGAGACCCTTAGAGAGGTATAAAAAATATGGCCAAGAATGTTAGGCTTGGCACACCAACATTGTTGATGACGCACATCACACTTAACATTCCACCGATGATGTGACTAATTATGGTCTGAAGGCCTTCCAAATAGTTTGTAGCGGTAAGATCGTATGTGATCATGTCGACCACAATATGACATGTCCAAGAGAATATGGTACAAAACTTAGAGTGTTGGTCAAGATGTTTGAAAGGTTGTTGTAACTTGTTACGAGATATTATGAATTCTGTTTTATGAATAAATGTTACAAACATATTCTTTGAATTGGATGACTCGCCTCTGACTCCCAAGTCAGTAGTTATTAGAGGTAGTAGTTATTGAAAGAAAAAAAGAATAAATATATGACTAAACTTGCACTAAACTCTGTTAGGTGAATAGAGTTGCATCATTCATATCTTCTAAACAATCCATTTATGGTAATTATAACAATTATTTATACTTAAATAATGAAATAAACGACAAACTCTCGGTTCAAATAAATATAATTTGAGTTGTTTTTTTTAAGTAGGCTTGTAAGTGGAGTTTATTTTATTTATTAAAGATGAGTAAGTGGAATTAAGGGTATTTGCGATATGGTTTGCATAATTTTAATGTTAAAAGTCATTCGAACCGCAACAGAAAAAATATGTAGTTCGATTTAGTTTAGTTAACTTTTAAAAATTAAACCGAACCAAAACAAATCAAATTAATGCAGTTTCGATTGGTTTGATTTTTTATAAAATATTGAGTCATACATACATATATTGAGGATAAGAAATTTTGTGTTTAATCATTTATACATTATCAAATAATAATAAAATTCATCATATTTGGACAACAACTTTCCATTTAACATACAAAAACCCGATTAAATAAAAGTGGAATAAAAAACATAAAATAATAGAATAAACAATATCTAAAACATTATAATGAAATAGAAAAAAACAGAGGAGATGAGAGATTACAGATGATAAAAAATAAAAATCAGAAGACATGAGAGATTAGAGAAGAAAATGTGCGATAAAAATGTAATCTTAAGGCCAGTGCATAATAGGTTTGAGTTTGAGTTGAACATAGGTTAAGTCGAGTCTGGGTTATAACATAACGTGGTTTAGTTTGACTTGATTCAGTTTACAACATACAAATCGCAAACAAAACCAAACAAAACCGTACGGTATTGTTAAAAATGACTCAAACACATCCGAATTACGTTCAATTTTTACAATTTTGATTTGATTTATTTTAATTATTAATTTTCTATTAGACCAGTTCGATTTTGAATACCCCTAAATAATATCACAGATTTAAACTCGCATTTCCTATACCCAACTAATATAAGAAATCTATAATTTGAGTTGATTGAGTACTAAGTGTAATATTATTATACTATAGTTATATTTCCAAGATCTTAGAGTATAAAGCTATAATTGTAAGGTTGGTGAAATTGCAAAAATATAATTAAGTAAAAAATATAATTATTAAATGCCATTATTATATAGCTAGGTAACATAACTGCACATTATAAATTAAAAAAAAGGTATATTGAATACTTTATTTTTTCTAGTATAAGAATTTATTCTTTCCTGCATGACATAAGTGTGCTCTCTTGAACCTTATTCATCCGTAGCTCAGTCTAGTATATCTACATTTGTTTTTAGTACACTTGTACCTACGAATAGAAGTACTTGGTGGACAATCAACATCAGTTTTACATTTAGTTGCTACTGCAATCATAAAACATAATAAAATAGTGTTATTAAAATGAGATAAAATTATGTATTAACTATGAACTATAGAAGAAAATATGAAGAAATAAAATAAAATTACCGGCACCATCAATATTCTTTACAACAAGAAATAGAAAAATAAATAAAATCATAACATACACAGACTTGAGAATTTTAGCCATGTTTTTTTTCTCTCTTTACATGCAAGAAATAGAATATTATGTGACACTTTTATAGTATAGAAAGCACATGTTGTGCTGAAAAATTAAATATTTTTAGCGTCTATGAAGTTGTAATAAACCCTTCCTAAAAATTATAATTATTTTGAAGTGTCTGTTAAGGAGATTAATGTGTTATGTTTTCCATATGCATTTCGTAAAACCGTGACGTAAAAGAATTGCTAATAATTAAAATTTATACTTTTTAAATTAACTTTTCAACCTTTGATGATAGAAAAAGGGGATTTTTAATAATAATAATAATAATAATTCACAATCATCGTGACAACGTAACTATGCAAAATGAGCAAATTGTATGATTTTTTTATATGATAATGATTCGATCACATTAAAAAAAATTGTAGTTGCATGATTCCATATCACCTTCCTTAAAGATCTAACAAAGCAAGAAAAAGAAACATGACAATGAGCATCTAACTTCACCTTAATACCCAACCACTTCACGGTACCTTTCCGAACATTCACAACGAATCCGTTACTCGGAAATAAATGTGACGAGGATTTTTCAGAGTTTCTACACAGAACGTACAAAGGATCAAGGCCACCAAGGCAAATACCTCTCTTCATCAATTGGTCATTCGTAACTAACATGTTCAAGAGAAGCCTCCATAGAAAAATCTTAATTTTTGAAGGGATCTTCGAACTCCACAACTCCTTCAAAGTAGCTACCAAATCATCGTTGATAACACAATGATGGTTTACCTGATAAATCAACTCATAGCAGGAACTGACAGAGAACCTATTTGATACTTTTGATTCCCAAAGGAAACAGTCTTCGCTTGCAGTAATAGGTGACTCATACTGCAACAAATATTGTAACTCCTCTAGTTCCCTAAACACTGTCGAGCCACTAGTGAAAGAAAGAAAACTAAGATCCCACGTCTAAACTGGGCCACTCAAAAACTCCATCTCAGCCACACAACTATTCAAGGCGGAGAGTAAAGAAAAAATTTAGGAAATTCCTCATTCAACGGAATTTTGTTCAACCACTTACAATGCCAAAATGATATTTCCATCCCGTCTCCCAAAGGGCAGCTCAAATTGTCAACAAAAAAATAAGAGGAGATTACCTTGTCGTAGCTCAAAGAGGAGATATCTCTCCACCAAATAGAGTTGGACTTTTGGCCTCCAGCACCGTCATACCTCGTCACCTCCAAAGCCAAACTCGAAGAAGAATACCTATGATCAACAATACCCTTCAAAATCACGAATTTCGCCGTGATGAATCTCCACTTCCACTTAAGAAGAAGATATTTGTTAAAAGACGCTATATCCTTAATCCATAAACCTCCTTTCTCTTTTGGCAAGCAAACTGTCTTCCAACTAACCCAATTAACATTCTTACGATTAGAGCTACTACCCTAAAGAAAATTACTTTAAATTCTAACAATCTCCTTAATGTTGACGAAAGGGGCCTTATAAAACGACAATGTGAAGATAGGCAGCATTAGTTCACATCTTAGCCTTCCTCGGGGTATCACCCACAAGAATACCAAGAAATTTAAACGGAAGATGACAAACTCCATGATGTAAAAAAATGACGCTACTTCTAAAAAATCAGAGCTCAAATTGACACCACTTATGCTACTCTTATAAAAATTAACCCGAAGACCCAAAACCATTTCCAATCCTATAAGAATGGCTTTAATGCACCAATATTATCCCAATTGCAGTCTCTTATTATTAGGGTATCGTCTGCAAACTGAACAACGCTGTAAGAAACCACTTCACTCACCTTGAAATCCTTGAATAAACTCGAGTCTAGCGCATTCTTCATTAACCTTGTTAGACCTTCCATGACTAAGATGAAGAGGAAAGGAGACAAGGGATCTCATTGCCTCAACCATTTACCCACCATAAAATCCTTAGTAGCACTAACATTAATAAGAATAGACATTGAACCTTTAAAAACGAGAGACTCCATCCACTCCATCCACCTAACTCCGAAATTCAGCTTTGAAAATAAATACCTTAAGAAGTCCCAATTAACACAATCATACACTCTATCAAAATCAATCTTCATAGCCATACACCCCATTCTCGATCGTTTAGCAAGATCCAATAGCTCATTTACCACCATTACTCCGTCTGTAATACTCCTTCCAGGAACAAAAGCAATTTGCTCTGCTGAAATAATGTTCCCTATGACCTTCTTAAGATGAGATGCCAAGATCTTTGATAACAACTTCTAAAAACAACTGACCAAACATATAGTTCTATAATTAACAAGAAGTTAAGGGTTGTCGATTTTAAGGACAAGAGTGATGAAATAGGCCATGGCTTCTTTAGAAAGAGTGGAATTGGAGAAGACATATGAAACAAATCGAACGACATCCTTCTTTACCATCTTCCAACAAATATGCAAAAAAACTAAAGTTAAACCTGTCAGGCCCGAGACTCTTGTTGCCATTACAACATCAAACTTCATCCTTAATTTCTTCTTCTATGAAAATCACCTAAATACTCAAGTTATCCTCATCCAAAAGCTTAATCATATCCACTCCATTGAGGACCGTTCTTGACCTGATCCCCTTGAGAAAATTAGCCTCAAAGTAGTTGCGAATTTCTGATATGATCTCACCCACTTTCTCTTTCCTTCCTTCCGGAGTGTTGACAAAAGAAATGAAGTTTCTTCTATATCTCACTTTCATGACTTTATGGAAAAAGCTATAATTCATATCCCCTTCCTTCAACCATAATGCTCTAGATTTATGCCTTAACAAACCCTCCTTCAAATTAAGATGATTCCACACTTCCGCATATTCTAATTCCCTTCTCAGAGCCAACTCCTCTATTGTAGAGATATCTAAATTACTAACCTGAAAATCAAGATCGTTCAGCTCCTGCACTGTCGTGTTCACTTTCAAGTCTATCCAACCAAAAACATCAATATTCCACTTCTTCAAACTAATCTTCAGCTGTCTCAATTTCTCTTTCAACACATAATCACCTCTACCCGCGAACTTGTAATAGTTCCACTCTTTGTTGATGAACGAAGATAAATCTGGATGTTGAGCCATCAGTTATTGAATTTGAACGACTTAGGACCCCGATCTTCGTTGCTCGCTTTTAACCATATATGGAAATGACCTGAGATATCCCTATTGCCTACATACTAACCTACTATCTTCCAATCCTCAATCAGATTCTTAGAAATCAAAAACCTATCTAATCTGCTCATTGAAGTACATGCACTATTAAACCACGTAAAAGGACCTCTCACACAAGGAACATCAATGTAACTCAGTTCTTCAATAAAACGACCAAAGTCCGCCATCTCCCTTCTTCTCCCCCTACAATCACCCCTTTCATCTCTTTACAACTAGTAGCAATGTTGAAATCCTCACCACCCCATACAATCCAACCCCGATTCCGAATTTATTCTTCAGAGCAAGCAAATCCATCTATAACTTCTTCTTTAGTAATAGATGACACAAAGAGTACACATTCACCAAAAACATCTCTTGACCCCCTCCACTCAACATTAACCCCCACGAAACCTTCTCCCTAAAGCTAAACAATAGCTTGAGTAAACCCTTCCTCCATAAAATAACAACGCCCCCGCCGTCTCGACAACCCCAGATTTATACCATTCCAAATTAGAATCTCCCCACAACGAAGAAGCAATAAATACATACTAAGAAGTAAGTTTGGTTTCTTGAATAAAACATATGTCCACCTTACCTGCCTGAATCAAATGAGCTATCCTCTTTTGCTTGACTTTATTACTCCCCCCTTTGATATTGGTCGACAATAGATTCATTGAGCAACAAATTTTACAGACTCCCTCTTGGACTTGTCGTATTTGTTTCTAGCCTCCATCTCTCTAATATCTTCCTCATAACCTTCCTTGTCGCCCTCTCCATGAATACCAAGAGAAGAGATAATCTCCTAGACTTTCTTCGACACCTTGGAGTCCATTCCCACCCAGAATCTCATGTTATCTTGATTAACCTCAGAGTCAGTCACTGAATGACACCTTTGATTCGAATCCTCAAACAAGGAACCCTTCGAAATCTTCTACTTCATCTGGGAAAGATTAGTAATGTTACCATATAAGAATTATGTGAAAACATTATTAACAGAGGTTTGAGATATGGAGTTCTCTAAAAACGATGGAGATGAAACATTTGGGATCGAAGAAGAAGAGGGGCGAAATCCCCCAGAAAAACCTAATTTCTCCCCTAAGTCAGCAGACGACTAGAAGAAGATCTAACACCACCATGTGTTCCTTTCTTCTCCCTTTTCCTTCGGCCCACAACAGAGATGGAATTTTGGGACGATTGAGCCTTCAACAAGTCATCAAAAAAGACCACCTCAAATTCTTTACCCTTACTGGATCCTACCACTATCTTTGACTTAACACCATCATCCTCAGCCCTGTGGGAAGTCGATACATCTCAGACTCCTACACCATCAAAGCTAGACCCTAGCTTGTTGACATATACTCCTTTAGTTTACTTGAAAATGGCTACATCCCTTACCTTTGTACTGACTTCTTTGAAAACAAACAAACGATTTTCATTAATATCCTTCTGAACAGATCCTTCACACTTTTTGCCTCGAGAACCGTCTTCATCTTCTCCCTCAGAGCCAACCTCCTTCCCTACGAACTCCTCCCATGAAAAGCTCTCTTGAACATACAAATCATTTGAATTTGAATTCGAAAGAAGAGGAGAGACTTTCTTCACCAGTTTGGTCGACGGACCAAGAGTTTCTTCCACCACCACTCTTACTCGAAAAAAAACATTATTAATGTTCACCTTAAACACCTCCTTGATCAGTAACCCACATGAGGTCCTAACCATAATGCCAGCCACATCCAACTTAGAAAAATCTGACATACTCTCATAAAACCAAATATATTTACCAACCAATGAAGTCATAAAAACGAAGATAGGGATTGACCATGCATGACAAGGGATGTAGAAGCACCTCAACGAATAAGATTGGTGAAGTTACAAAAATAAATAAATATAATAAGATAAAAAATAAAATAATTGAATGCCATCATAATAGCTAAGTAACATAAATGCACATTATAAAAATAAAAAAAAAGGTATATTGAATACTTTATTTTTTCTAGTATACGAATTTATTTTTTCCTGCATGACATAAGTGTGCTCTTGTGAACCTTATACTTATTCTTCCTAAGAATGGAATCATTACGAAATGAAATATTTGGTGGACAATCAGTATCAGTTTTACAATCAATTAATTCTGCAATGATAAAACATAACAAAATAGTGTTATTAAATGTACTAACTATTAACTATAGAAGGAAATATGAAAAGGATGAAGAAAAAAAATTACTAGCACCGTCAATATTCTTTACAACAAGAAATAGAAAAAGAAATAAAATCACAATATACACAGATTTGAGAATTTTAGCCATATTTTCTTCTTTTTACATGCAAGAAATAGAATATTATGTGGCACTTTTATAGTGTAGAAAACACATGTCGTAATTAAAAATTAGACATTTTTTAGCTATACGGAGTTTTAATAAACCCTTTCTATATTTTTATGCTTTTTCGTATTACGTATTTGCTAAAACTATAATGTGAAAGGATTTTAAATTGGGGTTTTTTAATAATAATAATAATAATAATAATAATAATAATAATAATAATAATAATAATAATAATAATAATAATAATAATAATAATAATAATAATAATAATAATAATAATAATAATAATAATAATAATAATAATCTCACGACCAAATTGTGTGATTTTTTGTATGTTAATGACTCGAATTTAGAAAATGAGTAAAAAATTTGGAGTTGCTTGATTCCATCAATATTTTTTCAAATAAATTCTTTGATTTACAATAATATAAAAAAAGATTAGGATTTATGCAGCCACACTATGGTTTTTATGAAATAGGCTTCTCATTAATGGTTTAGTGAATTTCTATTTTGATATGTGGATAAAAACAAGTTTATTGATATACTACTAGTACAAAATAATGTTGTATTGATTTTAAAACAAAATTTAAATGTGTAAAGGCATCATTATTATTTATGAGATCTTTAATCTAGATGCAGATGGTGAAATTTTATCTATTAAGATAGTGGAAGATGAACATGCAGAAGATGGATGGAGGTATGACTCAAGAAGAGAAAACGTTTTAGATATGATGTAGAAAACATTTATGACAACAACTATTTGGAGGATTTGAAGAAGAATTGAAACATGGTTCAACCTATGATCTAATGTTTAAGATAAGTGTTAAAGTTCAATAGAAAAAATTAAAAATTAAAAAAAGAGCGTAGTTGATTTTAAAGATTATATAGAATTTTTAGAAATAATAATAAAACTTTTGGTGAAGAAATAGCTAATGTTAGAAATTAATCTTTAAAATTAAAAAAATGTGAAACATGCGAACCTTTTGAGAAACGAAGTAATCAATTTGTCTGAACTCCTAGAAAAATTTATTAAAGATAAAGATAAGTTAGATTTAATTGTGTCTAATTAAAGAGCTTCTTATAATTAGAATGACTTAAGTTATAAGCCAAATAGATCAATTAGAAATATTTACCAAGTTAGGAACAAATCCAATCGTCTTGTTTGTAAATTTAATTTTCGCAAAAATCTCTATCATTTGGAGTCTTATTATTATTTCAAATTTAATTATTTAAGATGGTCTAAGACAAATAACTCTAGATTTCTTAAAACCACTAATACACTAGGATCCAAAAAAATTCGGAGCAGTCAATATGAAAAATTAACATGTTTTACAGGAATGTTTTGCAGCATTGAAAGAGCTAAACACAAATTTAATAATGTTATGCAAAACATACATGTGTATACTCTAAGTATACAAGTGAAAGATACAAATTTAATAATGCTATTTAAAACATGTGTATACTCTAAGTATACAAGTGAAAGATACAATTTGGTAGTGTGTGTTGATCCTGATATTGTTTGATCATGTTGTTGCTTTTGGTTATTAATGATGTCATTCAACGACTTTAATGTTTCCCATGATCATGAATCCTCTTAAGAGTCTGAGATAAAGGATCTTTGATGATTGTGTAACTCCTAAGATTTTTGAGCCAACTCTCCTATCAAGCGATCCATAGAGGTGGAAAATCAGCAGTCCTTTTGTCATTCTCTCCTAAGGGGGAGTTTTCTCAAGATATCTTGAGGTTTTCTCAAAATATAGAGATTAAATATGAAAACTATGATTAAATCGTCTACCAAGTAGTCTTTTATATGCTTAGTCAATATTATTTTATTACTAACATATTTTTGGGTTACGTTAAATTTGTTTTTAGTTAGGTCGCCATGCAAAATTTGATATATTTAGCCAAGAGGTTAAATTTTGATAAGAAAGGGGTACACAAAGAAAAAGGAATCAAACTCAAATACCATCTAAGGCCCAAGAGACAAAGCAGTTTGAATAATAGCTTTTAATCGATTAACACTAAGGAGCTAATCAATTAGGTGTAGCTGGAATCAGGGTTACACGTCACCTAATCGATTATTCCTAAAAGGATAATTGTCAACATCGTTTTTATTTCTCAAATCTTCAATCATTCAAGAGGAGATCAGTCAAGCTAAGCATTTTTTTAGCTCCAAATCTCAATCAAACCAATTCTTAAGGTATTGAAGCACTGAAAATAGAAAATCATCATGAGATCTAATCTGTGAGCCAAAAGTTTAATCGCTTAGAAACCCTATTTTGGCAGGTTTTTCAAATTAATCTCTTTTGGGAAAAATCAGTATGATTTTAGATGATTTTTCACACAGAAAATAGCTCATAAAAACTATATTCAAAGGTACACATTCCTAACCCTTATTTCATCCCAAATTCTTCTCTCCTCTCTTATTTTTGCAAGTGTCTACCTATGTTGTTATTATTTTAATTGATACGGCTTCATCAAAGAGTCTCTTATTGAAAATACCTTTTCAAAAATCTCTCCATCAAAAGTTCCATAAAGAAAATATATTGCCAAATGTCAGGTGTTCAAGGCCTTCTATATGGATGAGAATTTTGTCAAGGATTTTTCTACTTATGATAATATTTGTTATGGGTTTCTTAGAGAGTTCTTCATTGTAAAACCAAATCCTTTATATCCAAGGCTTATTCAAAATTTCTACCCCAACCTCAACTTTGAAGGTATATCTATTAAATCAAGAATTGGCGAAACCAATATTAGTTTCACCACATATGAGTTTTAGGTTATGTGTAAGGTTCCTGATAATGGGAAAACCTATAAAGTTGAAGCTCCTGATGGCACTAAAAAGTTTGATCATACCATTGCAGCTGGAAGTTTCTTTATCAACCCAATGAGGAAAAAAAGACTCTCTCTCAAGACAAAATTCATGAAAGCCATTTGTCGGTTTGTGCATTACCTTATGACCCACGTGCACTGCCAAATAAGGAAAAGTGAGATGACCTCCTAAAGGAAGATCTAGTACCTATGTGGTTGCTAACCCAAAACTTTTAAGTTGATTAGGCTTATGGATTGTTTTTGCATATTTTCAAGTGTCAAAGAAGTAATTTAACAGGGTTACTCTACGGAAGCCTGATCACCAAGTTCCTAGTTAAAGCTAGAATCTTTTTGGATTATGAAACCTCAAGTTCAATTCTTAGGAAAATTTGAGAAAAATATATAAGTCTGATCAAGGTTAGAATTGATGATGGGAACTTAGAGAATGATCAATTGGAAGCAGATGTTAGCTAACAAAATCAAGGATCATCATCCAAGGAAAAGTTTGCGACCTTACTAGAAGTATCCAAAGGGACTACTCTATTTTTTCAATAGTTGACCAAAGACGTTGCACTTATCAAGATGCATGTGTTTGGAAAGATAATAGCCAGTGATGATAATAATGGCAGTTACTAGATGTCTTGTGTCTTGTTTTTTTCTTGCCTTTTGAGTGTTTACTTACAACAATTTTTTGTTTAATTGTACTTTGAATTAATAATAAGCATTTTATTTCACTTCTTATTTAAATTTCTTGATCTATGTGCTAAGATTAATTTTCCTATTGGTTTATCTTTTTTCCCGCATTTCTGATGATGTCATAGGGTGAGATGTATACTCTATATATTTGTTAGAGGGAAACCACTCAAATATTTTACCCTAATTTATTTATTTATATACCTCTCTGGGAGATATGTTGTCATCACCAAAAATGAGAAGAATGTGTACCTTTGTGCTTGCAGGCACATTGTCTGCAACAGTCAGATGATCTTAATTGTTTTGGTGATGACAACACTATGATGTGAAGTCATCATCTGAAGTTGATCCAGATGATCAAGTTGTTATTCTTGGGAGATCAAGATGTCAAAGCATATCTCTCCTAAGGATGACACCTAATGTCAAGCGAAATTTAGTGAAATCATTAATGTTCTCTTAGTCTATCAATCTCTTATGGCGGTGTCTATCAAGAATTTATATCAAGCCCGATCAGATAGAAGATATCAAATCCTAGATAAAATGTAGAATAAATGATGAATCAAGCAAGGGATCTTGAAACTTCAGAGTATGAAATATAGGAAATGTGAAAGCTCGTTTGGTCTTTGTCTGAGTAATCAGAGTCTTGTCAAAGATAGTAGAGTAATTCTTAAATTACTAAGGCAATACACACACTCGTTTAAAAGAGTTTTTAACCTATAAGTTTAATAAAACACCTTAAAACCCTTAGAGGAACCATCAAGGTGCATGTGGAATTGGTCAAGGATGTTCCTCAACATTCAGGAAGCCTATATACATTGCCTAATTGACTAAAGCCTGTTTCCAATCGATTATAGCATGGAAAAATCTTCTTATTTGATTAAGAAGACTCATAATCGATTAAAACACTAGTCATTTAGGTTTTCCTCTTTGGGAAGTAGGGTTTTCGCTTTTGTGAGACACATAATAGATTAGACCTAATACATAATCGATTATGAGTATTAAAATTCCCATGGATCATTTTCCTTTTTAAGCCATATTTTTTACCTATAAATATATGGGTTCTCCTCACTTTAAAAATACCCCAATAAATGTATTTTCATATACATTGTTACTTTATACTCTCCTCTTTTTTCCTTAGTGCTTTAAAAGTGAAAAATATCAGTGAGATGTTTCTTGTGTGTTCGTGTGTTTCGGGTATTATTGTAATTTTCACTAGAGGAATATATCTCTTGTGTAATATATTTTGTGAGAAGTCCCTGTTTAGTTTATGATCTTAGCCAATAAAATCTCTCATTATGTTCATGAGTTGCGCTTGGTGTAAAAGCTCTCATTTGGTTCGTGAAATTATCTGTCAAAATCTCTATTTTGCTTGTGAGTTAAGCCTGGTACAAAATCTCTCTCTTGGTTCCATGATTAGCATGGTGTAAATATTGTGTCTGGTTTGGATGATAGCCGATGTAAAATTCCAGACTATTTGAAAGAAGGTACGTGGTCATAACTTTTAAAAAACTCACATCTATAGTAGAAACTCTCAAGAAGAAATTCTCGAGGAGAGGAATGGGCCAAATGGTTAGACCGAACCTCTATAAAATTTTGGTTTTATTCTCTTTTCTATTATCTCTTTTTATTTGATTTTTCTATCTATTTATTTTCGATGTGCTTAAATCTGTTTTCCGCTCTAATTTTTTTTCTTTACTTATTCAACTACTTACTATTTGTTTGATTAAAATTGGTTTAATCATTTTTTTAAAATGGGCATCATTTTGATGTTAAGATAGTTCATCCTCGTGTTGTGTTTGGAATCACTTGTCCAACATGAAGTTCCTATTGATAAAACCATAAGAGAAACAATATTTATTTAGTGGATGTTATTGGTCAAAGAATTTGATTTTGAGATTAAAGATAGATGTGGAGTTGAGAATCTAATGGATGATCACTTAAGCATAATAGAGAAAATGAAGATTCCTTCCATATTATGGATGATTTCCCTAATGAGCAATTGTCATATCTGCATGAGATAACTCCTTTGTTTGATGATTTAGTTAATTATTTTGTAAGAAAAGTAATGACATACTTAATAAATTGTACATAATCAACCATCATTTTTAGTGTAATATATAATGTGTAATATATAATTTTTGAAATGTATTAAGCAATCCTTATTATAATGTCTTTGAATATTTTTTTGTGACCTAGAATAAATAAAGTTATTGTAAAAATGGTGTATGTGTCTTTGTCTTGTCATAACTTAAAAAAATATCATAACAAACCATTATATACATTGCAACCTTCTAAAGATAAAAGTTTTAAAATTGATGGTATTGATGTATTTTGTAGTAAGATACTAAAGAGTCAATTAAGATGTGTTTCTTCCTTTATTGTAATAGATCAATTGACTAAATCAACTCGTTTTATTTTGATTAATATAAATTTTATGTTGCTAAATTTTATTTGATTATACAATAATTAGAATGTGAGTAAGTATAAATTGCCTTCGAGCAGTCACTACCAAAGATTTGTTGTTTAATCATGATTATTTAGTCACGATTAATTGATTATAGTTATTTTTTTTAGTTTGCCACGGTTTAACTGTGACCAATTTAACATTTCTGAAAGAAAAAAAATATTATTTAACCAAAGTTATTTACTCTACCGTGAAAAGTGTACTTAATTTTTTTAGTTTCTAACGGTTAAACCATGACCAACTTAAAAATCTAAAACATATTGCCTCCACGTCTAAAATGCTAGTATGCCTTCTTTTTAACTCTCCTTACTCTCTATTTTTAATATTATATTTATTATTATTACATTTTTTTATTTTTTTTAATTTCTTCTAAAACTCCAAGGTAGAAGGATCCTGAAATACATCAATGAGACTAGTGACTAAGGAATGTTGTATTCTCATAATGCAAATTCTATGCTTATAAGATACTTTGATGCAGATTTGACATGTATTGCTGATGATAGAAATAACACTTCTTAAGGATGCTTCTTCTTGGAAAATAATCTTATATCTTGGTTCAGTAAGAAGCAAAATTGTGTGTCATTGTCTACGGCTGAGGCTGAATATATTACAGCAGGAAGCAGCTGCTCTCAATTAATTCGGATGAAACAAATGCTAGAGGAATATAATGTCCAGCAAGATGTCATGACATAATATTGTGACAACCTAAGTCCTATCAACATATCTAAGAATCTCATTCAGCACAGAAGAACTAAGCATATTGATATTCATCGTCAGTTTATCAAGGATCTTGTTGAAGACAAAATTGTTACTCTTGAGCATGCAGCCACTTAGAAGCAATTGACCGATATTTTCACTAAAGTATTGGATGCAGATCAGTTTGAGAAGTTAAGGGGAGAATTTGGTATTCACATGCTTGAAGAATTATAACAATTACTGATATGGAGGCATGCAAATCAAATTTTCTCTTCCCACCATTTAATGGTGCACAAAACTCAAGGAAAATCATTACAAACTTTCCTTATTTTCCCAACACGCCATCCTACCTACTCCATCAATATCATTCATGCTACCCTCAGAAACCTATTGATCATCATTCTCGGTTACCTTCATCTCACTACTTTCTATTTGAACTTTATTTCTCAAAATCAAAATTCCAAAATGTCTCAACCTTCTATCTCAACTCCCAGTAAGCACACCAAAGAGCAATTGAACCCTAGGAGTGTCGGTACTGATGTAGATTATTCTGAAGTTATTACTGATGTTGTTCTTCTCTCTATTGTTCATGGCCATGCAACCCCTATAAGGAAACCTAGAACAACTGCTTCAAAAAAGGGTAAGCCCTCTAAAGTAAGAACCTTTTCATCTCCATATATGGCTGCTAATGATGTAAGAAATCTTGAACCTCTAGTGCTATCAAGAAACCTCATTCGGTGACTAGCCTATACCTTGATCCTATTAATGTGGAACCAAATGTTGATGCTTCTGCAAAAGGTTATTGTCATACCCCAAAATTTGCCTGTTAATTTTTATGATAAATTGATTCATACATGGCATTCATTTCACATTTGCATTCATTCATTAACATACATTCTCATATAAATTATAAATTTTAATTTATTTATTATGTGATACAGATATAAATAATAATAATAATTTTGGTTATCTGTATGATATAAATAAATTTTATATATATAAATAAAATAGTTTTAATTTAATGATAAATAAAAATAGATTTGAATTTTAATTGTATAATTAAAATTTTAAATTAATTTTATTTGTTAAAGCTCATTAAATTATAATAACTATTTTTTATAATTTAGTGACTCATGTTCCATTTATTCATTATTTATAAATAGTATTTATTTAGTAACTCATGTTTTTTACTTAATAAAATTTATTTATAAGAGTAACATTTTTTTAAAAGTCCATAAATTATAAAATAATTTTGGTTGATATAAGTAAGAATAATTTTGATTTTTTTTTAAATGATGAAAGTAAAAATAGAAATAGATTTAAATTTTAATTCAATTATGTAACTAAAATTTAAATTAATTTTTATTTGTTAAAAGTCATTTAAATTATTCATTATTTATAATAATATTTATATTTAATAAATATTTAGGAAGGTTAAACCCTAACTCTCCTAAAGTATAGGAAGGGATCCAAATATTTAGCAAGGTTAAACCCTAACTCTCCTAAAGTATAGGAAGGGATCCAAATATTTAGCAAGGTTAAACCCTAATCCACACCATTATAAATATTTCATATGGCTGCAGCGAGGTGTAGCACCTCAAATTTGCACCCATCATTGTACATACATTCTCATATTAGGTCATAGCATATCATGGTCCATTGCATAGCATTGCATTGCCTCTTTTGCCTCAAGTGCAAAGCCAATCAAGAAATTAGGTCAAACTGATCAGGAGATCAGTCAACCAAGCAAGCAAGCACAATTTTCATTGAGCCAAGGCCCTAGGGTTGGTCCAACATGTTCACATGACTTGGGGGTCCATTTGAAGTGATTTGGTCAAAGATTGGATGTTCAGAAGTCATCAGTTCATGCACAGTCAGGCAAAGAACCCTAGACAGTCAACAGTCAGTCAAAGCAGTGGATGGTGGCCATTCTTGTGGAATTTGGGCACCATGCTCATTAATCAAGAGTTCATATGTCTTGGGACATCATTTGAAGTCAAGTTCTCAAGGAATTAGGGTTTGGAATTCACCAGAAGAGGTTCAGTCATCCAAAACCCTAGAAAAGTCAACTGTTGGTCAACTGTTCATTTAATCAGTGATTTGTTGATGGAAAATGGTTTGAGAGGTCTCACTCATGACCAAATAGGCCTCATATATCATGTCAAACACCATCATGGAAGAATTTGAAGTCAAATCAGAAATTTCCAAAAATGGAAACTGGACCTGTAACTGAAACTTACCAAAAATGGAAAGTCTTGATCCTCAAAATTACATCATGATACAAGCTCCAAATGAATTTTTGCCCAACATGAAAGTTGAAGATCTTGTTCTCCCATTTCCAAAAAGTCCAAGAACTCTCAATTCCCATGTGTGGTTGGCAAGTTATGATCGAATCGTTTTCAGAAATTCTTGAACTTCAAAAGGCCATATCTCTCAAACCATTTGGCCAATTTTGGTGGGGTTTTTTCCTACAAGTCACATTTGATCCCCTCTTTCCAAAAATATAAATTTCATGAGCCAAAACCTTGCCAATCAAAATGGCATTTTTTGACTTGTCTCATTTAAATTCAAGTTTGACCAAGGGTTGACTTTTTGATTTAATCATCTTTAAACCATTTGGCCAATTAAAATAGTTCAGAAATATGGTTTTGGACATGTTACCAAGTCAAATTATGCAGTACATGTAAGCCCATGCTAGTTTGCTTGAACATTGGAAGAAAAGTACACTTTCACCATATCTATCCATACTTTCATTGAACCATGCTTGGTACTTCTCAAAAACAGAAGATTGGAACCTCATTTTCTGTCATGGAAAACCAGCTGCAGCCAAGATAACCAACAGAAAAAAAAGGGCCATGCCAACTTGCTTGAAACTTGGAAAAAGGTACAATTTGCAATAACTCCATCCCACAAAACCATGGACCATGCTTAGCACTCAAAAGCAGCAGATTTTATGATGGATATTCTGTCATTTTGAGTACACTAATTGCAGCCTCTAACCACAAAAAATGATCACTCTCTCATTTGGCATTTTTCTTCTCAAAATTGCAAAATCCTGTTAAAAATAGAAGCAACCTCAAAAACAGAAAAACTTCACTTCATTTTTCTGTCAAAAAATGAAAAAGTAGCAGCCATCACACACAGCAAAAAGCCTTGGTTAACTCACTCATGAAAAAAAGAACTTCATTTTGGCATTCTCACACTTTTGCATCTTTTAGTCAAAAAACTCCAAAGAACAAAAACCTGGCTTTGCTTGATACAATATCAAAACCTCATTTTCTGTCACTGGAAAACCTCAGTAACAGCCACCATATCACAGACCAACCATTGCTCATTCATTCTCTAAAAGACTCCATTCTTGCACTTTTTAAACTCTGTCCAAAAACACCACAGAACCTGAGCCTGGCCTTGGTTGTTTCACCACCATTTCATCATTTTGAACTAGAGGCAGCCTCCAAAGGACAGAAAAACCTCATTCTCACCTTCTTGCATTTTTCACGATTTGGGATTTCTGAGCAAAAACACCAAAAAACCCTCGAACAACTTTCATTGTTCCATGCTCTAGCCATCTTTGTGAGTCCTTTGCAACCATAAAACCCCAACTGGAAGCTCTTTTTGAACTCTGTTTCCTTCAAGCATCAGCCATGGCAGGTATGGATTCAAGCTGGATTTGAGCTGTTCGAGCCAAGCTTTTTCAAACATTCATCATTGCAAAGCATTGTGGACCTCTGCTGGAGCTTGCATCACTCAAAACACAACTGTTCCTCGATTTTCTTCACAGCCAAGTAAGTTTTCGACCATCTCCATTCTCTAATCCATGCCATGTGTTAGATAGAGCTTGCTTAGTTGAATCCATTACAACTTGAACCATCGAAAATGATTAATTATGCTGTGAGAAAATTGAATTTCATTGTTTATGTTCAAATAAGTTTTTGCTTGATTTGCTTTATTCATGATGAGTTAGTGAAAATGGATACCATATTTGTGTTATGTGTGGCCTGATGATGCTATTGATATGCCTGCCATGGATTTCTGGGCATTTTGATTTTTTATGATTGAATGGTAATGATGATGCTCTGCTGTTATGATGAACCCTAATTGATTCTCCAGAAATTCACATGATATATGTTTGGCTTACTGTTGTTTGATGTTGCATAACTGCCAATTGCCATGCTGTATGCTTGATGCTGTCGAATTTTATTTTGGATGATTACATGAAGATGAATGCATGTTTGTTGCTGCTTAAACCCTAATGGTATTTTGAACCCAGAAGCATGAGTTTCGATTGGCCTGTTGATGTTATTTCTCTGCTTGGTACTGTTACATTAAGAGCCAACCAATCAGGTTATTTGGTTGCCGCGCCCTAAAACTTTGCGTTTTGATTAGTGGATGTGGTATTTACCACAATGCCACTCGGTCAACACATTTTGACCTTCCTTGCATGTCCTTTGTTCATGTTACCTCATTTATTCACTCCACTTCCAAAATCCATTTTTCACTCATTTCAACTCCAAAAATCATGGGATTTTTTGCATTATGACCTGTTGGATGTCTATTATTTTACCATGATTTTTAATAATTTTTCTGATCATTGGATTTTAATTGGCTCTAGGGTTTGTGTTATGTGACAAAAAATGATACATGTTGCCAAAACAATTGTGAAATGATCATGTTGCATCCTTTGGTTCTAAAATTTTTTGTGGAGAAACTAGACACATTCACCTTTGTTTCCATGTAGAGTTTATGCATTTATCATATGTGGTTTGCTGGATATGATTTTTTGAAGTAGGGTGTGACAACTTGTGTCACACCAATGATGTGCATTTTCATGAATTTTAATGACATACTTCCTGACCTCCAAATGATCCAATTTTTTGCATAAGCCTTTTCTCATATGTCTAGTTTATGTGTGATTTTTCTGGGATTTATTTGAACTGTTTTCCATTTGTTTGAGATTTTTCTTCCCTGCCTAGTCAATTGTTGACTTTATGTGACATACCTTGCCATATCATTTGGGAAATTCTCATACCTTATTGTATGATCATGAAATTTCATATGTGCATACTAGACATCTTGAGCTTTGCATTGGTGTTAATCCCATCCATTTCTCATCTGTTTTCATTTTGTTATGATTTTTTGAAGTTGACCCATGATTGTTGACCTTCTTTGTGCTTACTTGAAACTTGTTTGACTTCATGATTTTCATTGACTGCCTTCCTCTCATCCAAATGCCATGAAATTTGACATGCTTACTATGCTAGATGTTAGGATTGAGTGTGAATTATCTGATGATTTTTGAAAATATTTGGGTTGACTTTTGATGCAAGTCATTCTGTTGACTTCTGTGAGCTTCTAAATGCTATACTTTGACCTAAATGGTTCATGAAATGATGATAGTGATTGATATGGATGTGAACTCAATTGGTTGTGTTTCTTAATTGTTTGAACATGATTTTGGATGCTTGCCCTTTGCTGTTTTGACTTTCTTATTCTCTTTTGACCCTAGGCTTGTCCTAGTGGTCCTGTTACTCACCTTTGAGCTTGTGTTTTCAGGTTGACCAACAAATGACCAATGAGACCATTTATTTTGATTGAGCTTGCTTGATTATTCTTGACTAACTTGTTTGTTTTGTAGGTTGCTTGGCTCACATGCCTTGAGCCTTGTGCCTTGCACATTCATCTACCTCCTGATTAACTGTTAATGTCTGTTCTCTTTTGCTTTGTTTGAAGTTGCATACTAACATCTGCTTGACTGTTTCAGGTGTTTTAGTTGCTTAGTTCTTTGAACTTGCTTTGCTTTGCTTGTATAAGCAATTTGCATTGAGGTATGCTTCTAATCTTCATGTAGTCTGGAAGACCTAGCCTGTTACTTGGCCAGGCAACTGTCTGAAGTCCTCCTTAAGAGGCAATGTTTGTGGATGTTTAATTTTGTCCTTGCATAGAGTCAAAGACCTCCTAAGTGAAGAGGCAATTGGCAGAACCCAAGGGATATGCAACCTATCCCCTGCTATTCAGTGTGTCATCTGCTTTGCTCACACCACTGTGTTGATGCATTGCAGATACAAACCCAAGATCTTGTACAATTGTACAGTTGAGTCAGTTATAAATGTGTAGAAGGGTTCCCCCTTTCTGAACCCACACATTCTTGTCTTGAGCTCTCCCAGGCCAGAGATAAGAGCTGTGAAGTCTTATCTTCACTCACCTTTCATCTGCTTCACCTTAGCCCCTCAATGGCAAGGTTAAGAGCACATTCACCCAGTTCCAGAGGTTTGTTTGTTGAGGTTGATATGACCCCTCGACTAAAACCTAACCCTTGTTTGAGCCACTTGCTTGTGTATAGTGTGTGCTATCTGTGCTTGTAGGATCGTTTGACTTGCTTCCTGTGCAAGTTAGGATTGTTTGACTTGCTTCCTGTGCAAGTTAGGATTGTTTGACTTGTTTCCTGTGCAAGTTAGGATTGTTTGACTTGCTTCCTGTGCAAGTTAGGTTTGTTTGACTTGCTTCCTGTGCAAGTTAGGATTGTTTGACTTGCTTCCTGTGCAAGTTAGGATTGTTTGACTTGTTTCCTGTGCAAGTTAGGTTTAGTTTAGACTTGCTTCCTGTGCAAGTTAGGTTTTGCTTGGCCTGCTTCCTGTGCAAGTTAAGTGCGTGTGTGGCTTGCTTCCTGTGCAAGTCATGACTAGGATAGGCTGGCTCCCTGTGCCAGTTAGCTAGAAACCTTAACTTAGGGATGAATTTGCATGATAACATCTAGGCTCGAGTCGTAGTCTCCCTAGTTGTGTCTCCCTCTGTTATCTGGTTAGGCTAATCCTTTATCCCTCCGTAGGGGAACTACGTCGCCCTGATCCTCATACCAGATGAGGTACGTAGGCAGGAGATGAGCAGATCTCTCCGGGCGCCTGTGTCTTTGTTTTGCCTTGTTGTGTGCTTGGAAGCTGATGTAAGTCCATCGAGTGGCAGTTAGGTTCCAGTGTGCGTGTGTTTGGTTCGGATGCTGATGTAAGCCCAGTGATTGGCATTCAGGCTCCATGTTTGCCTTCTTGCGTGTGTTTGGTTCGGATGCTGATGTAAGTCCAGTGATTGGCATTCAGGCTCCATGTTTGCTTTCTTGTGTGTGTTTAGGTTCGAATGCTGATGTAAGTCCAGTGATTGGCATTCGGGCTCCACGTTTGCCTTTGCCTGTGTTTTGTTTGTGTGCGTGTCAGCCGAGCTACGAATGCTCTGATTTTTCTCTCGTCCGAGAAGATACGTATGCATAGGATGCGATATCCTAGCGAGCATGTGTCGTTTCCCCAGTCCGAACTACTTCGACTCTGATGTCTATGCCTGATAGACTAAGTAGGCCCAGGATGCGACATCCTGCCGAGTCAGTTTCAGTCAGTTTCTTTTGTCTCTGTTCAGCCAGTGTGTGTGTGTGTGTGAGCAGCGTTTAGCAACCATTTTCCCTTCCTATTGTGCGTGGATCCCGTAGAGTACTACGGATGCGTAGGGGTGCTAATACCTTCCCTTCGTATAACCGACTCCCGAACCCATCCTCTTTGGTCGCGAGACCATGTTCTTTCCCAGGTTTACTCTGAGCGTTTCCTTTCCCTATTTTGGGATAAATAACGCACGGTGGCGGCTCTGTTGTTCTTGTTTTCCCGCCGGTTTTTCGCGTGATGCGACAGCTGGCGACTCTGCTGGGGAACTAGAGAAGTTGACCTGTGCTGGTCCATCTTCCCTGAGCGAGTCTCTCCTAGCGCTCTCTAGGTTAGGGTTTTGGTTGCTTTGTGCTGTGTTTATTTATTGCATTCATTATTTGTTCATTTCATTTATTGTTTGCATTTATTGTGTGCATTAATGTTTGCATTCATATTCATTATTCATTCTTCCTGGCTGGTTGTCTGTTTTTCTTTGTGGGGTGGGAGTCAGTTGAGGTAAAAGGTCCAATACCCAGACCATGAGTGAAATCTAGGAAACCTAGGAATAGAGTGATTCATGGGAAGCGGGTGGTGTACGCCACTTAGCGGAACATTGATATCACGAGCAGTTCAGACTCTGATGGGGTATTATCGGTGCATACATCGGGTGTGCACAGGATGATATTCTTGAAAGGGTTGTTTATCCTGCGTTTCTCTTGACCTTACCCTGGCCTAGACTACACCCGTGAGTGGGGAAGGGTTCATCATTACAGGTACTGTTGGTGACTTATGGTTCTGTTGGTGATTTTGGGTTCAGACAACAGTATATTCAGTTGACCTTGGGTTTTCAAGTTGGATTTGGGTTCTGAGTTTAGACCGAAGCTTCGACTTTGTGATCAGAGATGCACCGCCAGCCAGTTGTGTCTGCATCATGTGCATCATAGCATATTTATTTTCAAAAAGATACGCAAAAAAAAAAAAAGAAAAAAAAAGAGAAAAAAAAAAGAGAAAGAAAAAAAACTAACCTCCGCATGCATATCATTTCTCAGGTACATTCCAGAGTTTGATTCGCCGATAGAGATGGCAACAGTCCCAGAGCCGAAGCGGAAGACTTGTATCTACGTTTTTCACCGGGAGCCTTTGACGCCTCTGATTGAGTTGGGCAGTCTTGTGACCAGTGATCGTCTGTGGGGGTTCGTGAATCAGTATGGGGATATCCTGACAGTGTTGAAGACAATAGTTGACCCGGTGCCGTTGCAGACACTTCTTCAGTTCTATGACCCGGAGCTTAGATGTTTCACGTTCCAAGATTACCAGTTAGCACCTACTCTCGAGGAGTATTCTATACTGTTGAGCATCCCGATTCAGCATCAGGTTCCTTTCTTGGATGTGCCCAAGGAGGTTGATTTCAGAGTTGTTGCCAGAGCTCTCCATTTGGGTATCAAGGAAGTCAGTGATAGTTGGAAGTCCAGTGGGGATGTTGTAGGATTGCCTTTGAGGTTTCTGTTGAGGGTAGCTAGAGAAGAAGCAGAGAAGGGAAGTTGGGAAGCCTTTCATGCTCAGTTGGCCGTCATGATCTATGGGATCGTCCTGTTTCCGAGTATGCCCAATTTTGTTGACCATGCTGCCATCAGCATTTTCATCAGAGGAAATCCAGTCCCCACCTTGTTAGCTGATACTTACTATGCCATCCACAGTAGGCATGGTAAGGGTGGAGCCATCAGGTGCTGTCTACCTCTCCTGTTTAGATGGTTCATGTCACTCCTGCCTGGTAGTGGACCCTTTGTGGACACTCAGAGCACTCTCAAGTGGACTCAGAGGGTCATGTCGCTCACCTCTTATGACATCAGATGGCAATCTTACCGGATGAATGTGAAGAATGTTATTATGAGCTGTGGAGAATTCCGGAATGTGCCACTCGTGGGGACCAAGGGTTGTATAAATTATAATCCAGTTCTTTCTCTTCGCCAGTTAGGTTTTGTTATGAGTAGAAGACCACTTGAAGCTGAGATAGCTGAGAGTGTGTACTTTGAGAAGAAGGATGACCCTGTTAGGTTGGAGCAGATTGGAAGAGCTTGGAAGTCCATTGGTGTCAGAGATGGATCCGTCTTAGGGAAGAAGTTTGCCATAGCCATGCCCGATTACACTGATTGGGTAAAGAAGAGAGTGGAAACTTTGTTGCTACCCTACGATAGGATGGAACCGTTGCAAGAGCAACCACCCTTGATTCTTGCTGATAGTGTGCCTGCTGAGCACTATAAGCAAGCTCTGATGGAGAGTCGTCGGTTGAGGGAGAAGGAGCAAGACACCCATATGGAGTTATACAAAGCTAAAGCTGATAGGTTGCACATGGCCCATCAACTCAGGGAAGTGCAAGGAGAAGATGCTAGCAGAGCAAGGAGCAAGAAGAGATCATATGAGGAGATAGAGTCTATGTTGGATGAGGAGCATAGGGAGCGCTTGAGACTGCAGAGAGCAGAAGCCAACTATCAGAAGAAGATCAGAGACCTAGAGAAGCAACTCAGAGACAAAGACGCTCAGTTGAAGAAGGAGATGGAGTTGAGACAGAAATCAGAGGACTATCTTGGAGGAGAAGTCTTGGAGCTCAGAAGACAGTTGAAAGAGAAGATCACCCCTCTACCAGAATGTTCAGAATGCACACTGTTGATAGACCAGTGCCATTACCTGAAGACCCTCATTCCAGAAGACCGTCTGTCTTAGTTTGTATCTTTGTTTGTGTTTTTTTGAGAATCACCTCCAGGCTTGTTGGATGGGATTCATTTGTTTGTACTCCGTCTTTGGATCTTCATTATTGAGAATCACCTCCAGGCTTGTTGGATGGGATTCATTTCTTTGTACTCTGTTTATGCGAATTTTCTGTTGACTCGGTGGTATTGACCTTTTCACCCTTATGTATGGATAAGGTTGTCAGTATTTCCCTGTTGTTCTCATTTCCCTTGTATCTGTTTGTTCTCTTGTTGCTGCAAGTTGCCATCTTTTCAGGATGGGTCAGGCTCTTTGAATGCCTGAGAGATGAACATATCATGTGCATCATACGCATCATTAGCATCATGCTCATATCATTTTGCATAACAGGTGTTCTTGGTCGTGACTTCTCACTCTGGTTCCTGTTTTAGGCAGGATAGCTGATCAACGTCCGCACCGCTACTCAACAAGACTGAATCAACAGAGAAGTATGGATCAATTTCAAGCTGAGTTGGCTGAGATGAAGGCTAGCATGGCCCAGTTTATGAATATGATGCAAGGGGTTGCACAAGGTCAAGAAGAACTCCGAGCCATGGTTCAGAGACAAGAGGCTGCAAATCCACCGATCAACCATGCTCCGCCCGAGGGAGGCCCGGTCAATGATAACAATGCTGCTACTGCTGTACCCATCAACAACTATGCTGTAGGTGATGAGTTGGGGGGTATTCGAATCAACGGTCAACCTATTGCTCCAGAAGCCGCTAATGCCAGAGTAGTCCGTGCTCCGGCCCGTAATCCTGTTCCGATTGTTGACAGACAAGAGGATATGTTCTCTCTGCTCAGTGAAGACGAAGACGTTCTGGGAAGGGTTAATGAGAGAGACCGCAAAGTTGAGGCTCTTGCTGAGAAGATCCGTGCTATGGAATGTCAGAACTCCCTTGGTTTTGATGTTACTAATATGGGGTTGGTGGAAGGTTTGAGAATCCCTCACAAGTTCAAAGCACCGTCCTTCGACAAATACAACGGTACTTCTTGCCCTCGCACTCATGTGCAGGCTTATTATCGAAAAATCTCTGCGTATACTGATGATGAAAAGATGTGGATGTATTTTTTCCAAGATAGTCTATCTGGGGCTTCTTTGGACTGGTACATGGAATTGAAGAGAGATTCTATCCGATGCTGGAGGGATCTGGGTGAGGCCTTTTTGAGGCAATACAAACATAACATGGACATGGCACCGAGCCGGACTCAGCTGCAGAGTCTTTGTCAGAAATCCAATGAAAGCTTCAAGGAGTACGCTCAGAGGTGGCGTGAACTGGCTGCTAGAGTTCAACCCCCTATGCTGGAGAGGGAGTTGACAGATATGTTTATCGGTACTCTTCAAGGTGTGTTTATGGACCGGATGGGGAGCTGCCCATTCGGTAGTTTTTCTGATGTTGTCATTTGTGGAGAGAGGACTGAGAGCTTGATTAAAACTGGGAAGATCCAAGATGCTGGTTCCTCTTCTTCTAAGAAGCCGTTTGCTGGAGCACCTCGTCGAAGAGAAGGTGAAACTAATGTTGTTCAACACCGCAGAGATCAGAACAGAAATGAATACCGTCAAGCTGCTGCAGTAACCATTCCGGCACCTCAACCTCGTCAACAACAACAACAAAGAGTTCAACAACCGCAACAACAACAACAACAGCAACGTCCGTATCAGCCCAAACAAAGGATGCCTGATCGACGTTTTGATTCGCTACCCATGTCGTACGCCGAGCTGCTGCCCGAACTACTCAGGTTGGGGATGGTTGAGTTACGTACAATGGCTCCGCCTACAGTATTGCCTCCGGGGTACGACGCCAACGTCCGCTGTGACTTTCACTCTGGGGCACCAGGGCATCATACTGAGAAGTGTCGGGCTCTCCAGCACAAGGTCCAAGATCTGATCGATGCCAAGGCAATCAACTTCGCTCCAGTGCCTAACGTCGTAAACAACCCTATGCCTCAGCATGGTGGGCATAGAGTGAACAATATTGAGGGGAAAGAAGCTGAAGATCTGGTTGTTAATGTTGATGATGTTCAAACTTCTCTGTTAGTTGTGAAGGGCCGTCTGCTGAATGGGGGTGTCTACCCGGGCTGTGATGAGGATTGTTTGGGCTGTGCAGAATCAGAGAATGGTTGCGACCAGTTAAGGGCCGATATCCAGGGTATGATGGATGAGGGTTGTTTGCAATTCAGTAGGGCTGTAAAAGATCGTGGAACAGTGTCAACTATCACCATTTACTTTAAACCGTCTGAGGAACGTGGACCAAGGGTCGTCAGTGCACCTGCAGCAAATGGTACCCCAGTTACCATTTCCGTGCCTGTGACCATCAGTGCTCCAACTACTATCGCTGCGTCTGGAAGAAGGGCTGTTGAGAATAGTAGAGCCGTGCCGTGGAAGTATGATAATGCTCACCGCAGTTACAGAAGGGCTGAAAGTCAGACGAGACCAGTGAATCAAACTCCAGTGACAATTGGTTTACCGAATAGAGTTCCTGCAACTGTTGGTCCGGCTGTGGATAATGTAGGGGGTCCAGGAGGTTTTACCAGAAGCGGTCGTCTGTTCGCACCGCAGCCTTTGAGGGACAATAATGCTGAGGCTCTCGCCAGAGCAAAGGGTAAGCAAGCTGTGGTTGAGGAAGAACCTGTCCAGAAGGAAGCGCCCGAGGGGGCATTTGAGAAGGACGTGGAGGAGTTTATGAAGATGATCAAGAAGAGTGACTACAAGATTGTAGATCAGTTGAATCAAACTCCGTCCAAGATTTCTATACTTTCACTGTTGTTGTGCTCTGAGGCACACCGTAATGCCTTGCTGAAGATGTTGAATCTGGCTTACGTGCCTCAGGAGATTTCTGTCAATCAACTGGAGGGTGTGATGGCCAATGTGAGCACCAGGCATGGTGTAGGTTTCACCAACCTGGACTTACCGCCTGAAGGACGAAACCATAACAAAGCCTTGCACATCACCATGGAGTGCAAGGGGGCAGTGTTGTCTCACGTATTGGTAGACACCGGGTCGTCGTTGAATGTGCTGCCTAAGCAGATTCTGAAGAAGATTGATGCGGAAGGGTCTGTGCTTACTCCCAGTGACCTGAGCGTTCGTGCTTTCGACGGTTCCAAACGTTCTGTGTGTGGGGAAGTTACCTTGCCTGTGAAGATAGGTCCTGAGGTATTTGATATCATCTTCTATGTTATGGACATCCAGCCCGCCTATAGTTGTTTATTGGGGCGTCCATGGATTCATGCAGCAGGGGCAGTCTCGTCGACTCTCCATCAAAAGCTCAAGTATGTCTGGAACGGTCAGATTGTGACTGTGTGCGGTGAAGAAGAGATTCTGGTGAGTCATCTATCCTCGTTCAAATATGTTGAGGTGGATGGCGAGATCCACGAAACCTTATGCCAGGCGTTTGAGACTGTGGCTCTTGAGAAAGTGGCGTACGCTGAGCAGAGGAAGCCAGGTGCTTCAATTACTTCTTACAAGCAGGCTAAAGAGGTTGTTGATTCTGGCAAAGCTGAAGGCTGGGGCAAGATGGTGGACTTGCCTGTTAAAGAAGACAAATTTGGTGTTGGTTACGAGCCTCTCCGAGCAGAGCAGAATGGTCAAGTGGGTCCGAGTACCTTTACCAGCGCTGGGCTGATGAATCATGGCGATGTCTCTGCAACCGGTAGTGAAGACTGTGACAGTGATTGTGATTTAGACAACTGGGTTCGCCCGTGTGCACCAGGGGGGTCCATCAACAACTGGACGGCTGAGGAAGTGGTTCAAGTTACTCTTCTGACAGAGTAATTTTCTGTTGTTTTGTCATTTTTGCATGAAAATCCTACGACCTGCCCAAGGCGTAGTGATTCATTGTAGGGCCTCATCATGTTTTAATGATTATCATTAATGAAGGACATTTTTTGCAATCAAACTTTGTGATCCCTGTTTTTCTATTTTTTTGTTTTCACTTTTTTTTCAAAACAATAAAAATGGCAATGTTTTTGTTTTTTGTGACTTTTTTTGAACTCTTTTTCTAAAACAAAGCATTAAACATGCAGAAGCGATCTTATGGCATTCACTATGAACAGTTCTGTTATGGCTCAGTATGATTTCGACAATCCCATCTACCAAGCTGAAGAGGAAAGTGAGGAAGACTGTGAACTCCCTGCAGAATTGGTCAGATTGCTGAAGCAGGAGGAAAGGGTCATCCAACCTCATCAGGAGGAATTGGAGGTTGTTAATTTGGGTACTGAGGACGCCAAAAGAGAAATCAAGATTGGGGCTGCTTTAGAGGACTCTGTCAAGAGGAGGCTGATTGAGATGCTGAGAGAATATGTGGAGATATTCGCCTGGTCATATCAAGATATGCCTGGTTTGGATACAGACATTGTGGTGCACCGATTACCTCTTAGAGAAGGATGTCCTTCGGTCAAGCAGAAGCTTCGTAGAACGAGTCCTGATATGGCAACTAAGATCAAGGAAGAGGTTCAGAAGCAGTGGGATGCAGGTTTTTTGGCTGTTACAAGTTATCCCCCCTGGGTGGCCAACATCGTTCCTGTGCCGAAGAAGGATGGTAAAGTCAGAATGTGTGTCGATTACCGGGATTTGAATAGAGCGAGTCCGAAAGATGATTTCCCATTACCTCACATTGATGTATTGGTTTATAATACGGCTCAATCCTCGGTATTCTCTTTCATGGATGGTTTCTCTGGATATAATCAGATCAAGATGGCGCCAGAGGACATGGAAAAGACGACATTCATTACACCTTGGGGCACGTTCTGCTATAAGGTGATGCCATTTGGGCTAAAGAATGCTGGTGCTACCTATCAGAGGGCAATGACGACTCTTTTTCATGACATGATGCACAAAGAAATTGAAGTGTACGTAGATGATATGATTGCGAAGTCGCAGACAGAAGAGGAGCACCTGGTTAATTTGCAGAAGCTGTTTGATCGGTTGAGAAAGTTCAAACTGAGGTTGAATCCGAACAAGTGTACGTTTGGGGTGAGATCAGGGAAGCTTTTAGGCTTCATTGTCAGTGAGAAAGGGATTGAGGTTGATCCAGCGAAAGTCAAAGCTATTCAAGAGATGCCTGAACCGAAAACGGAGAAGCAAGTCCGTGGGTTTTTAGGGAGATTGAACTACATTGCAAGGTTCATATCTCATCTAACAGCCACATGTGAACCAATTTTCAAACTGCTTAGAAAGAATCAAGCGATCAAGTGGAATGATGATTGCCAGAAAGCTTTTGACAAGATTAAAGAGTATTTACAGAAACCTCCAATTCTGATACCTCCAGTTCCAGGGAGACCTCTGATAATGTACCTGTCAGTGACTGAGAACTCGATGGGGTGTGTATTGGGACAGCATGACGAGTCTGGTCGAAAAGAGCATGCCATATACTACCTTAGCAAAAAGTTTACCGACTGTGAAACAAGATATTCACTGCTCGAGAAAACTTGCTGTGCTTTGGCCTGGGCTGCTCGCCGACTGAGGCAGTATATGTTGAACCATACTACCTTATTGATTTCTAAGATGGATCCAGTAAAGTACATCTTTGAGAAGCCGGCTCTCACCGGACGCGTTGCCCGTTGGCAGATGATTCTAACAGAATACGATATTCAGTACACGTCCCAGAAGGCCATCAAAGGTAGTATTCTGTCAGATTACCTCGCCGAGCAACCGATTGAAGATTATCAGCCTATGATGTTTGAATTCCCTGATGAAGACATCATGTATCTTAAGATGAAAGATTGCGAAGAGCCTCTTGTCGAGGAAGGACCGGATCCTGATGACAAGTGGACACTGATGTTTGATGGGGCTGTGAATATGAACGGTAACGGTGTTGGGGCAGTGCTGATCAATCCTAAAGGTGCTCATATACCTTTTTCTGCCAGATTGACGTTTGACGTCACCAACAACGAAGCTGAGTATGAGGCTTGTATCATGGGAATAGAAGAAGCCATTGATCTGAGGATCAAAACACTTGACATATTTGGAGATTCAGCTCTAGTGGTCAATCAAGTCAATGGAGATTGGAATACGAATCAGCCGCATTTGATTCCGTATAGGGATTACACCAGAAGAATACTGACGTTCTTCAAGAAGGTGAAGTTGTATCATGTCCCCCGGGATGAGAATCAAATGGCTGATGCCTTGGCTACTTTGTCATCTATGATCAAAGTTCATTGGTGGAATCATGTGCCACATGTTGCGGTGAATCGACTCGAGAGGCCCGCGTATGTGTTTGCAGCCGAGTCTGTTGTGATTGATGAGAAGCCGTGGTATTATGACATCAAGAATTTCCTCAAGACTCAGGAGTATCCTGAAGGTGCGTCGAAGAATGACAAGAAAACCCTGAGAAGGCTAGCTGGAAGCTTCTATTTGAATCAGGATGATGTGCTGTATAAGAGAAACTTTGACATGGTCTTGCTCAGATGCGTGGACAGACCCGAGGCGGACATGTTAATGCAGGAAGTTCATGAAGGTTCCTTCGGTACTCATGCCGGCGGACATGCAATGGCTAAGAAATTGTTGAGAGCGGGTTATTACTGGATGACTATGGAATCCGATTGTTTCAAGTATGCTCGGAAGTGCCATAAGTGTCAAATCTATGCTGATAAGGTACATGTACCACCAAGCCCTCTGAATGTCATGAATTCGCCTTGGCCTTTTGCCATGTGGGGCATTGATATGATTGGGAAGATTGAGCCTACTGCTTCGAATGGACATCGCTTCATCCTGGTTGCGATTGACTATTTCACCAAATGGGTGGAAGCAGCTTCCTATGCTAACGTTACCAAACAAGTGGTTACCCGGTTCATCAAGAAAGAAATCATATGCCGTTATGGAGTTCCTGAGAGAATCATCACTGACAATGGTTCGAATCTCAACAACAAGATGATGAAAGAGCTTTGCAAAGATTTCAAGATTGAACATCACAATTCTTCTCCTTACAGACCGAAGATGAATGGTGCTGTAGAGGCGGCGAACAAGAATATCAAGAAGATTGTGCAGAAGATGGTCGTTACGTACAAGGATTGGCATGAGATGCTGCCTTTCGCTTTGCATGGGTACCGTACCTCAGTACGTACGTCGACCGGGGCAACCCCTTACTCCCTTGTGTATGGTATGGAAGCTGTCCTACCTGTTGAAGTGGAGATTCCTTCTCTGAGAGTTTTATTGGATGTCAAGCTGGACGAAGCCGAGTGGATTCGAACAAGGTTTAACGAGTTGAGCCTTATCGAGGAGAGACGGCTAGCAGCTGTATGCCATGGACAGTTGTATCAGCGAAGGATGAAGCGAGCCTTTGATCAGAAAGTGCGTCCTCGAAGCTATCAGATAGGTGATCTAGTTTTGAAGAGGATCCTCCCTCCCGGTGCAGATAACAGGGGCAAATGGACTCCTAATTATGAAGGTCCGTATGTTGTGAAGAAGGTCTTCTCCGGTGGAGCCTTGATGCTTACAACTATGGATGGTGAAGATTTTCCGTCTCCTGTCAACTCAGATATAGTCAAAAAATACTTCGCATAAATTGACCCGCTGGACAAAAAGAAAAAAAGAGTCCAGGCAAAAAAGGGCATCCCGACGAACCAAAAACAGAAAGAAAAGGTTCGGGCAAAAATTAGGGATAAAATGAAAAGAATTTGTACACCCGGTAAGTCGAAAACCCGTAAGGGCGGCTTAGGCAAAAATGGGTATCCCGGTGGATCGAAAACCCGAAAGGGCGATCCAGGCAAAAGTTAGGGATTAAAGCGAAGACTACAGTCTGAGTTGTCTGTACTTCATCAAGCTTTGTCGTCTGCCATCTCGAAAGATGTGATCCGTCCAGTCATTCTTCTCAGAAAGCAAGGAGTTGGGAGGAAAACTGATGATCTGTGAGTTATAACAGAATTGGGAAATAGTGGATGCCGTGTTCACATTGCCATTAGGATAGATTCTTCCTTTTGTGCGCAATTACCTCTTTCTAGGAATTGCTTCCCAATGTATTTGCCTCTTCAGGCACATTTTCAATCAATAAAAGTCGTTATTCAGATAAATAGCTCTTTGGTTTTTATTTTTACTGTTTTGTTTGCAAAAATGTCCGAATTTTTGATAAGCATTGCATATAAGAACATGAAGGCTACACAATAGCATGCAGAAGGATAAAACATTTGAAAATCATTTTGAATGTTGAGGACACTTGAGCGTATCTTGTCCATGTATCCCCTGGGGGCATTTTGTTGTGCTGTTTTTCAGATTGGCATCTGGGAGGACGTTTCCTCAGCAGATGTTCTCCCCAAACAAGTTTGGAAGCTATCAGAGCTATGTTCCCCTGCAGAGACGTCTGTGGATAGTGCCTTCTATTCCCCAACAGATCTAAGGATTGCCTATCCCCAGCAGGCCTGTATTTGCCGATTTCCTCCCCGAGTGAGGCAGACTCATTGAAATTTATCTCCAACATTTATATGTGGAATGAAGGATATCCCCAACGGAGTTTACCCTTCCCAGCAGCAGTGCTATTCTTCAACATGAGTGTGAAGTCGCTTTACCATTCCCCAAGCAGAGTTCCCCGCAGAGTATTTCCCCAAGAGGAGTCTCCCCACAGAGTCAGAGTATCTGATCATTTCGGCTCACTAGCCAGGGTTCATTTGCATTTTGCATGTAGTAATCATTGCATCCTCAAAAATCGCGTAGTATTTCCATCCAATATGGATCATTACGCCATAGAAAAATTCCAACATATGCATTCATGTGTTCGAAACCTCACCAGACCGTATCCCCTGCAGAGACGGATTTTTATCCAACCTGTACAACGCATTGGCTACAGTTGCTCCAGTCAACATTTGGTGTTTATAATTCCCATAGAGATTTATTTCTTCGTCCGTTGGTGAAAGAAAAGTTTGTTTCTCCCCAGTGAGACCCCCTGCAAGTGTTCAGCCTTGCCCGGTCATCTTGAGAATGTTAGTATACCCTGTCAGCACCCGTGTGTGTTGTTTCCTTGGTGTCGGTAAACACCATCTTTCGGTGATTCCCAGTCGTGCGTAAGTGTCTGGTTTTCTTTTGATGTCTGTAAGCATCATCTTTCGATGTTCGTAACATCGTTATCCCTTCCCTAGTGAAGATTACTCCTCTCCGTTGGTGTCGATAAACGTTGAGTTTTTCCCGATCATCCGTTGATGATTTGGATGTGTTCACTCCCCCAGAAGAGTTTCCTCCTCTCCGTTGGTGTCGATAAACGTCGAGTTTTTCCTAGTCATCCGGTGATGTCTAGTTGTACCCTCCCCATGTGGACTTACCTCTCCGTTGGTTTCGATAAACGACGAGTTTTTTCCCATTCGTCCGTTGACGTCTGGTTGTATTTCTCTTTTTTCCATGCATCAGTAAATGTCTGGTCAATTTTTTTGGTGTCTGTAAACATCATCTTTCGATGCCTGTAAACGTCGAGTTTTCTCCCATTCATCAGTAAATGTCTGGTTGATCTTTTTGGTGTCTGTAAACATCATCTTTCGATGTCTGTAAACGTCGAGTATTCCCATTCATCTGTAAATGTCTGGTCGATCTTTTTGGTGTCTGTAAACATCATCTTTCGATGTCTGTAAACGTCGAGTATTCCCATTCATCTGTAAATCTCTGGTCGATCTTTTTGGTGTCTGTAAACATCATCTTTCGATGTCTGTAAACGTCGAGTGTTTCCCATTCATCTGTAAATGTCTGGTCGATCTTTTTGGTGTCTGTAAACATCATCTTTCGATGTCTGTAAACGTCAAGTATTCCCACTCATCTGTAAATGTCTGGTCGATCTTTTTGGTGTCTGTAAACATCATCTTCCGATGTCTGTAAACGTCGAGTTTTTTCCCATTTCGACCGTTGACGTATGGTTGTATCCCTCCCAGTTATTCAATAACGTCTGGTTACCTCTCCGTTGGTCCCGATAAACGTCGAGTTTTTCCTAGTTGCCCGTTGGCATCTAGTTGTGATTTCTTTTTCCATTCATCGTCGTTGTGATGTCTGGATGTGGCCGTACCCTTTGAAAAAAACAAAACCAAAAAATATATACCCAGCAATAAATATCAAATCCCAGTGGACGTTTCCATTGGTGGATCCCTGTATCGTGCAAATTCTACGGTTCTTGGTATTCAATCCCTGTTTACCCTGAAAGTCTGACAGCCGTCGCTCTCATCCATTCGGGTTCCCAGCTGATTGAATAGGGGCAGCTGTAGCACCTCAAATTTGCACCCATCATTGTACATACATTCTCATATTAGGTCATAGCATATCATGGTCCATTGCATAGCATTGCATTGCCTCTTTTGCCTCAAGTGCAAAGCCAATCAAGAAATTAGGTCAAACTGATCAGGAGATCAGTCAACCAAGCAAGCAAGCACAATTTTCATTGAGCCAAGGCCCTAGGGTTGGTCCAACATGTTCACATGACTTGGGGGTCCATTTGAAGTGATTTGGTCAAAGATTGGATGTTCAGAAGTCATCAGTTCATGCACAGTCAGGCAAAGAACCCTAGACAGTCAACAGTCAGTCAAAGCAGTGGATGGTGGCCATTCTTGTGGAATTTGGGCACCATGCTCATTAATCAAGAGTTCATATGTCTTGGGACATCATTTGAAGTCAAGTTCTCAAGGAATTAGGGTTTGGAATTCACCAGAAGAGGTTCAGTCATCCAAAACCCTAGAAAAGTCAACTGTTGGTCAACTGTTCATTTAATCAGTGATTTGTTGATGGAAAATGGTTTGAGAGGTCTCACTCATGACCAAATAGGCCTCATATATCATGTCAAACACCATCATGGAAGAATTTGAAGCCAAATCAGAAATTTCCAAAAATGGAAACTGGACCTGTAACTGAAACTTACCAAAAATGGAAAGTCTTGATCCTCAAAATTACATCATGATACAAGCTCCAAATGAATTTTTGCCCAACATGAAAGTTGAAGATCTTGTTCTCCCATTTCCAAAAAGTCCAAGAACTCTCAATTCCCATGTGTGGTTGGCAAGTTATGATCGAATCGTTTTCAGAAATTCTTGAACTTCAAAAGGCCATATCTCTCAAACCATTTGGCCAATTTTGGTGGGGTTTTTTCCTACAAGTCACATTTGATCCCCTCTTTCCAAAAATATAAATTTCATGAGCCAAAACCTTGCCAATAAAAATGGCATTTTTTGACTTGTCTCATTTAAATTCAAGTTTGACCAAGGGTTGACTTTTTGATTTAATCATCTTTAAACCATTTGGCCAATTAAAATAGTTCAGAAATATGGTTTTGGACATGTTACCAAGTCAAATTATGCAGTACATGTAAGCCCATGCTAGTTTGCTTGAACATTGGAAGAAAAGTACACTTTCACCATATCTATCCATACTTTCATTGAACCATGCTTGGTACTTCTCAAAAACAGAAGATTGGAACCTCATTTTCTGTCATGGAAAACCAGCTGCAGCCAAGATAACCAACAGAAAAAAAAGGGCCATGCCAACTTGCTTGAAACTTGGAAAAAGGTACAATTTGCAATAACTCCATCCCACAAAACCATGGACCATGCTTAGCACTCAAAAGCAGCAGATTTTATGATGGATATTCTGTCATTTTGAGTACACTAATTGCAGCCTCTAACCACAAAAAATGATCACTCTCTCATTTGGCATTTTTCTTCTCAAAATTGCAAAATCCTGTTAAAAATAGAAGCAACCTCAAAAACAGAAAAACTTCACTTCATTTTTCTGTCAAAAAATGAAAAAGTAGCAGCCATCACACACAGCAAAAAGCCTTGGTTAACTCACTCATAAAAAAAAGAACTTCATTTTGGCATTCTCACACTTTTGCATCTTTTAGTCAAAAAACTCCAAAGAACAAAAACCTGGCTTTGCTTGATACAATATCAAAACCTCATTTTCTGTCACTGGAAAACCTCAGTAACAGCCACCATATCACAGACCAACCATTGCTCATTCATTCTCTAAAAGACTCCATTCTTGCACTTTTCAAACTCTGTCCAAAAACACCACAGAACCTGAGCCTGGCCTTGGTTGTTTCACCACCATTTCATCATTTTGAACTAGAGGCAGCCTCCAAAGGACAGAAAAACCTCATTCTCACCTTCTTGCATTTTTCACGATTTGGGATTTCTGAGCAAAAACACCAAAAAACCCTCGAACAACTTTCATTGTTCCATGCTCTAGCCATCTTTGTGAGTCCTTTGCAACCATAAAACCCCAACTGGAAGCTCTTTTTGAACTCTGTTTCCTTCAAGCATCAGCCATGGCAGGTATGGATTCAAGCTGGATTTGAGCTGTTCGAGCCAAGCTTTTTCAAACATTCATCATTGCAAAGCATTGTGGACCTCTGCTGGAGCTTGCATCACTCAAAACACAACTGTTCCTCGATTTTCTTCACAGCCAAGTAAGTTTTCGACCATCTCCATTCTCTAATCCATGCCATGTGTTAGATAGAGCTTGCTTAGTTGAATCCATTACAACTTGAACCATCGAAAATGATTAATTATGCTGTGAGAAAATTGAATTTCATTGTTTATGTTCAAATAAGTTTTTGCTTGATTTGCTTTATTCATGATGAGTTAGTGAAAATGGATACCATATTTGTGTTATGTGTGGCCTGATGATGCTATTGATATGCCTGCCATGGATTTCTGGGCATTTTGATTTTTTATGATTGAATGGTAATGATGATGCTCTGCTGTTATGATGAACCCTAATTGATTCTCCAGAAATTCACATGATATATGTTTGGCTTACTGTTGTTTGATGTTGCATAACTGCCAATTGCCATGCTGTATGCTTGATGCTGTCGAATTTTATTTTGGATGATTACATGAAGATGAATGCATGTTTGTTGCTGCTTAAACCCTAATGGTATTTTGAACCCAGAAGCATGAGTTTCGATTGGCCTGTTGATGTTATTTCTCTGCTTGGTACTGTTACATTAAGAGCCAACCAATCAGGTTATTTGGTTGCCGCGCCCTAAAACTTTGCGTTTTGATTAGTGGATGTGGTATTTACCACAATGCCACTCGGTCAACACATTTTGACCTTCCTTGCATGTCCTTTGTTCATGTTACCTCATTTATTCACTCCACTTCCAAAATCCATTTTTCACTCATTTCAACTCCAAAAATCATGGGATTTTTTGCATTATGACCTGTTGGATGTCTATTATTTTACCATGATTTTTAATAATTTTTCTGATCATTGGATTTTAATTGGCTCTAGGGTTTGTGTTATGTGACAAAAAATGATACATGTTGCCAAAACAATTGTGAAATGATCATGTTGCATCCTTTGGTTCTGAAATTTTTTGTGGAGAAACTAGACACATTCACCTTTGTTTCCATGTAGAGTTTATGCATTTATCATATGTGGTTTGCTGGATATGATTTTTTGAAGTAGGGTGTGACAACTTGTGTCACACCAATGATGTGCATTTTCATGAATTTTAATGACATACTTCCTGACCTCCAAATGATCCAATTTTTTGCATAAGCCTTTTCTCATATGTCTAGTTTATGTGTGATTTTTCTGGGATTTATTTGAACTGTTTTCCATTTGTTTGAGATTTTTCTTCCCTGCCTAGTCAATTGTTGACTTTATGTGACATACCTTGCCATATCATTTGGGAAATTCTCATACCTTATTGTATGATCATGAAATTTCATATGTGCATACTAGACATCTTGAGCTTTGCATTGGTGTTAATCCCATCCATTTCTCATCTGTTTTCATTTTGTTATGATTTTTTGAAGTTGACCCATGATTGTTGACCTTCTTTGTGCTTACTTGAAACTTGTTTGACTTCATGATTTTCATTGACTGCCTTCCTCTCATCCAAATGCCATGAAATTTGACATGCTTACTATGCTAGATGTTAGGATTGAGTGTGAATTATCTGATGATTTTTGAAAATATTTGGGTTGACTTTTGATGCAAGTCATTCTGTTGACTTCTGTGAGCTTCTAAATGCTATACTTTGACCTAAATGGTTCATGAAATGATGATAGTGATTGATATGGATGTGAACTCAATTGGTTGTGTTTCTTAATTGTTTGAACATGATTTTGGATGCTTGCCCTTTTCTGTTTTGACTTTCTTATTCTCTTTTGACCCTAGGCTTGTCCTAGTGGTCCTGTTACTCACCTTTGAGCTTGTGTTTTCAGGTTGACCAACAAATGACCAATGAGACCATTTATTTTGATTGAGCTTGCTTGATTATTCTTGACTAACTTGTTTGTTTTGTAGGTTGCTTGGCTCACATGCCTTGAGCCTTGTGCCTTGCACATTCATCTACCTCCTGATTAACTGTTAATGTCTGTTCTCTTTTGCTTTGTTTGAAGTTGCATACTAACATCTGCTTGACTGTTTCAGGTGTTTTAGTTGCTTAGTTCTTTGAACTTGCTTTGCTTTGCTTGTATAAGCAATTTGCATTGAGGTATGCTTCTAATCTTCATGTAGTCTGGAAGACCTAGCCTGTTACTTGGCCAGGCAACTGTCTGAAGTCCTCCTTAAGAGGCAATGTTTGTGGATGTTTAATTTTGTCCTTGCATAGAGTCAAAGACCTCCTAAGTGAAGAGGCAATTGGCAGAACCCAAGGGATATGCAACCTATCCCCTGCTATTCAGTGTGTCATCTGCTTTGCTCACACCACTGTGTTGATGCATTGCAGATACAAACCCAAGATCTTGTACAATTGTACAGTTGAGTCAGTTATAAATGTGTAGAAGGGTTCCCCCTTTCTGAACCCACACATTCTTGTCTTGAGCTCTCCCAGGCCAGAGATAAGAGCTGTGAAGTCTTATCTTCACTCACCTTTCATCTGCTTCACCTTAGCCCCTCAATGGCAAGGTTAAGAGCACATTCACCCAGTTCCAGAGGTTTGTTTGTTGAGGTTGATATGACCCCTCGACTAAAACCTAACCCTTGTTTGAGCCACTTGCTTGTGTATAGTGTGTGTTATCTGTGCTTGTAGGATCGTTTGACTTGCTTCCTGTGCAAGTTAGGATTGTTTGACTTGCTTCCTGTGCAAGTTAGGATTGTTTGACTTGTTTCCTGTGCAAGTTAGGATTGTTTGACTTGCTTCCTGTGCAAGTTAGGTTTGTTTGACTTGCTTCCTGTGCAAGTTAGGATTGTTTGACTTGCTTCCTGTGCAAGTTAGGATTGTTTGACTTGTTTCCTGTGCAAGTTAGGTTTAGTTTAGACTTGCTTCCTGTGCAAGTTAGGTTTTGCTTGGCCTGCTTCCTGTGCAAGTTAAGTGCGTGTGTGGCTTGCTTCCTGTGCAAGTCATGACTAGGATAGGCTGGCTCCCTGTGCCAGTTAGCTAGAAACCTTAACTTAGGGATGAATTTGCATGATAACATCTAGGCTCGAGTCGTAGTCTCCCTAGTTGTGTCTCCCTCTGTTATCTGGTTAGGCTAATCCTTTATCCCTCCGTAGGGGAACTACGTCGCCCTGATCCTCATACCAGATGAGGTACGTAGGCAGAAGATGAGCAGATCTCTCCGGGCGCCTGTGTCTTTGTTTTGCCTTGTTGTGTGCTTGGAAGCTGATGTAAGTCCATCGAGTGGCAGTTAGGTTCCAGTGCGCGTGTGTTTGGTTCGGATGCTGATGTAAGCCCAGTGATTGGCATTCAGGCTCCATGTTTGCCTTCTTGCGTGTGTTTGGTTCGGATGCTGATGTAAGTCCAGTGATTGGCATTCAGGCTCCATGTTTGCTTTCTTGTGTGTGTTTAGGTTCGGATGCTGATGTAAGTCCAGTGATTGGCATTCGGGCTCCACGTTTGCCTTTGCCTGTGTTTTGTTTGTGTGCGTGTCAGCCGAGCTACGAATGCTCTGATTTTTCTCTCGTCCGAGAAGATACGTATGCATAGGATGCGATATCCTAGCGAGCATGTGTCGTTTCCCCAGTCCGAACTACTTCGACTCTGATGTCTATGCCTGATAGACTAAGTAGGCCCAGGATGCGACATCCTGCCGAGTCAGTTTCAGTCAGTTTCTTTTGTCTCTGTTCAACCAGTGTGTGTGTGTGTGAGCAGCGTTTAGCAACCATTTTCCCTTCCTATTGTGCGTGGATCCCGTAGAGTACTACGGATGCGTAGGGGTGCTAATACCTTCCCTTCGTATAACCGACTCCCGAACCCATCCTCTTTGGTCGCGAGACCATGTTCTTTCCCAGGTTTACTCTGAGCGTTTCCTTTCCCTATTTTGGGATAAATAACGCACGGTGGCGGCTCTGTTGTTCTTGTTTTCCCGCCGGTTTTTCGCGTGATGCGACACGAGGAGGGGGAGACGAAAAAGAGGAGAGATACATCAGAAGAAGATACACAAGGCAAGGCAGAAGCAAGAAGATTCACGGGCAGGAAAAAGAGAAGCAACCATAAAGCACTCATAGCCTGAATAAGAACAACACACATACAGTGAGCAAGCTAGAAGAATCAAATCCCCAGTAAGTGTTCATTATGGAATTTGCATCCAGCATGATTACCTTGCAATACTCCTTAATTCATGCATGAATTATATTGGTTTAATATATATATTGAGATGATGTATTCATGGTTTGGTGGATGTTGATATTGCTTTATTCAAGTATGCATCTATTCTTGATATGTCATAGCATGTTGGAGAAATTCTATTTGCATTATTAAAGAATTATATCTGCCATTTAATTATTATTATTATATGAGTGTTGTTTCTAGCATGATTATGTTTATTTCACATGCTGTTATCACATAATAATGATGATGATATAATGGTGATAATATAAATCCTTGGTTGTCTTTAACATGTATGTGGAAGGTTTGTTTTATCATTATCACTTGCAGTAAAGAGAACTAATACATGAGTAAAATAATATAAGCTTCTTGATTTGTGCATGACTATTTTTATTATTGCATGATGATTACATATGATCTTATTTTATGTGTGTGGTTTGATATAAGATGAAGTTACAGGTTTGTTGTATTCACATGAAAGAAACAGCATGAGAAAAAATAAAGTAGCTTGTCGTAAGAGAGAAAGCTGTAACATGCATGGTGGCGTGTAGAATTAATATATGTTTTAATGAAGGCGAGTAAATAACGAATGGACCAACATGGCTCGTTGGTAGCTCCCCCTCACTGCTTTTTACTATGTTTACTCCCTTTCCACTATAATTAATTCACCACTATTTTTTCTATTATTAAAATAAAACCCATTAATTAATTTTCTAATTGATATATTATATTAGTTATTTAAACTAGGATATAATTTAATCTAGTTTATTAATTAAACTTTCATATATCACTTAATTAATTAAAATGGGATATTTTGAATAATAAAAATCTAATTATATATATATTTTTTTTCTTTTTAGTTTAATTAGGTTTTATTATTTTGTATGCCCTTTTAATTTTGTACTCGTTAATTAAGATTTAGATATTTTATATCCCCTTTTAAATTATGTATCCCCCATCCCGAAGCCATGTAATAATGTAGTCTTATTTTTCGCACTTTAATGTTTCCATACTGTGAATATAACTGTCTAGATGTATGCTAATAGGATTGCATGGAAAGATAAATAATCGAACATAGATAAATTAATTCAAGATAATATATTTGAATCCAATCATTTGCACAGTTGCACCTCTAGGGTAACCCTCTCTTTGTTGCCTTACGGTATTACGATCATGTCCCGCGAATGTGGGGATACCCTTAGCAAAGACCCATTCAATTCAATCATCATCATCCCTAAACAGATAAGTCATAGTCCCTTCGATCAAAAGGTCAATGTCCCTACAAGATAAATCATAGTCCCTCGAACGTTGCCTTCGAATATATGACCTTGTCCCTCGAACGTTGCCTTCGAATATATGACTTTGTCCCTCGATGACCCTTCGTTGTAGCCTACGATTAAATGACGATCGTCCCTTCGAATTCTAAGGTATCCTTACAAATGTTTCCTTCAATGACCAATCGACGACCCCACGATGTCCCTTTACATCCAAAGGATAAGACTACTTACTTCTCAATAGTAAGGACATTTTTACCCTCCTAAGGATAGGAAATACCTATAAAGACCTTAGTTAGGTATAACTCTTAAATGCTTGCTCACAACTTAAAATACTTTTCACACCTCACACTTTTCAAAACATCTTTTAGAAAATCACCACTTAGTATACATTCGCACCAGAATCATCGCCGAGTTATATTTTTCTAAAATTCTGTCAAAATCAAACGAGATAAACACTTTGTATACATTCGTACAAGAATCATTACAAAGTTAAACTCTCCTTTCAAAATATTTTCTAAACACGCCACATTTCTCAAACACTTTCTCAAACAAGGAAAACATAAGTGAGTTAAGCAATTAAGAGTCCATGGATAACCATGGATACAAAGGGTGCTAACACTTTCCCTTTGTATAATGTACCTCCCGAACTCAAAATCTAATCAAGGTCTTTCCTGTTCTTTTCCGCCTTTCCTTATTGGATAAAAGAAAAGTCGGTGGCGAATCTTGCTATCCGCAACATATCTTTTCAAAGCAAAAACACCAAAGTCAGTTCACCATATCACAGAACTGGCGACTCTGCTGGGGAATCTTAAAAAGAGAGGTTACCTTAAAGATAAGATCACTTATGTTTTCGAATTGTTTCTTTGTCTAATTTACTTTTAAGGGATTGTTTGGGTATTCTATGCTTGAGTGAAAGATCCTACACCCGGATCTAGTGTACCTTAGGTAAGTAGCAAGAGATCATCGCGACTGTCCGGCGTATACTGGAATGGTTAAAATGATGGCTACGGTTAATGTGACACTTTGGATGTCCTGATGTTCCTCATGTTTACTTGAGGAAAAATTTGGCGTTTGCGTGGTGTCATCAAAGCATTAACCAGACCTTTAGAACTCTAATTGACTCATCTTAGCCATTAGAAAGTAGTGAGATAACTGACTTCGGTTCCAACTGGGGTTGGTTGATACTCGATACTACACTCTTTGAGATTGGACTTTAGGGAAATTTTGGTCAACCGCTTGGTGTTGCACTGAAGTGGACTTAAGGAAAGGTCAATGATTTGAGATCCTTCTAGAACCCGGTTACTATTCTAGGACAGGTTGAACCAACCAAACTTCAGTGGGGAGGGCACTTACCTATGGAACTCATGCAAGCCTTAAAACCTAGGAATGATTGTGGTGTGACTTGTTTGTGCTTGTTACTTACTTGACATCATAACATCATAACATCATGGCATTGTACTAACCATTTCGAGGACTTAGGGATTTAACTTTGCTCTGTTTTATAGGGATATGGCTTCCAGGAAGACCATCGGGATCAATTTTGTAGCGACCTCTCCTCAACTCAAGGATTTAGTGTCGGAACTTCCCGATCATGCTCAGTTCATCAAGAAACATGGTTATCTCCTCAATTTAGTTACCACCGGTTTCAAGGAAGATATGATGAGAGTTCTATTCCAGTTCTTCGATCCTAAACATCATTGCTTCACCTTCCCAGATTATCAGTTGGTACCCACATTAGAAGAATTTTCCAGGTTGCTTGGGATACCTATCCTTGATCAAACACCTTTCAGTGGTTTAGAAAAGATTTTGAGGTCTGAAGAGGTTGCCGCGACTTTACACATGACAAAGTCCGACATTGAAACTAATTGGGTAACAAGAAGTGAAGTTAAGGGTTTACTTGCCAAATTTCTGATAAATAAGGCCCGAGAATTCCTAAAAGCTATGAGTGTCCACGCTTTCGAAGATGTTCTAGCATTACTAATCTATGGTTTGGTGCTATTTCCTAATCCGGATCAATTCATAGACATGAATGCTGTTAAGATATTTCTCACTCATAACCCTGTGCTCACCTTGCTTGGAGACATTTTGCATTCCCTTCACACTCGTACTATGAAAAGGCAAGGGACTCTCATGTGCTGCGTACCTTTATTATCTAGGTGGTTTATTTCGCACCTTCCTCAATCAGTCTTGAAGAATGAGCAAAATTTGAAATGGTCTCAAAGGATAATGTCGCTCTCCCATTCAGACATCCATTGGTGTCCCCAACCCAAAGAAAATGTTATCATCATTGACCATTATGGAGAATTCTCTAACGTACCACTCCTGGGGATAAGAGGAGGTATTACTTATAATCCTGCTTTAGCCTTACGTCAGTTTGGTTATGCTCGAAGAGATGGTCCACATGAAATAATTATCCAAGGCACTGTGTTTGACTATGACAACGATTCTCAAGGTCTCCGTTAAAGGTTTGTACGAGCTTGGGGCAGGGTGAAAAGAAGTACTTTAGGACAGAAAAACTCTATTACTATGGAACCTTATCTTAGATGGGTACGCGCCAGAGCTCGTGAGCTTATCATGCAATATCTTGCAATCGGACCTCTGATTGTTGAACCAAAAGTTGAAGGAGGTACCCCTCAGATCATTCCTTATCCAGATATGCCTACCAATGTTGAAGAATTGAAGAAATCTTGGATCCAGTTGAGAGAGGAAAGGGATACTTTTGAAGCTCAGTTCTGTGCTGAAAGGAAGAAGTATTAGAGCTCACCAGCCAGCTTAATGAGGAACAAAGTCTCAATGCATATCTCCGCCCAAAAAGAAGACGTCCCTGGGAGACTTGAGCTTTCATTTTTTCTTGTAATGAACATTGATTAAAGAAATTATTAATAAAAGTTCCCCTTTTTGGTGGTTTACGCAAAGTTAAATTCCAAAAGTCCTTGAAAACATTTCATACATTGCATAGCATAACATAACATTGCATAACAGGTACTCTAAAGGATCAATGTTCTCACGGTCTTCCTCTCAAACAGAAAAATGGCCCTCGAACAAACTGTCAAGGATCTCCAGGCTCAGAATGCTCAATTCCAGGAGATGATCTTGAACTTATCTAAGGGGCAGGAGGAACTGAAGACTCTATTGCTCGAGAAGAAGAAAGACAAGAAATCTGTGAGTTACATTAACCCGGGAAGAAGGCTTAAAGGACAGGCTCCAGGAGTCAAGATTGGAATTTCGAAGGATAAAGAAGATGAGACAGAAAATGATTCGGAAGATGAGAATGCTGATCCCTTCAACCCTGAGGACGACTATGAAAATTATGAAAATGAACAGTACTCTCCGAAAGATGATAAGTATAAGTTGCTGGAAGAACGTATGCTAGCTATGGAGGGTCAGAAGGCGCCCGGTCTGGATTTCGAAAGCTTAGGTCTGGTCTCTGATATGGTCATTCCTCGCAAATTCAAGGTCCCCGCTTTCACTAAGTATGATGATGCGTCTTGTCCTCAGATGCATCTGAGAGCTTATGTGAGAAAGATCCATCCGTATACCACTGATAGGAAGTTATGGATCCATTTCTTCCAAGAGAGTCTGTCTGGCACACAGTTAGAGTGGTATTATCAGCTTGAGAGCTCTAACATCCGCACCTGGACTGATTTAGCGACAACTTTCTACAAGCACTACCAGTATAATTCTGAATTAGCGCCTACTCGGCTACAGCTGCAGAATATGACTATGGGCTCTAAAGAAAGCTTTAAAGAATATGCTCAAAAATGGAGAGACTTGGCTGGCAGAGTCAAACCCCCTATGACTGATCGAGAATTAGTGGACATGTTCATGGGTACACTGACTGGCCCATTCTACAGCCATCTATTGGGAAGTTCCTCATCGGGTTTCACTGAACTTATATTGATGGGTGAACGTGTTGAAAGCGACATTCGAAGTGGAAAGATACAGGCGACTACCTCTGCAAGCACCAAAAACTCCTATCAAGGGAAGAATGAATCAAATGCTATGTACGGTCAAAGGGGTCGTAACAAGAAAAATCGTGACCATACTGTTGGAGCAGTTACGATTGCAACACCGCCATCTCAAAACTTCCAACACAAACAAGACAGGCCAAGAAGGCAGTTTACCAAGATCAATATGACTTTAGCACAAGCACTGCAGGGTATGCTAAAAGCAAATTTAATTACCCTCAGAGATCCTCCTGCAAATCCCAACACTATTTCTCCTTGTTATAATCCCAATGCCAGGTGTGCATATCACTCCGATAGCCTCGGGCTTGATACAAACGATTGTTGGTTGTTGAAGAATAAGATTTAGGATATGATCGACGCTGGAGAAATTGAATTTGATCCTCCGGAGACTCCTAATGTCATCACTGCTCCTATGCCTAATCATGACAAGACTGTTAATGATGTGGATGACAATTCTCACATTACTAATGTAGCTGACTTAGCATTTCCTCTCCTGATCATCAAGAAGAATTTATTGCAAGCTGGTTTATTTCCAGGTTGTGCTGAAAATTGCGATCTCTGTATACTCCGACCCAATGATTGCTTGAAGTTGAGGAATGGTATTCAACGGCTGATGGATGATCATACAATTCTCTTTGAAAAGATTCCTAAGGTGGAAAACCCTATTGAAGAAATATCTATGATTGTTAGGTCCAAAGTTCCAGTGAAGATTACCGCTACTAGGTGTCGCATCACGCGAAAAACCCGGCGGGAAAAGAAAGAACAACAGAGCCGCCACCGTGCGTTATTTATCCCAAAAGAGGGAAAGGAAACGCTCAGAGTAAACCTAGGAAAGAACATGGTCTCGCGACCAAAGAGAATGGGTTCGGGAGTCGGTTATGCGAAGGGAAGGTATTAGCACCCCTACGCATCCGTAGTACTCTACGGGATCCACGCACAAAAGGAAAGAAAATTGGTTGCTAAACACTGCTCACATACTCACACACACTGGCTGAAAGAAACGCAAGAAACTGACTGAAACTGACTCGGCAGGATGTCGCATCCTGGGCCTACTTAGTCTATCAGGCATAGACATCAGAGTCGAAGTAGTTCGGACTGGGGAAACGACACATGCTCGCTAGGATATCGCATCCTATGCATACGTATCTCCTCGGACGAGAGAAGAATCAGAGCATTCGTAGCTCGGCTGACACGCACACAAACAAACACAAACACAGGCAAACGTGGAGCCCGACTGCCAATCACTGGACTTATGTCAGCATCCGAACCTAAACTCACACAAAGAGGCAAACGTGGAGCCTGAATGCCAATCACTGGACTTACATCAGCATCCGAACCAAACGCACGCACACTGGAACCCAAATGCCACTCGATGGACTTACATCAGCTTCCAAGCACACAACAACACAACAGGTTAATAGGGAGTCGGGGACTCGAGCCTATAACTGTCAAACACACACAAACAGACAGACAGCAAATGCTAAGGAGTCACAGACTCGAGCCTAGCAAAGGTCAGACAACACACACAAAAGAAAGAAAAGGCGCCCGGAGAGATCAGCTCATCTCCTGCCTACGTACTTCATCTGGTATGAAGATCAGGGCGACGTAGTTCCCCTACAGAGGGAAAAGGATGAACAAACAAACTAAAAGGGAGACTAGAGCTCGAGCCTAATAGTTGTCACACCCACAAGAAGAGACGCTGAGACGTCGAAAGGAACACAAAAGGTTGAAAGGATAAACTAAAAGGGAGACTAGAGCTCGAGCCTAATAGTTGCCAAACACGCACAAAAAAAAAAAAAGGCGCCCGGAGAGATCAGCTCAATCTCCTGCCTACATACTTCATCTGGTATGAAGATCAGGGCGATGTAGTTCCCCTACAGAGGGATAAAGGTTCTAGCCTAACCAGATAACAGAGGGAGACACAACTAGGGAGACTACGACTCGAGCCTAGATGTTATCATGCAAATCATCCCTAAGTTAAGGTTTCTAGCTAAATGGCACAAGGGCCAACCTATCCTAAGCATGGCTCACACAGGAAGCAAGCCACACACACTTAACTTGCACAGGAAGCAAGCCAAGTAAAACCTAACTTGCACAGGAAGCAGGTCTAAACTAATCCTAACTTGCACAGGAAGCAAGTCAAACAATCCTAACTTGCACAGGAAGCAAGTCAAACAATCCTAACTTGCACAGGAAGCAAGTCAAACAATCCTACAAGCACAGATAGCACACACTATATATACACACAAGTGGCTCAAACAAGGGTTGGGTTTTAGTCAAGGGGTCATATCAACCTCAACAAACAAACCTCTGGAACTGGGTGAGTGTGCTCTTAACCTTGCCATTGAGGGGCTAAGGTGAAGCAGATGAAAGGTGAGTGAAGATAAGACTTCACAGCTCTTATCCCTGGCCTGGGAGAGCTTAAGACAAGAATGTGTGGGTTCAGAAAGTGGGAACCCTTCTACACATTTGAAACTGACTCAACTGTACAATTGTACAAGATCTTGGGTTTGTATCTGAAATGCATCAACACAGTGGTGTGAGCAAAGCAGATGACACACTGAATAGTGGGGGATAGATTGCATATCCCTACCTTCCACCAATTGCCTCTTCACTTAGGAGGACTTTGACTCTATACAAGGACAAAATTAAACATCCACAAACATTGCCTCTTAAGGAGGACTTCAGACAGTTGCCTGGCCAAGTAACAGGCCAGGTCTTCCAGACTACATGAAGACAAAGAGACATACCTCAATGCAAATTGCTTATACAAGCAAAGCAAAGCAAAAGTTCACAAGGAACTACAAGCAACTAAAGTACCTGAAATCAGTCAAGCACAGTTAGTATACAAGTCAGGGTTAAATCAAAATGAAACAGACATCAACCAGTCAACACAAGCTAGTGAATGTGCAAGGCACAAAGCTTAAGGCATGTGAGCCAAGCTACCTACAAGACAAAGAGGTTAGACAATGATATTTAAGCAAGGTCAATCAAAAGAATTGGTCTCAATGGCCGTTTGATGGTCAACCTGAAAACACAAACTCAAAGGTGAGTAACAGGACCACTAGGGCAAGCCTAGGGTCAAAAGAGATTAAGAAAGTCTAAACAGCAAGGGGTAAGTATCCAAAATCATGTTCAAACAATTAGGAAACAAAACCAATGGGGTTCACATTCATATCAATCATCATCATCATTTCATGAACCATTTAGGTCAAAGTATGGCAAACAGAAGCTCATAGAAGTCAACAGCAAGACTTAACTCAAAAGCAATCTTAAACGTTTCCAAAAATCACCAAATAAATCATGGTCAATCACAATCCACAGCATGGTAAGCATGTCAAATTTCATCCCATTTGGACAAGTGGAAGGCAGTCAATGAAAATCAGAAAGTCAAAGCAATTTTGAACATGCTCAATGAAGTCAACCAAACATGCATCAACTTAGAAAAATCATAAGTCAGAGATGGTGTATGATAAATGAATGGGACTAAAACCATGGCAAAGATGAGGATGTCTAGTTATCTCATGTAAAATTTCATGTCCATCCAATAAGGTATGAGAATTTCACAAATGAAATGGGAACAAGTGTCACAAAAAGTCAACATTTGACTAGGCAGGGAAGAAAAATCTCAAACAATTAGGAAATGCCACAAATAATTCCAAGAAAATTCACATGTAAACTAGACATACAAGAGTAGGTTCATGCAAAATTTGGGGTCATTTGGATGTAAGGAAGCATGGTAATGAAAATCATGAAGTTGGACATCCATGGTGTGACACAAATTGTCACACCCTAATTCAAAAACTCATAACTCACAAACCACAAATGATAAATTCACAAACTCTACACCAAAATCACCATGAGTGTGTCTAGTTTAAGCACAAAAAATTTGGGAGCCATTGGATACATTCTCATCATTTCACAATTGATTTGGCAAAGTGTACAAAATTTGGTCACATGTCACAAACCCTAGCACCATTTAAAAATTACTCATCCAAAAATTCTGGAAAAATAATGATAAAAAACTAGAGGTAATGAGGAAGACAATGCAAAAAACCCCATGATTTTTGGATCAAAAATGGATGCACAATGATTTTTGGAAGATTGGATATCAAAGTGAAATAAAATGAAGAAATTAATTGAATTAATATTGAAAGAATGGCATTTTTGTAATATAGGAATCCACTTACTTAAACACGGTCGTTTTGGCCATGAAAATAAAATGTTTTGATTGGTCAGTACAAACCAAGGCCAGGCACACGTGAAATGAAAGAAAATCTGGGCAAGGCAATGGGAACCTAGGGTTTCTACTGTAGCATTCATCCCTAATTTGAGTTTCACAATTTTTCTCCAGAAATTAAAATTGGATGCACACAAATGTTCATCTAATCATGGCAAACAAGAATCTATCAACCATTTTCATTAAAACCTTGTATGTATCATGAATCGAGCACAAACATAAATCATCATCAAACTTGTTTTCAACATAACTTCATGAACACACAGCCATTTTCAAAAATAAAAACATCATGATGCTCGGCATAAAAGGACCTATCCAAAGCATATAGTAATTTGAAGAATAATGGAGCTCGAAAATTTACCAAACTGAACAGGGCAATGTTGAATGTGATGCTGGAGATGCTTTCAATGCTTGACAGGTATCCAAATAGCTTCAAAGGGTCCAAGGCAAGCTGTTTGACACCTTACTTGAACTTGAATCAAGCTGGAAATGAAGATGGCCACTGAACTGGTTTTTGCTTGATTTTGAGAAAGGTGATGTTTTTGATTTTCAAACAGTGAGCAATGGAGGTTTGAGACAGCTTCAATATACCCTATGGATCATGACAAACTAATTTGCTAAGCTTGGAATGGCCTGAGAGTGAAAGTGGCTTTGAAAATGCAAATTTGATACAATGTGACAGGTTGAAAAGTGATTTTGAGTTCTTGATGTTTTCTGCAGGTTTTGAGGCTTTGGACACTTGCTATGTGATATTTGAGATGTGTTTGCAATGCCCTTTTGATCAACAAGTGCTTAGAACAAGAGCTGTCATGTTTTGGCTATTTTGTGGCTTTTTGAATGAAATGTGAAAATGAGATTGGGAACACCATGGTTTATGCTGGCTTGTGGCTGCCTTTAGTGGTTCAAAAGGATGCTTGGATTGTGTTCAGGGCAAGGCAAGGCTTGGTGACTTTGGAGTTTTGACAGAAAATTTGAAAATGCAAGAAGGTGAGATTTTGAGAGTGAATGAAGTTGATTGGTCTGCTATGTTATGTTTGATGGCTGCAATTTAGTGGTTCAATATGATGAAAAGATGGTGAAAAGCAATGCAAGGCTCAGTTCTCTTTTGAGTGTTTTGGACCTTTTGGTAAATGCAAGAGCAAGGTGAAGTTTTTGGAATGTGAACAATGGTTTTTCTGCCTTGGCCAGAATGATTTGTGTGGCTGCAGTTGCTGGCTTCACATGACAGAAAAAAGAGATGGAAAGCCATGCTGTTGGATGTTGCTCTGTGGTCAGGTCATGCTTGATCCTTAGGGTGTTTTTGACAGAAAATTGGAACAAGTGTCAAGGATGAGTTTTTTAGAAGAGGGATGAAGTTGGTTTGTTCTATGTGTTAGCAATTAGTGTACACAAATGATGAAAGGATGGTGAAAATGACAGTGCCAGGCTCAGCTTCTTGGAAGTTTCTTTTACTGGTTTTTGAAATGGCCAAAAGCAAGGTGATGTTCTTGGAGCAGGAATTCTGGGTGCAGTGTGTTTTTTCTGCTAGGTAGAAGTTTCATTTTGACAGTAAATGAGAAAAAAAACTGTTGTTGGGTGTTGTTTTGTGGTAAGGCAAGGTTTTGTTTTTGACAGCAAAAATGAGGAAATATTGTTATCAAAGCAAGGCAGGGTTTTGTTACTTTTGTGAGTTTGGACTGAAAAATAGAAATGCAAAGCCAAGTCAGTGGATGAGTGAAGCTCTTGGTTTTGCTGGTTTTGTTATGACAGGAAAAAATGCTTAGGTCTGCTGTTGGACAGTGCAAGTCATGGTTGGTTTCCTTTTGTGTGTTTTGGACAGGATTTTTGAAATGCAAAGCATGGTCAGTTTTTTAGAATGTGAGAGCATCAATCAATGAGGTTCTGTTATGTTGGTTTGTGGCAAGGCAAGGCATTCTCACTTTGGAGTTTTGGACAGGATTTTCAAATGCCAAGATGTAGTTTTGGAGAGTGAGAGCCAATGGTCTTCTTGCTGCAGGTGGAGGTGGCTAGTTGTTGCTATTTGTTCATTTTTTGACAGAAAAATGAAGTGAAGTTTGCTGCTAAGTTGCTTCTATTTTGATGGAATTTTGCTATATTTTTCAAATGAGAGAGAATTAGCCTTTTAGCATGAGTGAGTTGGTTGGTCATCTGCTGCCAAGGGGTTGTGGTAAGACAGAATGAATCAAGACTGCTATGTGCAGTACCAAGTATGGCCATGGAAATATGGAGGATATGGTTGCATTTGTCCTTTTGTTCCAAAATTCAAGCAAGTAGTGAATGGCCCTTGTTTTGCTGGTTTTTTGGCTGCCAATTGTGTTTCAAACTGACAGAGAAAAATGCACAATGCTGCTAGGTTGTGGTACAAGGCATGGCATGGTTAGTATGGAGTGGTATGGTTGCACTTGTACCTTTTATCCAAATTTCAAGCAAGTTAAAGAATGGCTTCATGTACTGCATAATATGAGCTTGCAAACACATTCTAAATGATATTTCTGAGCTATTCCAATTGGCCAAATGTTAGAAAAATGTTTATATCAAAAAGTCAAACATTGGTCAAACTTGCATTTAAATGAGATAGGTCAAAAAATGCCATTTTGATTGGTGAAGTTTTGGCTCATGAAATTTATATTTTTGGAAAGAGGGGATCAAATGTGACTTGTAGGAAAAAACCCCACCAAAATTGGCCAAACGGTTTGAGAGATATGGCCCTTTGAAGTTCAAGATTTTCTGAAATCGATTCGATCATAACTTGCCAACCACACATGGGAATTGAGAGTTCTTGGACTTTTTGGAAATGGGAGAACAAGATCTTCAACTTTCATGTTGGGCAAAAATTCATTTGAGGCTTGTGTCATGATGTAAGTTTGAGGATCAAGACTTTCCATTTATGGCAGGTTTCAGTTACAGGTCCAGTTTCCATTTTTGGAAACTTCTGATTTGGCTTCGAATTCTTCCATGATGGTGTTTTGACATGATATATGAGGACTATTTGGCCATGAATGAGCTCTCACAAACCAAATCCAATCATCAAATCACTGATTAAATGGACAGTTGACCGACAGTTGACTTTTAGGGTTTCCGGCTGACTGTGCATTGACTGATGACTTCTGAACCCTAATTCCTTGAGACCTTGACTTCAAATGATGTCCCAAATTGTATGGACTCTTGATTATTGATCATGGTGCCCAAATTCCACAAGAATGGCCACCATCCACTGCTTTGACTGACTGTTGACTTTCTAGGGTTTTTTGACTGTCTGTGCATAAACTGATGACCTCTGAGCCTTCAACCCTTGACCACAATACTTCAAATAGATCCCCAAGTCATGTGAACTTGTTGGACCAACCCTAAGGCCTTGGCTCCTTGAGAATTGCACTTGCTTGCTTGGCTGACTGATCTCCTGACCAGTTTGACCTAATTCCTTGATTGGCTTGCACTTGAGGCAAAAGAAGCAATGCAATGCTATGCAGTGGACCATGATATACTATGACCTAACATGGAAATGTATGTACAATGATAGGTGCAAATTTGAGGTGCTACAGCTGCCCCTATTCAATCAACTGGGAACCCGAATGGATGAGAGCAACGGCTGTCAGACTTTCAGGGTAAACAGGGATTGAATACCAAGAACCGTAGAATTTGCACAATACAGGGATCCACCAATGGAAACGTCCACTGGGATTTGATATTTATTACTGGGTATTTCGTTTTTTGGTTTTTGTTTTCAAGGGGGTACAGCCACGTCCAGACATCGCAACGACGATGAATGGGAAAAGAAATCACAACTAGATGCCAACGGACAACTAGGAAAAACTCGACGTTTACCAAGACCAACGGAGAGGTAACCAGACATTAATGAATGACCGGAAGGGATACAACCATACGTCAACGGACGAAATGGGAAAAACTCAACGTTTACCAAGACCAACGGAGAGGTAACCAACTGGGGACGACCAGGAAAAACTCGACGTTTATCGAAACCAACGGAGAGGTAACCAGACATTAATGAATGACTGGGGGGACTCGACCAGACATCAATGGATGAATAGGAGAAAACTCGACGTTTACAGACATCGGAAGATGATGTTTACAGACACCAAAAGGATTGACCAGACATTTACAGATGAATGGGAATAAGAGAAACACAACCAGACGTCAACGGACGAATGGGAAAAACTCATCGTTTATCGAAACCAACGGAGAGGTAAGTCCACATGGGGAGGGTACAACTAGACATCACTGGATGACTAGGAAAAACTCGACGTTTATCGACACCAACGGAGAGGAGGAATACTTCACTAGGGAAGAAGGACACAACCAAATCATCAACGGATGATCGGGAAAAACTCGACGTTTATCGACACCAACGGAGAGGAGAATACTTCTTCGGTCTGAATACCGGAAAATTGGCCTTGTGCCATGAGTACATCGACCTGATCGTCGGAAACTCCTTCGGTCTGAATACCGGAAAATTGGCCTTGTGCCATGAGTACATCGACCTGATCGTCGGAAACTCCTTCGGTCTGAATACCGGAAAATTGGCCTTGTGCCATGAGTACATCGACCTGATCGTCGGAAACTCCTTCGGTCTGAATACCGGAAAATTGGCCTTGTGCCATGAGTACATCGACCTGATCGTCGGAAACTCCTTCGGTCTGAATACCGGAAAATTGGCCTTGTGCCATGAGTACATCGACCTGATCGTCGGAAACTCCTTCGGTCTGAATACCGGAAAATTGGCCTTGTGCCATGAGTACATCGACCTGATCGTCGGAAACTCCTTCGGTCTGAATACCGGAAAATTGGCCTTGTGCCATGAGTACATCGACCTGATCGTCGGAAACTCCTTCGGTCTGAATACCGGGAAATCATAAGTACATATTATCTATAGCCGTCAAAACGTAGATAATACACTCGCATGGAAGATTATCCATAACCGGGTTGTAGGTTGTGAGATGGATAAACGACCGAACAGAAAGGCATCGGGGGACCAGGCTGGGTATGCAAAGATGACCACTCAAAAGAGGATAAAGTTGCTAACTTGGAGCAAGTATCCAAAAAAGAAAGTGAGGACCCAATGGGGACAATACTGCTTGATCAGGGCAAGTATTCAAAGGGGACAAGACCATTAATACCACAAAGAGGGGATTACATCTACCGGTTTGTAGGCAGAAAACCACGGAAAAGTAACCAGTCATCATCGGGATGAGCACAAAGGGTTAATCCCAACAAGGGGAGGAAAGTGGGATTTTACAACTACCGACTAGTAGGTAGAAAACCACAAAGATAGGACTTACAACTACCGGTTAGTGGGTAGAAGCCAATGGAAAAGTAACCAGTCATCATCGGGATGAGCACAAGGGGTTAACTCCACCAAGGGGATGAAAGTGGGATTTTACAACTACCAGCTAGTAGGTAGAAAACCATAAAGATAGGACTTACAACTACCGGTTTGTAGGTAGAAGCCAACAACAAACCCTGCTGAGGATGAAATGAATGAGTGCCGGTTAGTGAGCGACTATTCATTTATGCCCCAGGGCAGCATAAGAGATAGTTAACAAGAAGCCAATTTAGGATCGATCCAAAAAGGCAGACTGAATCAAGACTCATCCTAATGAGGAAAGAACTCAATAGGGAAAACCCATCCCATTAGGGAGGGAACGGAAGCAACCGTCATCCACGAGGATGTATCTCAGTGGGGAAATGGCAGGAAAAGATTGACACTTTCTGCTTAAGGGGTAGACTCTACATGGAGAGATCGGACACCCATATCTGCTTAAGGAGAAAAGACCCAAGCTGGCAAGATGCCAACAATTGGGGAGTAACATTGCTGGGGATACCCACTCGACTTAGGAATCACTTGTTGGGAAAACACCAACCTCTCAACCATGCTGATGAAACCAATCCTGAAGTCGATCCAATGGCGCGATGCTAAACTCTTTCCAACAACCCAACCTCGGCTGGTCGCCACGGCCTAAGGCTAATGGATATGCTTGCTATGTTGATGCATGAGTTTTTCTTGTTTTACACAATGCCCCATGATCATGGAAATGCTATGCACTAATGATGCAATATGCTATGCTTATCTAAATGATGAATGCATAAACACACGTCTCCTTCAGAGACAACACCGGGGAATTCCAGGAACTGTGCTGGGGAATGGTAAAGCGACTTCACTGGGAGGAAGACTCAACCAATCTTCAGATAGGATAAACCCTGCTTTGGAGAATGTCTGTTACTCTGCTAGGGATAACCCACGCGATCCACGGGTAGAATCAACTCAGCTGGGGATGCAGATATCAGTCTAATACAGAAACCCGTCCAATCCACTGGTGGGATGAACTCTGCTGGAGAAATAAATACTACTCCACTAGGGACGACCCAACCAATCCATATGTAGGAGAATCACTGCTGGAGATGTATTTCATGAGACCCGCTCCACTCGGGGAACTTGCCGAGGAAAAAACACACCATTCTGCTGAGGAGAACGATCCTAGTGGAGAGATCAACCATAGTGGTGAGAGTAACAACTCTGTTGAGGATGATAACACGTCATATCATACTGGAGATGAATTCCCACAAACCTGCTTGGGATAGGCACTCACGGCCATACTGGAGATAATAGCATCACAAAACCAATTGTTGGGGAACACACCAACAGTCTACTGATAAACTCCACTAGGGGACTCCCGGGGAAAATAGCTGCCAGGCGCTCAGCGGGGATTCTCAACTGGGGAAATTTGCAAGCATAAGCCTGCTGGGGATAAACAATCCTCAGATCTGCTGGGGAAAGAAGGTACTGTCCACAGGTATCTCTGCAGGGGAAAATAACTCTGATAGCTTTAATACTGACTTGGGCTGGGGACGTGATAACCTTCAGGCTTGCTGAGGAGACAACGATCTCGAATCTGCCAGGGAGATCACACTCTCAATCCTCTGGGGAGATACAGCTTGTTTGACAGGGATGTCGGTCGCCTCGTCGAACACTAGTATCCATCATCCACCCATAGTGTTGACTTTCCACTTTTAAGAACTCCCAGACTCTTCTGGACTTTTCTGCTCCATCATCTTGTATTCCCAACTCGTTCGTACTTCACGGAGGTTGAACTCTTGGGATTTATACATACTTTCCAATCATCAGACTTTGAAGAGTCTTCTTGATTAATTTTCCAGGACCGTCGTCGTAATCCTTCACTGTCTTTTCACCGTTCAACTGTCCCTTGCCCCTGATCAGGCTCCATCGGGATTTCTTGTCATAAAGGCTTCACATCACCACTGACAAGCGAATGAATATATCCAACAGTACTTGCACAAGAGATTGTTAGATAAAAAAAACGTGCCCCAGGTATGCCCCATGATAAGGCTCAAACGGCACTCTACTGGGGATGCCCCACAATAGAGCTAATAGGGACTTGGAGGGAGAAATGTTGCACTACTGGGGACATGAAGATGAACCTCTTCAAACAACACTGCGTCGGACAACTTCATTGAGGAGAGACCATACGAGGTTCTGTAGGACAAAGATACAGTCATGCTCGAGATACGAACAATTGTCTTACCTGTTGGTAATCATACCACCCCCGGGAGAGCACTGTGGGTCTCTTAAGTATCCTTCCATCATTGTGAATGTTCACTTCGTTTAAGAACAATTTTTTTTGAAAAATCTGTTTATTTTGAAAACAATGATACTTTATCAATTAAAACATGCAAAACATTTGTTGAGTTGAAACAAATAAGAATGCAAATAATTGGATAAAAGCTCAAATTGATGTGATGGAATGGTAGTCTGCAAAGGGCGAGACTCCATGGATCTGTACAAGTTTGAAATCGGTGATATATATTGGAGAGGGCTACATTGAACATAATGACCTTTCCTCTACCATTCTGAATTTTCGATGTATTCAGAGCTTCAGTCAACGACGAATCGAGAATTCCTGACGGATGACGGATATAGAGCACAGTCTTGTCAAGATGCAGTTACTTGCCAAATCCCTAATTTTTGCCTAGATTGCCCCAGTGTGAGGTGATCAATCTAGCGGGATGCAAATTCTCTCTTTTTTTTTTCAATGTCTCTAACTTTTGCCTGAATCGCCCTTTCGGGTTTTCAATCCACCGAGACGCTCTTTTTTGCCTAAGTCGCCCTTTGGGGTGTTCGACTTAGCGAGCTTTCGCTTTTTTTTCTTTTTGTTTAGGCGAAGTATTTCTTGACTGCACCAGGATTCACAGGACGAGTGAACTTCTCCATCCATTGTTGTAAGTGTCGAAACATTGCCTGAAGAGGCTCTCTTGAAAACGTAGGGACGTTCTTAGCTTGGAGTTCACTTGCCCCTGGAATTGGGCATGAAAGACAAGACTTTCTTGAGCACAAGGTCCCTCGGAACACACGAGACTTGACCTTCTTGTCGAATGCTTTTTCACTCTCTGCTGATATGACTGACCATGACACATGGCAGTTGATCTCTTCCTTTCGATCGGATTCACTTGGTCGTAGTGACTCTGAATCCATTCAGCATCAGTCAACTTGGGACTTTGAGGGTGCTATTTCTCTTTTGTTTTTTTTTTTTTTTTTTCTTATTTTTTCTTTTGATTTCTTTTGATTTCTTTTGACTGATTTTTTTTTATTTTGCACCCTCCTCTTTCTTCTTTTTTTTTTCTTTTTGATAATGCCCCAGTTGGCTGTTCTGCTGATTCTCGAGATGCAGCTGAGTGATCTTCTTTTCTTGCTCAAGAAGTCGGGAAATCTCGTCAGGAATCCCTTCAACATCATCTTCTTCTGCTTCGAATACAGGGAATTCAAAATTGGGAGATGACGTCCGATCATTATGTTCAATGGGTTTGAGAAACAACCTGCATAAAGATTTTGATATGAAAAGCTCTTTGAAAATCAAACAAGACAATCGTTATGCAGATGAAAAGATTGCTTTTATTCTTGTTTTTAAGGTTTTTTGTGATCACCAATTTCATGCAAAAAGCGAAAAGGGAAAACAAATGGAAAAACAAATGTTTTAACATGAATTATTTGAATGAAAATATCATTGCACAAAATGTTGCCAACAATGTCATCACTTCTCCTTTTGGCATGGGAGAAGGGTTTTTAAACAAAGTGATTATTACAAGGACTTATGAACAACTGTAGGAACGCCCACAGTGACCCAATTGTGATAGATCCCACCAGGGATGACAACTGTCAGTATTTCTTGCATTAGCAGCTTCTGCTCTCTGAACAACTCTTCTGAAGAAAAAGTCGGCGCCAGCCCGGGACTTGTTATCTTCAAGCTTGATTAGCATTGGGACCTAAGTCTTCCAAAATCAGAATACCTGACCTCACAAGGTCTTGAACCTTCATCTTCAGCTGGAAACAACTGTCCACATCATGACCAGGAGCACCCGAGTGATACACACAATGCTGTTCAGGCCTATACCACCACCGAGGGTTGACGGGTATGGGCGGCGGGTCTCTGGGAGTGATCAAGTTCCGCTCTATCAGAGTGGGATACAGTTCGGCGTAGGACATGGGGATTGGATCAAAAATGATCTTCTTCCTCTCATTACTTGTACCAGCTTGATTATCAATGGGAGGCTGGTAAGCCTGCTACTGAGGATGACGTTGTGGAGTCTGATACTGCTGAGTTGGTCTTCTCTGTTGTTGTTGAGTTGCTGGAATAGTCACAGCAGCGACCTGACGATATGATCCTCTGTTCGCACTCCTTCGACGGTGCACAGCATTTGTTTCAATCTCTCCCCTTTTGGGTGCCCCAGAGTATAGCTTCTTAGAACTGGAAGAACTTTGAAGAGCCAGGATAGCGAACCGGAGCGCGGGTTGCTCTGACATTAACAGTCTCTGCAGCAAGAGGCTGTTCACTGATTCTGATCCCCTTCAATTCATCACCCACGACATGATCATTGACGAGAATAGTGACAGCAGCATTCTCATGAACGGGTACACCCACTGGTGAAGCACGGTGGACTGGTGGAATCATGGCTTCCAGTCTCTGGGCTAAGGCACGCAGCTCTTCTTGCCCCTGAGCAACTCCTTGCATCATTGTCATGAACTGGGCCATGTTCGCCCTCATCTCAGCTAGCTCAGCTTGAACCTGGTCCATACTCCTCTGTTGATTGAGTCTGGTTGAGTAGCGGTGCGGTCGGCGGTCAACAATCCTCTCTCAGTCAAGAACCGAAGTGAGAAGTCCCTCCAAACATGTCTGTAATGCAAGTATGTGCATGATATGCATGATGCGGATGCGGATGCTATCTTATCATGAATGATCCTGAAAAGGATATGCGTATGCGAGTTAACTTTTTTCATGCATTACTATTTTTTTGAAAATAAATATGCTATGATGCAAATGATGGAGCCAAGACTGGCAGGAACTGGCATCTGAGGAACCATCTGAAACCCCAAAGTCATCTGAGGAGCTGGCATCTGAACCCATGTCTGGAGAACTGAGTCACCATCTGAGCGAGTACCCTCAAATTCAGCCCAGGGATCCGAAATAAACGGAACCCTCTGATCAATACCAGGGTCAAACCTCCGGCGTCCAGAAATATAACTCGTAGACACCATCAGTACCAGGAGTCACCGACTGTACCTGTTAAAATGATCAATCCCGCCCCGCTCACGGGTGTCATCTAGGCCAGGGTAAGGTCGAGAGAAACGCAGCATAAATAACCTTTCGCAGAATATCATCCTGTGCACACCCGATGTATGCACCGATAATATCCCACCAGGGTCTGAACTGCTCGTGATATCAATGTTCCGCTAAGTGGCGCCATACCACCCGCTTCCCATGAATCACTTTATTCCTAGGTTTCCTAGATTTCACTCATAGCCTGGGTATTGGGCCTTTTACCTCGAGTAACTCCCACCCCCAAACAGAGAAACACAGACAGCACAGCAGATGAATATGAATGTGAATGCAAACATAATTACAAACATAAATGCAAACAATAGACAATGAATGCAAACAGTAAATAATGAATGCAATAAATAAACACAGCATAAAGCAACCAAACCCTAACCTAGAGAGCGCTAGGAGAGACTCGCTTAGGGAAGATGGACCAGCATAGGTCAACTTCTCAAAGTCCCCAGTAGAGTCGTCAGCTGTCGCATCACGCGAAAAACCCGGCGGGAAAAGAAAGAACAACAGAGCCGCCACCGTGCGTTATTTATCCCAAAAGAGGGAAAGGAAACGCTCAGAGTAAACCTAGGAAAGAACATGGTCTCGCGACCAAAGAGAATGGGTTCGGGAGTCGGTTATGCGAAGGGAAGGTATTAGCACCCCTACGCATCCGTAGTACTCTACGGGATCCACGCACAAAAGGAAAGAAAATTGGTTGCTAAACACTGCTCACATACTCACACACACTGGCTGAAAGAAACGCAAGAAACTGACTGAAACTGACTCGGCAGGATGTCGCATCCTGGGCCTACTTAGTCTATCAGGCATAGACATCAGAGTCGAAGTAGTTCGGACTGGGGAAACGACACATGCTCGCTAGGATATCGCATCCTATGCATACGTATCTCCTCGGACGAGAGAAGAATCAGAGCATTCGTAGCTCGGCTGACACGCACACAAACAAACACAAACACAGGCAAACGTGGAGCCCGACTGCCAATCACTGGACTTATGTCAGCATCCGAACCTAAACTCACACAAAGAGGCAAACGTGGAGCCTGAATGCCAATCACTGGACTTACATCAGCATCCGAACCAAACGCACGCACACTGGAACCCAAATGCCACTCGATGGACTTACATCAGCTTCCAAGCACACAACAACACAACAGGTTAATAGGGAGTCGGGGACTCGAGCCTATAACTGTCAAACACACACAAACAGACAGACAGCAAATGCTAAGGAGTCACAGACTCGAGCCTAGCAAAGGTCAGACAACACACACAAAAGAAAGAAAAGGCGCCCGGAGAGATCAGCTCATCTCCTGCCTACGTACTTCATCTGGTATGAAGATCAGGGCGACGTAGTTCCCCTACAGAGGGAAAAGGATGAACAAACAAACTAAAAGGGAGACTAGAGCTCGAGCCTAATAGTTGTCACACCCACAAGAAGAGACGCTGAGACGTCGAAAGGAACACAAAAGGTTGAAAGGATAAACTAAAAGGGAGACTAGAGCTCGAGCCTAATAGTTGCCAAACACGCACAAAAAAAGAAAAAAGGCGCCCGGAGAGATCAGCTCAATCTCCTGCCTACATACTTCATCTGGTATGAAGATCAGGGCGATGTAGTTCCCCTACAGAGGGATAAAGGTTCTAGCCTAACCAGATAACAGAGGGAGACACAACTAGGGAGACTACGACTCGAGCCTAGATGTTATCATGCAAATCATCCCTAAGTTAAGGTTTCTAGCTAAATGGCACAAGGGCCAACCTATCCTAAGCATGGCTCACACAGGAAGCAAGCCACACACACTTAACTTGCACAGGAAGCAAGCCAAGTAAAACCTAACTTGCACAGGAAGCAGGTCTAAACTAATCCTAACTTGCACAGGAAGCAAGTCAAACAATCCTAACTTGCACAGGAAGCAAGTCAAACAATCCTAACTTGCACAGGAAGCAAGTCAAACAATCCTACAAGCACAGATAGCACACACTATATATACACACAAGTGGCTCAAACAAGGGTTGGGTTTTAGTCAAGGGGTCATATCAACCTCAACAAACAAACCTCTGGAACTGGGTGAGTGTGCTCTTAACCTTGCCATTGAGGGGCTAAGGTGAAGCAGATGAAAGGTGAGTGAAGATAAGACTTCACAGCTCTTATCCCTGGCCTGGGAGAGCTTAAGACAAGAATGTGTGGGTTCAGAAAGTGGGAACCCTTCTACACATTTGAAACTGACTCAACTGTACAATTGTACAAGATCTTGGGTTTGTATCTGAAATGCATCAACACAGTGGTGTGAGCAAAGCAGATGACACACTGAATAGTGGGGGATAGATTGCATATCCCTACCTTCCACCAATTGCCTCTTCACTTAGGAGGACTTTGACTCTATACAAGGACAAAATTAAACATCCACAAACATTGCCTCTTAAGGAGGACTTCAGACAGTTGCCTGGCCAAGTAACAGGCCAGGTCTTCCAGACTACATGAAGACAAAGAGACATACCTCAATGCAAATTGCTTATACAAGCAAAGCAAAGCAAAAGTTCACAAGGAACTACAAGCAACTAAAGTACCTGAAATCAGTCAAGCACAGTTAGTATACAAGTCAGGGTTAAATCAAAATGAAACAGACATCAACCAGTCAACACAAGCTAGTGAATGTGCAAGGCACAAAGCTTAAGGCATGTGAGCCAAGCTACCTACAAGACAAAGAGGTTAGACAATGATATTTAAGCAAGGTCAATCAAAAGAATTGGTCTCAATGGCCGTTTGATGGTCAACCTGAAAACACAAACTCAAAGGTGAGTAACAGGACCACTAGGGCAAGCCTAGGGTCAAAAGAGATTAAGAAAGTCTAAACAGCAAGGGGTAAGTATCCAAAATCATGTTCAAACAATTAGGAAACAAAACCAATGGGGTTCACATTCATATCAATCATCATCATCATTTCATGAACCATTTAGGTCAAAGTATGGCAAACAGAAGCTCATAGAAGTCAACAGCAAGACTTAACTCAAAAGCAATCTTAAACGTTTCCAAAAATCACCAAATAAATCATGGTCAATCACAATCCACAGCATGGTAAGCATGTCAAATTTCATCCCATTTGGACAAGTGGAAGGCAGTCAATGAAAATCAGAAAGTCAAAGCAATTTTGAACATGCTCAATGAAGTCAACCAAACATGCATCAACTTAGAAAAATCATAAGTCAGAGATGGTGTATGATAAATGAATGGGACTAAAACCATGGCAAAGATGAGGATGTCTAGTTATCTCATGTAAAATTTCATGTCCATCCAATAAGGTATGAGAATTTCACAAATGAAATGGGAACAAGTGTCACAAAAAGTCAACATTTGACTAGGCAGGGAAGAAAAATCTCAAACAATTAGGAAATGCCACAAATAATTCCAAGAAAATTCACATGTAAACTAGACATACAAGAGTAGGTTCATGCAAAATTTGGGGTCATTTGGATGTAAGGAAGCATGGTAATGAAAATCATGAAGTTGGACATCCATGGTGTGACACAAATTGTCACACCCTAATTCAAAAAATCATAACTCACAAACCACAAATGATAAATTCACAAACTCTACACCAAAATCACCATAAGTGTGTCTAGTTTAAGCACAAAAATTTTGGGAGCCATTGGATACATTCTCATCATTTCACAATTGATTTGGCAAAGTGTACAAAATTTGGTCACATGTCACAAACCCTAGCACCATTTAAAAATTACTCATCCAAAAATTCTGGAAAAATAATGATAAAAAACTAGAGGTAATGAGGAAGACAATGCAAAAAACCCCATGATTTTTGGATCAAAAATGGATACACAATGATTTTTGGAAGATTGGATATCAAAGTGAAATAAAATGAAGAAATTAATTGAATTAATATTGAAAGAATGGCATTTTTGTAATATAGGAATCCACTTACTTAAACACGGTCGTTTTGGCCATGAAAATAAAATGTTTTGATTGGTCAGTACAAACCAAGGCCAGACACACGTGAAATGAAAGAAAATCTGGGCAAGGCAATGGGAACCTAGGGTTTCTACTGTAGCATTCATCCCTAATTTGAGTTTCACAATTTTTCTCCAGAAATTAAAATTGGATGCACACAAATGTTCATCTAATCATGGCAAACAAGAATCTATCAACCATTTTCATTAAAACCTTGTATGTATCATGAATCGAGCACAAACATAAATCATCATCAAACTTGTTTTCAACATAACTTCATGAACACACAGCCATTTTCAAAAATAAAAACATCATGATGCTCAGCATAAAAGGACCTATCCAAAGCATATAGTAATTTGAAGAATAATGGAGCTCGAAAATTTACCAAACTGAACAGGGCAATGTTGAATGTGATGCTGGAGATGCTTTCAATGCTTGACAGGTATCCAAATAGCTTCAAAGGGTCCAAGGCAAGCTGTTTGACACCTTACTTGAACTTGAATCAAGCTGGAAATGAAGATGGCCACTGAACTGGTTTTTGCTTGATTTTGAGAAAGGTGATGTTTTTGATTTTCAAACAGTGAGCAATGGAGGTTTGAGACAGCTTCAATATACCCTATGGATCATGACAAACTAATTTGCTAAGCTTGGAATGGCCTGAGAGTGAAAGTGGCTTTGAAAATGCAAATTTGATACAATGTGACAGGTTGAAAAGTGATTTTGAGTTCTTGATGTTTTCTGCAGGTTTTGAGGCTTTGGACACTTGCTATGTGATATTTGAGATGTGTTTGCAATGCCCTTTTGATCAACAAGTGCTTAGAACAAGAGCTGTCATGTTTTGGCTATTTTGTGGCTTTTTGAATGAAATGTGAAAATGAGATTGGGAACACCATGGTTTATGCTGGCTTGTGGCTGCCTTTAGTGGTTCAAAAGGATGCTTGGATTGTGTTCAGGGCAAGGCAAGGCTTGGTGACTTTGGAGTTTTGACAGAAAATTTGAAAATGCAAGAAGGTGAGATTTTGAGAGTGAATGAAGTTGATTGGTCTGCTATGTTATGTTTGATGGCTGCAATTTAGTGGTTCAATATGATGAAAAGATGGTGAAAAGCAATGCAAGGCTCAGTTCTCTTTTGAGTGTTTTGGACCTTTTGGTAAATGCAAGAGCAAGGTGAAGTTTTTGGAATGTGAACAATGGTTTTTCTGCCTTGGCCAGAATGATTTGTGTGGCTGCAGTTGCTGGCTTCACATGACAGAAAAAAGAGATGGAAAGCCATGCTGTTGGATGTTGCTCTGTGGTCAGGTCATGCTTGATCCTTAGGGTGTTTTTGACAGAAAATTGGAACAAGTGTCAAGGATGAGTTTTTTAGAAGAGGGATGAAGTTGGTTTGTTCTATGTGTTAGCAATTAGTGTACACAAATGATGAAAGGATGGTGAAAATGACAGTGCCAGGCTCAGCTTCTTGGAAGTTTCTTTTACTGGTTTTTGAAATGGCCAAAAGCAAGGTGATGTTCTTGGAGCAGGAATTCTGGGTGCAGTGTGTTTTTTCTGCTAGGTAGAAGTTTCATTTTGACAGTAAATGAGAAAAAAAACTGTTGTTGGGTGTTGTTTTGTGGTAAGGCAAGGTTTTGTTTTTGACAGCAAAAATGAGGAAATATTGTTATCAAAGCAAGGCAGGGTTTTGTTACTTTTGTGAGTTTGGACTGAAAAATAGAAATGCAAAGCCAAGTCAGTGGATGAGTGAAGCTCTTGGTTTTGCTGGTTTTGTTATGACAGGAAAAAATGCTTAGGTCTGCTGTTGGACAGTGCAAGTCATGGTTGGTTTCCTTTTGTGTGTTTTGGACAGGATTTTTGAAATGCAAAGCATGGTCAGTTTTTTAGAATGTGAGAGCATCAATCAATGAGGTTCTGTTATGTTGGTTTGTGGCAAGGCAAGGCATTCTCACTTTGGAGTTTTGGACAGGATTTTCAAATGCCAAGATGTAGTTTTGGAGAGTGAGAGCCAATGGTCTTCTTGCTGCAGGTGGAGGTGGCTAGTTGTTGCTATTTGTTCATTTTTTGACAGAAAAATGAAGTGAAGTTTGCTGCTAAGTTGCTTCTATTTTGATGGAATTTTGCTATATTTTTCAAATGAGAGAGAATTAGCCTTTTAGCATGAGTGAGTTGGTTGGTCATCTGCTGCCAAGGGGTTGTGGTAAGACAGAATGAATCAAGACTGCTATGTGCAGTACCAAGTATGGCCATGGAAATATGGAGGATATGGTTGCATTTGTCCTTTTGTTCCAAAATTCAAGCAAGTAGTGAATGGCCCTTGTTTTGCTGGTTTTTTGGCTGCCAATTGTGTTTCAAACTGACAGAGAAAAATGCACAATGCTGCTAGGTTGTGGTACAAGGCATGGCATGGTTAGTATGGAGTGGTATGGTTGCACTTGTACCTTTTATCCAAATTTCAAGCAAGTTAAAGAATGGCTTCATGTACTGCATAATATGAGCTTGCAAACACATTCTAAATGATATTTCTGAGCTATTCCAATTGGCCAAATGTTAGAAAAATGTTTATATCAAAAAGTCAAACATTGGTCAAACTTGCATTTAAATGAGATAGGTCAAAAAATGCCATTTTTATTGGTGAAGTTTTGGCTCATGAAATTTATATTTTTGGAAAGAGGGGATCAAATGTGACTTGTAGGAAAAAACCCCACCAAAATTGGCCAAACGGTTTGAGAGATATGGCCCTTTGAAGTTCAAGATTTTCTGAAATCGATTCGATCATAACTTGCCAACCACACATGGGAATTGAGAGTTCTTAGACTTTTTGGAAATGGGAGAACAAGATCTTCAACTTTCATGTTGGGCAAAAATTCATTTGAGGCTTGTGTCATGATGTAAGTTTGAGGATCAAGACTTTCCATTTATGGCAGGTTTCAGTTACAGGTCCAGTTTCCATTTTTGGAAACTTCTGATTTGGCTTCGAATTCTTCCATGATGGTGTTTTGACATGATATATGAGGACTATTTGGCCATGAATGAGCTCTCACAAACCAAATCCAATCATCAAATCACTGATTAAATGGACAGTTGACCGACAGTTGACTTTTAGGGTTTCCGGCTGACTGTGCATTGACTGATGACTTCTGAACCCTAATTCCTTGAGACCTTGACTTCAAATGATGTCCCAAATTGTATGGACTCTTGATTATTGATCATGGTGCCCAAATTCCACAAGAATGGCCACCATCCACTGCTTTGACTGACTGTTGACTTTCTAGGGTTTTTTGACTGTCTGTGCATAAACTGATGACCTCTGAGCCTTCAACCCTTGACCACAATACTTCAAATAGATCCCCAAGTCATGTGAACTTGTTGGACCAACCCTAAGGCCTTGGCTCCTTGAGAATTGCACTTGCTTGCTTGGCTGACTGATCTCCTGACCAGTTTGACCTAATTCCTTGATTGGCTTGCACTTGAGGCAAAAGAAGCAATGCAATGCTATGCAGTGGACCATGATATACTATGACCTAACATGGAAATGTATGTACAATGATAGGTGCAAATTTGAGGTGCTACAGCTGCCCCTATTCAATCAACTGGGAACCCGAATGGATGAGAGCAACGGCTGTCAGACTTTCAGGGTAAACAGGGATTGAATACCAAGAACCGTAGAATTTGCACAATACAGGGATCCACCAATGGAAACGTCCACTGGGATTTGATATTTATTACTGGGTATTTCGTTTTTTGGTTTTTGTTTTCAAGGGGGTACAGCCACGTCCAGACATCGCAACGACGATGAATGGGAAAAGAAATCACAACTAGATGCCAACGGACAACTAGGAAAAACTCGACGTTTACCAAGACCAACGGAGAGGTAACCAGACATTAATGAATGACCGGAAGGGATACAACCATACGTCAACGGACGAAATGGGAAAAACTCAACGTTTACCAAGACCAACGGAGAGGTAACCAACTGGGGACGACCAGGAAAAACTCGACGTTTATCGAAACCAACGGAGAGGTAACCAGACATTAATGAATGACTGGGGGGACTCGACCAGACATCAATGGATGAATAGGAGAAAACTCGACGTTTACAGACATCGGAAGATGATGTTTACAGACACCAAAAGGATTGACCAGACATTTACAGATGAATGGGAATAAGAGAAACACAACCAGACGTCAACGGACGAATGGGAAAAACTCATCGTTTATCGAAACCAACGGAGAGGTAAGTCCACATGGGGAGGGTACAACTAGACATCACTGGATGACTAGGAAAAACTCGACGTTTATCGACACCAACGGAGAGGAGGAATACTTCACTAGGGAAGAAGGACACAACCAAATCATCAACGGATGATCGGGAAAAACTCGACGTTTATCGACACCAACGGAGAGGAGAATACTTCTTCGGTCTGAATACCGGAAAATTGGCCTTGTGCCATGAGTACATCGACCTGATCGTCGGAAACTCCTTCGGTCTGAATACCGGAAAATTGGCCTTGTGCCATGAGTACATCGACCTGATCGTCGGAAACTCCTTCGGTCTGAATACCGGAAAATTGGCCTTGTGCCATGAGTACATCGACCTGATCGTCGGAAACTCCTTCGGTCTGAATACCGGAAAATTGGCCTTGTGCCATGAGTACATCGACCTGATCGTCGGAAACTCCTTCGGTCTGAATACCGGAAAATTGGCCTTGTGCCATGAGTACATCGACCTGATCGTCGGAAACTCCTTCGGTCTGAATACCGGAAAATTGGCCTTGTGCCATGAGTACATCGACCTGATCGTCGGAAACTCCTTCGGTCTGAATACCGGGAAATCATAAGTACATATTATCTATAGCCGTCAAAACGTAGATAATACACTCGCATGGAAGATTATCCATAACCGGGTTGTAGGTTGTGAGATGGATAAACGACCGAACAGAAAGGCATCGGGGGACCAGGCTGGGTATGCAAAGATGACCACTCAAAAGAGGATAAAGTTGCTAACTTGGAGCAAGTATCCAAAAAAGAAAGTGAGGACCCAATGGGGACAATACTGCTTGATCAGGGCAAGTATTCAAAGGGGACAAGACCATTAATACCACAAAGAGGGGATTACATCTACCGGTTTGTAGGCAGAAAACCACGGAAAAGTAACCAGTCATCATCGGGATGAGCACAAAGGGTTAATCCCAACAAGGGGAGGAAAGTGGGATTTTACAACTACCGACTAGTAGGTAGAAAACCACAAAGATAGGACTTACAACTACCGGTTAGTGGGTAGAAGCCAATGGAAAAGTAACCAGTCATCATCGGGATGAGCACAAGGGGTTAACTCCACCAAGGGGATGAAAGTGGGATTTTACAACTACCAGCTAGTAGGTAGAAAACCATAAAGATAGGACTTACAACTACCGGTTTGTAGGTAGAAGCCAACAACAAACCCTGCTGAGGATGAAATGAATGAGTGCCGGTTAGTGAGCGACTATTCATTTATGCCCCAGGGCAGCATAAGAGATAGTTAACAAGAAGCCAATTTAGGATCGATCCAAAAAGGCAGACTGAATCAAGACTCATCCTAATGAGGAAAGAACTCAATAGGGAAAACCCATCCCATTAGGGAGGGAACGGAAGCAACCGTCATCCACGAGGATGTATCTCAGTGGGGAAATGGCAGGAAAAGATTGACACTTTCTGCTTAAGGGGTAGACTCTACATGGAGAGATCGGACACCCATATCTGCTTAAGGAGAAAAGACCCAAGCTGGCAAGATGCCAACAATTGGGGAGTAACATTGCTGGGGATACCCACTCGACTTAGGAATCACTTGTTGGGAAAACACCAACCTCTCAACCATGCTGATGAAACCAATCCTGAAGTCGATCCAATGGCGCGATGCTAAACTCTTTCCAACAACCCAACCTCGGCTGGTCGCCACGGCCTAAGGCTAATGGATATGCTTGCTATGTTGATGCATGAGTTTTTCTTGTTTTACACAATGCCCCATGATCATGGAAATGCTATGCACTAATGATGCAATATGCTATGCTTATCTAAATGATGAATGCATAAACACACGTCTCCTTCAGAGACAACACCGGGGAATTCCAGGAACTGTGCTGGGGAATGGTAAAGCGACTTCACTGGGAGGAAGACTCAACCAATCTTCAGATAGGATAAACCCTGCTTTGGAGAATGTCTGTTACTCTGCTAGGGATAACCCACGCGATCCACGGGTAGAATCAACTCAGCTGGGGATGCAGATATCAGTCTAATACAGAAACCCGTCCAATCCACTGGTGGGATGAACTCTGCTGGAGAAATAAATACTACTCCACTAGGGACGACCCAACCAATCCATATGTAGGAGAATCACTGCTGGAGATGTATTTCATGAGACCCGCTCCACTCGGGGAACTTGCCGAGGAAAAAACACACCATTCTGCTGAGGAGAACGATCCTAGTGGAGAGATCAACCATAGTGGTGAGAGTAACAACTCTGTTGAGGATGATAACACGTCATATCATACTGGAGATGAATTCCCACAAACCTGCTTGGGATAGGCACTCACGGCCATACTGGAGATAATAGCATCACAAAACCAATTGTTGGGGAACACACCAACAGTCTACTGATAAACTCCACTAGGGGACTCCCGGGGAAAATAGCTGCCAGGCGCTCAGCGGGGATTCTCAACTGGGGAAATTTGCAAGCATAAGCCTGCTGGGGATAAACAATCCTCAGATCTGCTGGGGAAAGAAGGTACTGTCCACAGGTATCTCTGCAGGGGAAAATAACTCTGATAGCTTTAATACTGACTTGGGCTGGGGACGTGATAACCTTCAGGCTTGCTGAGGAGACAACGATCTCGAATCTGCCAGGGAGATCACACTCTCAATCCTCTGGGGAGATACAGCTTGTTTGACAGGGATGTCGGTCGCCTCGTCGAACACTAGTATCCATCATCCACCCATAGTGTTGACTTTCCACTTTTAAGAACTCCCAGACTCTTCTGGACTTTTCTGCTCCATCATCTTGTATTCCCAACTCGTTCGTACTTCACGGAGGTTGAACTCTTGGGATTTATACATACTTTCCAATCATCAGACTTTGAAGAGTCTTCTTGATTAATTTTCCAGGACCGTCGTCGTAATCCTTCACTGTCTTTTCACCGTTCAACTGTCCCTTGCCCCTGATCAGGCTCCATCGGGATTTCTTGTCATAAAGGCTTCACATCACCACTGACAAGCGAATGAATATATCCAACAGTACTTGCACAAGAGATTGTTAGATAAAAAAAACGTGCCCCAGGTATGCCCCATGATAAGGCTCAAACGGCACTCTACTGGGGATGCCCCACAATAGAGCTAATAGGGACTTGGAGGGAGAAATGTTGCACTACTGGGGACATGAAGATGAACCTCTTCAAACAACACTGCGTCGGACAACTTCATTGAGGAGAGACCATACGAGGTTCTGTAGGACAAAGATACAGTCATGCTCGAGATACGAACAATTGTCTTACCTGTTGGTAATCATACCACCCCCGGGAGAGCATTGTGGGTCTCTTAAGTATCCTTCCATCATTGTGAATGTTCACTTCGTTTAAGAACAATTTTTTTTGAAAAATCTGTTTATTTTGAAAACAATGATACTTTATCAATTAAAACATGCAAAACATTTGTTGAGTTGAAACAAATAAGAATGCAAATAATTGGATAAAAGCTCAAATTGATGTGATGGAATGGTAGTCTGCAAAGGGCGAGACTCCATGGATCTGTACAAGTTTGAAATCGGTGATATATATTGGAGAGGGCTACATTGAACATAATGACCTTTCCTCTACCATTCTGAATTTTCGATGTATTCAGAGCTTCAGTCGACGACGAATCGAGAATTCCTGACGGATGACGGATATAGAGCACAGTCTTGTCAAGATGCAGTTACTTGCCAAATCCCTAATTTTTGCCTAGATTGCCCCAGTGTGAGGTGATCAATCTAGCGGGATGCAAATTCTCTCTTTTTTTTTTCAATGTCTCTAACTTTTGCCTGAATCGCCCTTTCGGGTTTTCAATCCACCGAGACGTTCTTTTTTGCCTAAGTCGCCCTTTGGGGTGTTCGACTTAGCGAGCTTTCGCTTTTTTTTCTTTTTGTTTAGGCGAAGTATTTCTTGACTGCACCAGGATTCACAGGACGAGTGAACTTCTCCATCCATTGTTGTAAGTGTCGAAACATTGCCTGAAGAGGCTCTCTTGAAAACGTAGGGACGTTCTTAGCTTGGAGTTCACTTACCCCTGGAATTGGGCATGAAAGACAAGACTTTCTTGAGCACAAGGTCCCTCGGAACACACGAGACTTGACCTTCTTGTCGAATGCTTTTTCACTCTCTGCTGATATGACTGACCATGACACATGGCAGTTGATCTCTTCCTTTCGATCGGATTCACTTGGTCGTAGTGACTCTGAATCCATTCAGCATCAGTCAACTTGGGACTTTGAGGGTGCTATTTCTCTTTTTTTTTTTTTTTTTTTTTCTTATTTTTTCTTTTGATTTCTTTTGATTTCTTTTGACTGATTTTTTTTTATTTTGCACCCTCCTCTTTCTTCTTTTTTTTTTCTTTTTGATAATGCCCCAGTTGGCTGTTCTGCTGATTCTCGAGATGCAGCTGAGTGATCTTCTTTTCTTGCTCAAGAAGTCGGGAAATCTCGTCAGGAATCCCTTCAACATCATCTTCTTCTGCTTCGAATACAGGGAATTCAAAATTGGGAGATGACGTCCGATCATTATGTTCAATGGGTTTGAGAAACAACCTGCATAAAGATTTTGATATGAAAAGCTCTTTGAAAATCAAACAAGACAATCGTTATGCAGATGAAAAGATTGCTTTTATTCTTGTTTTTAAGGTTTTTTGTGATCACCAATTTCATGCAAAAAGCGAAAAGGGAAAACAAATGGAAAAACAAATGTTTTAACATGAATTATTTGAATGAAAATATCATTGCACAAAATGTTGCCAACAATGTCATCACTTCTCCTTTTGGCATGGGAGAAGGGTTTTTAAATAAAGTGATTATTACAAGGACTTATGAACAACTGTAGGAACGCCCACAGTGACCCAATTGTGATAGATCCCACCAGGGATGACAACTGTCAGTATTTCTTGCATTAGCAGCTTCTGCTCTCTGAACAACTCTTCTGAAGAAAAAGTCGGCGCCAGCCCGGGACTTGTTATCTTCAAGCTTGATTAGCATTGGGACCTAAGTCTTCCAAAATCAGAATACCTGACCTCACAAGGTCTTGAACCTTCATCTTCAGCTGGAAACAACTGTCCACATCATGACCAGGAGCACCCGAGTGATACACACAATGCTGTTCAGGCCTATACCACCACCGAGGGTTGACGGGTATGGGCGGCGGGTCTCTGGGAGTGATCAAGTTCCGCTCTATCAGAGTGGGATACAGTTCGGCGTAGGACATGGGGATTGGATCAAAAATGATCTTCTTCCTCTCATTACTTGTACCAGCTTGATTATCAATGGGAGGCTGGTAAGCCTGCTACTGAGGATGACGTTGTGGAGTCTGATACTGCTGAGTTGGTCTTCTCTGTTGTTGTTGAGTTGCTGGAATAGTCACAGCAGCGACCTGACGATATGATCCTCTGTTCGCACTCCTTCGACGGTGCACAGCATTTGTTTCAATCTCTCCCCTTTTGGGTGCCCCAGAGTATAGCTTCTTAGAACTGGAAGAACTTTGAAGAGCCAGGATAGCGAACCGGAGCGCGGGTTGCTCTGACATTAACAGTCTCTGCAGCAAGAGGCTGTTCACTGATTCTGATCCCCTTCAATTCATCACCCACGACATGATCATTGACGAGAATAGTGACAGCAGCATTCTCATGAACGGGTACACCCACTGGTGAAGCACGGTGGACTGGTGGAATCATGGCTTCCAGTCTCTGGGCTAAGGCACGCAGCTCTTCTTGCCCCTGAGCAACTCCTTGCATCATTGTCATGAACTGGGCCATGTTCGCCCTCATCTCAGCTAGCTCAGCTTGAACCTGGTCCATACTCCTCTGTTGATTGAGTCTGGTTGAGTAGCGGTGCGGTCGGCGGTCAGCAATCCTCTCTCAGTCAAGAACCGAAGTGAGAAGTCCCTCCAAACATGTCTGTAATGCAAGTATGTGCATGATATGCATGATGCGGATGCGGATGCTATCTTATCATGAATGATCCTGAAAAGGATATGCGTATGCGAGTTAACTTTTTTCATGCATTACTATTTTTTTGAAAATAAATATGCTATGATGCAAATGATGGAGCCAAGACTGGCAGGAACTGGCATCTGAGGAACCATCTGAAACCCCAAAGTCATCTGAGGAGCTGGCATCTGAACCCATGTCTGGAGAACTGAGTCACCATCTGAGCGAGTACCCTCAAATTCAGCCCAGGGATCCGAAATAAACGGAACCCTCTGATCAATACCAGGGTCAAACCTCCGGCGTCCAGAAATATAACTCGTAGACACCATCAGTACCAGGAGTCACCGACTGTACCTGTTAAAATGATCAATCCCGCCCCGCTCACGGGTGTCATCTAGGCCAGGGTAAGGTCGAGAGAAACGCAGCATAAATAACCTTTCGCAGAATATCATCCTGTGCACACCCGATGTATGCACCGATAATATCCCACCAGGGTCTGAACTGCTCGTGATATCAATGTTCCGCTAAGTGGCGCCATACCACCCGCTTCCCATGAATCACTTTATTCCTAGGTTTCCTAGATTTCACTCATAGCCTGGGTATTGGGCCTTTTACCTCGAGTAACTCCCACCCCCAAACAGAGAAACACAGACAGCACAGCAGATGAATATGAATGTGAATGCAAACATAATTACAAACATAAATGCAAACAATAGACAATGAATGCAAACAGTAAATAATGAATGCAATAAATAAACACAGCATAAAGCAACCAAACCCTAACCTAGAGAGCGCTAGGAGAGACTCGCTTAGGGAAGATGGACCAGCATAGGTCAACTTCTCAAAGTCCCCAGTAGAGTCGCCAGCTGTCGCATCACGTGAAAAACCCGGCGGGAAAAGAAAGAACAACAGAGCCGCCACCGTGCGTTATTTATCCCAAAAGAGGGAAAGGAAACGCTCAGAGTAAACCTAGGAAAGAACATGGTCTCGCGACCAAAGAGAATGGGTTCGGGAGTCGGTTATGCGAAGGGAAGGTATTAGCACCCCTACGCATCCGTAGTACTCTACGGGATCCACGCACAAAAGGAAAGAAAATTGGTTGCTAAACACTGCTCACATACTCACACACACTGGCTGAAAGAAACGCAAGAAACTGACTGAAACTGACTCGGCAGGATGTCGCATCCTGGGCCTACTTAGTCTATCAGGCATAGACATCAGAGTCGAAGTAGTTCGGACTGGGGAAACGACACATGCTCGCTAGGATATCGCATCCTATGCATACGTATCTCCTCGGACGAGAGAAGAATCAGAGCATTCGTAGCTCGGCTGACACGCACACAAACAAACACAAACACAGGCAAACGTGGAGCCCGACTGCCAATCACTGGACTTATGTCAGCATCCGAACCTAAACTCACACAAAGAGGCAAACGTGGAGCCTGAATGCCAATCACTGGACTTACATCAGCATCCGAACCAAACGCACGCACACTGGAACCCAAATGCCACTCGATGGACTTACATCAACTTCCAAGCACACAACAACACAACAGGTTAATAGGGAGTCGGGGACTCGAGCCTATAACTGTCAAACACACACAAACAGACAGACAACAAATGCTAAGGAGTCACAGACTCGAGCCTAGCAAAGGTCAGACAACACACACAAAAGAAAGAAAAGGCGCCCGGAGAGATCAGCTCATCTCCTGCCTACGTACTTCATCTGGTATGAAGATCAGGGCGACGTAGTTCCCCTACAGAGGGAAAAGGATGAACAAACAAACTAAAAGGGAGACTAGAGCTCGAGCCTAATAGTTGTCACACCCACAAGAAGAGACGCTGAGACGTCGAAAGGAACACAAAAGGTTGAAAGGATAAACTAAAAGGGAGACTAGAGCTCGAGCCTAATAGTTGCCAAACACGCACAAAAAAAGAAAAAAGGCGCCCGGAGAGATCAGCTCAATCTCCTGCCTACATACTTCATCTGGTATGAAGATCAGGGCGATGTAGTTCCCCTACAGAGGGATAAAGGTTCTAGCCTAACCAGATAACAGAGGGAGACACAACTAGGGAGACTACGACTCGAGCCTAGATGTTATCATGCAAATCATCCCTAAGTTAAGGTTTCTAGCTAAATGGCACAAGGGCCAACCTATCCTAAGCATGGCTCACACAGGAAGCAAGCCACACACACTTAACTTGCACAGGAAGCAAGCCAAGTAAAACCTAACTTGCACAGGAAGCAGGTCTAAACTAATCCTAACTTGCACAGGAAGCAAGTCAAACAATCCTAACTTGCACAGGAAGCAAGTCAAACAATCCTAACTTGCACAGGAAGCAAGTCAAACAATCCTACAAGCACAGATAGCACACACTATATATACACACAAGTGGCTCAAACAAGGGTTGGGTTTTAGTCAAGGGGTCATATCAACCTCAACAAACAAACCTCTGGAACTGGGTGAGTGTGCTCTTAACCTTGCCATTGAGGGGCTAAGGTGAAGCAGATGAAAGGTGAGTGAAGATAAGACTTCACAGCTCTTATCCCTGGCCTGGGAGAGCTTAAGACAAGAATGTGTGGGTTCAGAAAGTGGGAACCCTTCTACACATTTGAAACTGACTCAACTGTACAATTGTACAAGATCTTGGGTTTGTATCTGAAATGCATCAACACAGTGGTGTGAGCAAAGCAGATGACACACTGAATAGTGGGGGATAGATTGCATATCCCTACCTTCCACCAATTGCCTCTTCACTTAGGAGGACTTTGACTCTATACAAGGACAAAATTAAACATCCACAAACATTGCCTCTTAAGGAGGACTTCAGACAGTTGCCTGGCCAAGTAACAGGCCAGGTCTTCCAGACTACATGAAGACAAAGAGACATACCTCAATGCAAATTGCTTATACAAGCAAAGCAAAGCAAAAGTTCACAAGGAACTACAAGCAACTAAAGTACCTGAAATCAGTCAAGCACAGTTAGTATACAAGTCAGGGTTAAATCAAAATGAAACAGACATCAACCAGTCAACACAAGCTAGTGAATGTGCAAGGCACAAAGCTTAAGGCATGTGAGCCAAGCTACCTACAAGACAAAGAGGTTAGACAATGATATTTAAGCAAGGTCAATCAAAAGAATTGGTCTCAATGGCCGTTTGATGGTCAACCTGAAAACACAAACTCAAAGGTGAGTAACAGGACCACTAGGGCAAGCCTAGGGTCAAAAGAGATTAAGAAAGTCTAAACAGCAAGGGGTAAGTATCCAAAATCATGTTCAAACAATTAGGAAACAAAACCAATGGGGTTCACATTCATATCAATCATCATCATCATTTCATGAACCATTTAGGTCAAAGTATGGCAAACAGAAGCTCATAGAAGTCAACAGCAAGACTTAACTCAAAAGCAATCTTAAACGTTTCCAAAAATCACCAAATAAATCATGGTCAATCACAATCCACAGCATGGTAAGCATGTCAAATTTCATCCCATTTGGACAAGTGGAAGGCAGTCAATGAAAATCAGAAAGTCAAAGCAATTTTGAACATGCTCAATGAAGTCAACCAAACATGCATCAACTTAGAAAAATCATAAGTCAGAGATGGTGTATGATAAATGAATGGGACTAAAACCATGGCAAAGATGAGGATGTCTAGTTATCTCATGTAAAATTTCATGTCCATCCAATAAGGTATGAGAATTTCACAAATGAAATGGGAACAAGTGTCACAAAAAGTCAACATTTGACTAGGCAGGGAAGAAAAATCTCAAACAATTAGGAAATGCCACAAATAATTCCAAGAAAATTCACATGTAAACTAGACATACAAGAGTAGGTTCATGCAAAATTTGGGGTCATTTGGATGTAAGGAAGCATGGTAATGAAAATCATGAAGTTGGACATCCATGGTGTGACACAAATTGTCACACCCTAATTCAAAAAATCATAACTCACAAACCACAAATGATAAATTCACAAACTCTACACCAAAATCACCATGAGTGTGTCTAGTTTAAGCACAAAAAATTTGGGAGCCATTGGATACATTCTCATCATTTCACAATTGATTTGGCAAAGTGTACAAAATTTGGTCACATGTCACAAACCCTAGCACCATTTAAAAATTACTCATCCAAAAATTCTGGAAAAATAATGATAAAAAACTAGAGGTAATGAGGAAGACAATGCAAAAAACCCCATGATTTTTGGATCAAAAATGGATGCACAATGATTTTTGGAAGATTGGATATCAAAGTGAAATAAAATGAAGAAATTAATTGAATTAATATTGAAAGAATGGCATTTTTGTAATATAGGAATCCACTTACTTAAACACGGTCGTTTTGGCCATGAAAATAAAATGTTTTGATTGGTCAGTACAAACCAAGGCCAGGCACACGTGAAATGAAAGAAAATCTGGGCAAGGCAATGGGAACCTAGGGTTTCTACTGTAGCATTCATCCCTAATTTGAGTTTCACAATTTTTCTCCAGAAATTAAAATTGGATGCACACAAATGTTCATCTAATCATGGCAAACAAGAATCTATCAACCATTTTCATTAAAACCTTGTATGTATCATGAATCGAGCACAAACATAAATCATCATCAAACTTGTTTTCAACATAACTTCATGAACACACAGCCATTTTCAAAAATAAAAACATCATGATGCTCAGCATAAAAGGACCTATCCAAAGCATATAGTAATTTGAAGAATAATGGAGCTCGAAAATTTACCAAACTGAACAGGGCAATGTTGAATGTGATGCTGGAGATGCTTTCAATGCTTGACAGGTATCCAAATAGCTTCAAAGGGTCCAAGGCAAGCTGTTTGACACCTTACTTGAACTTGAATCAAGCTGGAAATGAAGATGGCCACTGAACTGGTTTTTGCTTGATTTTGAGAAAGGTGATGTTTTTGATTTTCAAACAGTGAGCAATGGAGGTTTGAGACAGCTTCAATATACCCTATGGATCATGACAAACTAATTTGCTAAGCTTGGAATGGCCTGAGAGTGAAAGTGGCTTTGAAAATGCAAATTTGATACAATGTGACAGGTTGAAAAGTGATTTTGAGTTCTTGATGTTTTCTGCAGGTTTTGAGGCTTTGGACACTTGCTATGTGATATTTGAGATGTGTTTGCAATGCCCTTTTGATCAACAAGTGCTTAGAACAAGAGCTGTCATGTTTTGGCTATTTTGTGGCTTTTTGAATGAAATGTGAAAATGAGATTGGGAACACCATGGTTTATGCTGGCTTGTGGCTGCCTTTAGTGGTTCAAAAGGATGCTTGGATTGTGTTCAGGGCAAGGCAAGGCTTGGTGACTTTGGAGTTTTGACAGAAAATTTGAAAATGCAAGAAGGTGAGATTTTGAGAGTGAATGAAGTTGATTGGTCTGCTATGTTATGTTTGATGGCTGCAATTTAGTGGTTCAATATGATGAAAAGATGGTGAAAAGCAATGCAAGGCTCAGTTCTCTTTTGAGTGTTTTGGACCTTTTGGTAAATGCAAGAGCAAGGTGAAGTTTTTGGAATGTGAACAATGGTTTTTCTGCCTTGGCCAGAATGATTTGTGTGGCTGCAGTTGCTGGCTTCACATGACAGAAAAAAGAGATGGAAAGCCATGCTGTTGGATGTTGCTCTGTGGTCAGGTCATGCTTGATCCTTAGGGTGTTTTTGACAGAAAATTGGAACAAGTGTCAAGGATGAGTTTTTTAGAAGAGGGATGAAGTTGGTTTGTTCTATGTGTTAGCAATTAGTGTACACAAATGATGAAAGGATGGTGAAAATGACAGTGCCAGGCTCAGCTTCTTGGAAGTTTCTTTTACTGGTTTTTGAAATGGCCAAAAGCAAGGTGATGTTCTTGGAGCAGGAATTCTGGGTGCAGTGTGTTTTTTCTGCTAGGTAGAAGTTTCATTTTGACAGTAAATGAGAAAAAAAACTGTTGTTGGGTGTTGTTTTGTGGTAAGGCAAGGTTTTGTTTTTGACAGCAAAAATGAGGAAATATTGTTATCAAAGCAAGGCAGGGTTTTGTTACTTTTGTGAGTTTGGACTGAAAAATAGAAATGCAAAGCCAAGTCAGTGGATGAGTGAAGCTCTTGGTTTTGCTGGTTTTGTTATGACAGGAAAAAATGCTTAGGTCTGCTGTTGGACAGTGCAAGTCATGGTTGGTTTCCTTTTGTGTGTTTTGGACAGGATTTTTGAAATGCAAAGCATGGTCAGTTTTTTAGAATGTGAGAGCATCAATCAATGAGGTTCTGTTATGTTGGTTTGTGGCAAGGCAAGGCATTCTCACTTTGGAGTTTTGGACAGGATTTTCAAATGCCAAGATGTAGTTTTGGAGAGTGAGAGCCAATGGTCTTCTTGCTGCAGGTGGAGGTGGCTAGTTGTTGCTATTTGTTCATTTTTTGACAGAAAAATGAAGTGAAGTTTGCTGCTAAGTTGCTTCTATTTTGATGGAATTTTGCTATATTTTTCAAATGAGAGAGAATTAGCCTTTTAGCATGAGTGAGTTGGTTGGTCATCTGCTGCCAAGGGGTTGTGGTAAGACAGAATGAATCAAGACTGCTATGTGCAGTACCAAGTATGGCCATGGAAATATGGAGGATATGGTTGCATTTGTCCTTTTGTTCCAAAATTCAAGCAAGTAGTGAATGGCCCTTGTTTTGCTGGTTTTTTGGCTGCCAATTGTGTTTCAAACTGACAGAGAAAAATGCACAATGCTGCTAGGTTGTGGTACAAGGCATGGCATGGTTAGTATGGAGTGGTATGGTTGCACTTGTACCTTTTATCCAAATTTCAAGCAAGTTAAAGAATGGCTTCATGTACTGCATAATATGAGCTTGCAAACACATTCTAAATGATATTTCTGAGCTATTCCAATTGGCCAAATGTTAGAAAAATGTTTATATCAAAAAGTCAAACATTGGTCAAACTTGCATTTAAATGAGATAGGTCAAAAAATGCCATTTTGATTGGTGAAGTTTTGGCTCATGAAATTATATTTTTGGAAAGAGGGGATCAAATGTGACTTGTAGGAAAAAACCCCACCAAAATTGGCCAAACGGTTTGAGAGATATGGCCCTTTGAAGTTCAAGATTTTCTGAAATCGATTCGATCATAACTTGCCAACCACACATGGGAATTGAGAGTTCTTGGACTTTTTGGAAATGGGAGAACAAGATCTTCAACTTTCATGTTGGGCAAAAATTCATTTGAGGCTTGTGTCATGATGTAAGTTTGAGGATCAAGACTTTCCATTTATGGCAGGTTTCAGTTACAGGTCCAGTTTCCATTTTTGGAAACTTCTGATTTGGCTTCGAATTCTTCCATGATGGTGTTTTGACATGATATATGAGGACTATTTGGCCATGAATGAGCTCTCACAAACCAAATCCAATCATCAAATCACTGATTAAATGGACAGTTGACCGACAGTTGACTTTTAGGGTTTCCGGCTGACTGTGCATTGACTGATGACTTCTGAACCCTAATTCCTTGAGACCTTGACTTCAAATGATGTCCCAAATTGTATGGACTCTTGATTATTGATCATGGTGCCCAAATTCCACAAGAATGGCCACCATCCACTGCTTTGACTGACTGTTGACTTTCTAGGGTTTTTTGACTGTCTGTGCATAAACTGATGACCTCTGAGCCTTCAACCCTTGACCACAATACTTCAAATAGATCCCCAAGTCATGTGAACTTGTTGGACCAACCCTAAGGCCTTGGCTCCTTGAGAATTGCACTTGCTTGCTTGGCTGACTAATCTCCTGACCAGTTTGACCTAATTCCTTGATTGGCTTGCACTTGAGGCAAAAGAAGCAATGCAATGCTATGCAGTGGACCATGATATACTATGACCTAACATGGAAATGTATGTACAATGATAGGTGCAAATTTGAGGTGCTACACTAGGGTGCCTGTGAAGATTACTGCTGAGCCCAAGGTAGCTCCCCTAATTATTACTGCACCTTGCCCAGTACCGTATTCCTCAAGCTAAGCCATTCCGTGGAATTATGGAGGTGATGTTTACATACACGGCATAAAGCAAGATGATAATTCTGCTAATCCTAATGACGTTGACATTGTTGGGACTAGTAAAATTACTCGAAGTGGAAGGATCTTCTCTCTAGAAATCTCACCTCCCGCCCCTAAAACTCGAGGAAAGGGACGAGTAATCAATCCTTCTCAGTCAAAGACACCAGTCGAAGTTACTACCGAAGATGTTGCCAAGCAGGAAATGGAAGAAATGCTGAAAATCATCCGTAAGAGTGATTTTGATGTGGTAGAACAGCTAGGGCATACTCCGTCTAAAATTTCGATGTTATCCTTGTTGTTATCTTCTGAATCTCATGCCAATGCGTTGATAAAATTCTTAAAGACCGCTCATGTACCTCAGGAGACATCTGTCGATCAGTTAGAAAATTATGTTGCTAACTTGGCTGTTGATAATGGCATAGGCTTTTCTGATGCTGACCTGACACCAGCAGGAAAGAATCACAATAAAGCTCTGCATATCTCCATTGAGTGTAAGGGGAGCACCTTGTCTCATGTGTTGATCGACAATGGCTCTTCTTTGAATGTGCTACCAAAAGTTGTGCTCGATAAGCTTGACTGTAAAAGCATTGAACTGAAACCTAGTGACGTTGTGGTGCGTGCTTACAATGGTGCGAAGAGTGTTGTCCATGGTGAAGTGGTTATCCCTATCAAGATAGGACCTCAAGTCTTCAACACTACCTGTTACGTAATGAACATCCGTCCTGCCTATTCCTGCTTGCTGGGACGCCCTTGGATTCATGGGGCAAGTGCTGTAGCTTCGTCTCTCCATCAAAAGCTGAGGTATCCAATAGAGGGCAAGATTGTCACTGTGTGTGGAGAAGAAGAATATATTGTCAGTAGTGTGCATACCTTCAGATACATTGAGATGGATGGTGAATTCTTTGAGACTCCTTCTCAGTCATTTGAAGTAGTTCCTCCAACCAGTCATGTCCTTAAGCCAACTTCCCATGTGCCCAAGGTTATTCGTGCTCCTCCTGCTATGATTTCTCTGAAAGATGCTCAAGCCGTGGTTGAAGATGGTGGTCGTACTAGATGGGGTCAACTGATCGATGTACCGTACAAGTCTGATAAATTTGGCCTGGGGTTTAGCTCTGAAAAGATAGTCAAAGATCAGATTAATGTTGTAGAAGATGCTGATAGCGATTGCGACTTGGATAGCTGGATTTTCCCAACAATTGGTGACAGACTCAATAATTGGAAGGCTGAAGACACTATCCCGATTTCCTTTAGTCAGGAGTAATTGTTATTGCTTATTTTAGTGTTTCAAATTTTGTAATTTTTATTATGAACAATTGAACTTCTTAAAGCATTGTGTCTATGCCCGGGGGACAATAGCTAATTTGTTAAGGGTTTTGTCACTTTCATAAGCATATTCACATTCAATAAATCAATAGACTTTTTGCATTCAAATATTGCGCTCTTTATCTTTCCTGTCATCTTTCAAATAAGCTATGTTTTCTTACACACACTCACGTAACAAATTGCAGATCCATATCCACTCTGGATCCTGTTGATAATAATTCTCCTACTGTTAATTATGGCTTTAAAAATCCGATCTACCAAGCCGAGGATGGAAGTGAGGAAGATTGCGAAGTGCCTGGAGAGCTTGCCAGACTGTTACTGCAAGAAGAAAAGACTATACAGCCGCATGAGGAGTCAGTTGAAATTGTAAATCTGGGTACTGAAGTAGACAAGAAAGAAGTCAAAATAAGAGCAGGCTTGGAAAACAGTGTCAAAGAAAGATTGATTCAGATGTTACATGACTATGTAGAGATTTTTGCTTGGTCTTATGAAGACATGCCAGGACTGGATACTGATATAGTAGTACATCGTTTGCCGATGAAGGAAGATTGTTATCCTGTTAAGCAAAAGGTTCGTCGCATGCGTCCTGAAATGTCTGAGAAAATCAAAGCCGAGGTTATGAAACAATTTAATGCAGGTTTTCTAGCTGTTACTTCTTATCCTCAATGGGTTGCTAATGTGGTACCAGTGCCAAAGAAGGATGGTAAGGTGCGAATGTGTGTAGATTACAGAGATTTGAATAAAGCAAGTCCCAAAGATGACTTTCCACTTCCGCACATTGATGTTCTGGTAGATAACACCGCTCAACACAAGGTATTCTCATTCATGGATGGATTCTCAGGTTATAACCAGATTAAGATGGCACCTGAAGACATGGAGAAAACTATGTTTGTGACGCAATGGGGCACTTTCTGTTACAAAGTAATGCCATTCGGTTTAAAGAATGCAGGGGAAACATACCAGCGTGCTATGGTGGTTTTGTTCCATGATATGATCCATCATGAAATAGAGGTATATGTGGATGACATGATAGCCAGATCTCATATTGAAGAAGAACATCTCGATCATTTATACAAACTGTTTGAGAGGTTGAATAAATACAAGTTGAGATTGATCCCGAACAAATGCACCTTTGGAGTAAGATCCGGTAAACTCTTGGGCTTTATTGTCATTGGTAAAGGAATTGAGGTTTACCCGGCTAAGGTGAGAGCTATTCAAGAAATGCCAGTTCCCCGTACAGATAAAGAAGTCAGAGGTTTCTTGGGACGCTTGAATTACATTGCATGATTTATCTCCCATTTGACTGCTACTTGCAAACCCATCTTCAAATTACTGAGGAAAAATCAAGAGATAATATGGAATGATGAATGTCAAGAAGCTTTTGACAAAATCAAGAAGTATCTCTAAGAACCTCCAATTCTGATGCCACCAGTTGAAGGAAAACCTCTAATCATGTATTTGACCTTGTTAGAAAATTCAATGGGGTGTGTGCTGGGGAAACATGATAAGTTTGGTCGAAAAGAGCGTGCAATATACTACCTTAGCAAAAAGTTTACCGACTGTGAAACAAGATACTCACTGCTTGAGAAAACATGTTGTGCTTTGGCTTGGGATGCTCGCCGACTAAGATAGTATATGTTGAATCATACCACTTTATTGATTTCTAAGATGGATCCTATCAAATATATATTTGAGAAACCTGCTCTCTCCAGAAGAATAGCCAGATGGCAGATGATTTTAACAGAGTATGATATCCAGTATACTACCCAGAAAGCAATCAAAGGAAGCGTGTTAGCTGATCATTTGGCTCATCAAGCAGTTGATGATTACCAATCTATGAATTTTGAGTTCCCTGATGAGGATGTTATGCTTGTTACTGATTATGAAGAACCTGGACCGGATGAAGGACCCAAACTGGGATCCCGATGGACTATGGTTTTTGATGGATCTTCTAATGCATTGGGCAATGGTGTTGGTGTTGTAATTATTTCTCCCAAGGGTTGCCATACGCCTTTCACTGCTAGACTATGTTTTGATTGTACCAATAATATGGCTGAGTATGAAGCATGTATTTTGGGACTCAGAGCTGCTATAGATCCGAGGATCAAGTTTTTGAGTGTGTACAGAGACTCAGCCTTAGTAATCAGTCAGATCAAAGGAGAATGGGACACTAAACATCCGAATCTCATCCCTTATCGAGAGCGGGTGTTGACATTAATCCCATACTTTGAAGAGATTACATTCGAACATATTCCACGAGAAGAGAATCAGTTGGCAGACGCATTGGCTACCATGTCATCTATGTTCAGAGTCAGATGGGACAATGAAGCTCCTATGATCACCATTGAACGATTAGATGAACCAGCATATTGTTATGAACTTAATGCTAATGAAGTAGAAGAGAAACCTTGGTTCCACGAAGTAAAAAGATATTTAGAAACTCAGGAATACCCTGAAAGGGCATCCATCAATGACAGAAAATTTCTGAGGAAGTTCTCCGCTAAATTCTTTTTGAGTAATGGAGTATTATACAAACGTAATCATGGTTCGACTTTGCTTCGCTGTATGGATAAAAAGGAAGCAGAAAAGATTACACATGCATGACGGTATTTTTGGGACTCATTCTAGTGGACATACGATGGCCAAGAAGATTCTGAGATCAGGGTATTATTGGTCTACCATGGAAGCTGATTGCCACCATCACTCCAGAACTTGTCACAAGTGCCAGATCTATGCGGACAAAGTACATGTACCTCCTGCTCCATTGAACGTGTTGACAGCCCCTTGGCCCTTTGCAATGTGGGGAATTGATATGATTGGAGAGATTAAACCTACTGCTTCTAATGGACATCGTTTCATTCTTGTTGCTATTGATTACTTTACGAAGTGGGTAGAGGCAACCTCATTTGCTTTTGTCACCAAGAATGTGGTGGCACGGCTCATCAAGAATAGTATTATTTGTCGGTATGGCATCCCTGAAAGAGTTATCACTGATAATGGTACTAATTTGAACAACAAGATGATTACTGAACTCTGCACGCAGTTCAAAATAAAACACCATAACTCTTCTCCGTACCGGCCAAAGATGAATGGCACCGTAGAAGCTGCTAATAAGAATATTAAGAAGATTATACAAAAGATGACAGTAACATACAAAGACTGGCATGAGATGTTACCATTTTCTTTGCATGGTTATCGCACTTCAGTACGCACTTCGCCAGAACGTATATAAATCAGAGTAATTATGCAATCAAGGGTGTCACACAACATTTCACACCATAATAACTGTCATGCTCTTTTATTAACTCAAAACATAAAACATTTGCACAATACGCAGCGGATAGAGATCAAATCGATCATTCAAAACATGCAACATACTACATGTAAACTGGTTCAACAATCATCAACAACACAATTAAAATGTTCCCTCCCGATGTTACATCTATCAGAGCATGACCCACTAAGGAGACTACACTAGACTCCAAGCATTAGCTTCTACTCAACTCATTGCTCGTTACCTGAAAAATAATGGTAAGGGTGAGTTCCTCAATCGATATAATAAGCATTATAAAATATCATGTCATGTTAAGTAATTCAACACATTAATCACCCTAATCATATCACACATTCAGTAACGGCACACCAACCCAATTATCATACTCAATACCAACACAATTCATACTCATACTCAATGTCAACACAACCACACGTATAATATTGGAATACATCCATTCATATTATACATCATACATACATTATGCAATGAGACTCCACACATGCGGTACCGACTATTCTTGAACATATAGTTCAAGCTCACCGATCAAATCCAGATACGGCTACTAAGCTCACTAGTCCCACTCATTTGAGACCTAGTGACTCACTCACTAATTCCTCACCATGGGAATTAGCTACAGCCCCAAAGGTTATGCTATGCACACTAATCACCTAGCATGCAAACATCAACAACAAATCCACAATGATTCACTCACTAATTCCTCACCATGGGAATTAGCTACAACCCCAAGGGCTATGCTATGCACGCTAATCATCTAGCAATGCAACATCAACAACAATCCACAATAGACATATGCTCACACTCTAAGCAATACAACAGTCCATTCACGAATACATGCATAATATATACATTCACAGCATTATGCATACCATCAGACATCATCAACACATTTATCAAAACATCATATCATGTCAAATAATTAATCACAGTATTAGCACACTCTACTAATACCTCTACTGCTCAAAACAGCGGGAAATAATCCCTATTACATCGTACACCAATATAGGCAAACCCTCAATCAAGTACACCACATTAAAAAAATCAATTTTTTCCACTCTGCAACAGTGTTAACCGGTTAACGCCCTGGGTTAACCGGTTAACGCAGCACAAACACGCTTCCTGCCCAAAACTTAACAGTGTTAACCGGTTAACGCCCTGGGTTAACCGGTTAACGCAGCACAAACAGCAATATCTCAGCAATCACAACAGTGTTAACCGGTTAACACCCTGGGTTAACCGGTTAACGCAGACAAAACAGCAATTTTACACAATACAACACAGTGTTAACCGGTTAACACCCTGGGTTAACCGGTTAACGCAAGACAGAAAGTTGTTCCTGCGCTAACACAAAGCAGAGTGCAGAATTCTCCGCATTTTCCGCCGTTGGGGGACTTCCGGACCTCCGATTCCAATTCCGTAAAAAGCTATACGTCCAGCCAATTACGATTCACACAACTATCGATTCAATTACAGTTTTTAACACAGTTTATCCAACGTAATTTTCAGCATTCACAATCCCAATTAGGGTCAATTCAACGGTTTATCACTACCCATTACATGCTAACCCATAATACCCATTAAACGACGATAAACCCCCCTTACCTGAGTTAATCCGGCAATCTCTAAGCTCCAAGCTTTTCTCTTCTCCAATCTTCTTCCTCTTGCTCTGCCTCTTTGCCCTTCCTCCAATTTCTCAATCGCTTCTCTGTTTCACGTGAAAACTCTTTTTACCAAATGGGATTCTTTTTCCTTATTTCACACTTATATATTTTCCAATTTATATTATTATCCCAATAATAATAATAATTCAATAATTCCAAAAAAAATAATAATAATAATCCAATTATCTAATTAAATTAATAATTATATTATTAACTTAATTTAAATAATTATCATATTATTATCGGGGTGTTACAACTCTCCCCCACTAAAAGAGTTTTCGTCCTCGAAAACATACCTCAAGCGAATAACTCCGGATAAGACTCCTTCATCTGACTCTCCAGTTCCCAAGTCACATTGCCACCTGCTGGTCCTCCCCAAGCTACCTTCACCAAGGCAATCTCTTTACCCCGCAACTGCTTCAACTCTCGATCCTCGATCCTCGTAGGTGATGTTTCAACAGTCAGGTTATCTCTCACCTGTACATCATCTACTTGGACTACATGCGACGGATCATGAATGTACCTCCTCAACTGAGACACATGAAAAACCTCATGCAAATTTGCAAGTGACGGCGGTAAAGCGATACGATAGGCTACCTCCCCTATCCTCTCCAAAATCTGATAAGGACCAATAAATCGAGGTGTCAACTTCTTCGACTTCAAAGCTCGACCAACACCAGTTATCGGAGTGACACGAAGAAACACATGATCTCCCTCTTGAAACTCAAGTGACTTCCTCCTCTTGCCGTGATAACTCTTCTGACGACTCTGAGCAATTCTCATCTTCTCCTGAATCATCTTAATCTTTTCCGTAGTTTGTTGAACAATCTCCGGTCCAACCACAGCACTCTCACCGGACTCATACCAACATAAAGGTGTCCGACATCTCCTACCATACAAAGCTTCAAACGGTGCCATACCAATGCTCGAATGAAAACTATTGTTATAGGTAAACTCAATCAAAGGTAAATAACAATCCCAAGCACCTCCCTTTTCCAAAACACAAGCCCTCAAAAGATCCTCTAGTGACTGAATCGTCCTCTCAGTTTGACCATCAGTCTGCGGATGATATGCAGAACTCAATCTCAGCTTAGTTCCCAAAGCCCTCTGCAAACCTTCCCAGAACTTCGATGTAAATCTAGGATCTCTGTCCGAAACAATACTCGACGGAATACCATGCAAACTTACAATTTTCTCAATATACAACTCGGCTAATCTCTCTAACGGATAATCCATTCTGATCGGAATGAAATGAGCCGATTTCGTCAATCTGTCAACAATCACCCAAATAGCTTCAAAATTCTTACTTGTCCTCGGCAAACCAGAAACAAAATCCATACTGATACTATCCCACTTCCACTCTGGAATAGCCAACGGTTGCATTAGCCCAGACGGCTTCTGATGCTCAATCTTTGACTTCTGACAAGTCAAACAGGAATAAACAAAACTCGCAATTTCTCTTTTCATTCCCGGCCACCAAAATAACTTTTTCAAATCATGATACATCTTCGTAGCTCCAGGATGAATACTCAGGCCACTACGATGTCCTTCCTCCAGAATACTCTTCTTAAGTTCGGTAACATCCGGAATACACACCCGATTACCAAATTTCAAAACACCATTCTCATCAACTCTGAATTCACCACCTTGACCTTGATTCACTAAAGTCAACTTATCAACCAAAAGTACATCGGATTTCTGACCCTCTCTAATCTCATCCAGAATACTACTCGTTAACTTCAACATTCCCAATTTAACACTATTGCGAGTGCTCTCACACACCAAACTCAAGTCTCTAAACTGCTCAATTAAATCCAATTCCTTAACCATTAACATAGACATATGCAATGATTTCCGACTCAATGCATCAGCCACTACATTTGCTTTACCCGGGTGGTAATTCAACCCGAAATCATAATCCTTCAGAAACTCTAACCATCTTCTCTGTCTCATATTCAGCTCTTTCTGATCAAACAAATACTTTAAACTTTTATGGTCACTGAAAACTTCAAATCTTGACCCGTACAAATAATGCCTCCATAACTTCAGAACAAACACCACAGCTGCCAACTCTAAATCGTGCGTCAGATAGTTCCTCTCATGAACCCTCAGTTGTCTCGAAGCATAAGCTATAACCTGCTTATTCTGCATCAACACACCACCCAAACCCAACAATGAAGCATCACAGTAAACCTCAAATAATTCCGACGGACTCGGTAATATCAGAATAGGAGCAGTAGTCAACCTTCTCTTTAACTCTTGGAAACCTTCTTCACATTTTGAGTCCCAAACAAACGCTTGCCCCTTTCTGGTCAACATCGTCAACGGTAACGCCAACTTAGAAAATCCCTCAATGAACTTCCTATAATAACCTGCAAGTCCAAGAAAACTCCTTATCTCAGAAACTGACTTCGGAGCTTCCCACTTAGATACCGCTTCTATCTTAGAAGGATCAACAGCAACACCACCTCTTGAAATCACATGACCAAGAAAACTAACCTCTTCTAACCAAAATTCACACTTGGATAATTTAGCAAATAACTTCTTTTCTCGCAGAACTCCTAAAACCACTCTCAAATGTTCAGCATGCTCTTCTTCAGATTTCGAATACACCAAAATATCGTCAATAAACACCACAACAAACTTATCTAGGTACGGATGGAAAATCCTATTCATATACTCCATAAATACTCCAGGCGCATTAGTCACACCAAAAGGCATTACAGAATACTCATAATGTCCATACCTTGTTCTGAAAGCAATCTTCTGAATATCCTCAGTTTTCACACGTATCTGATGATACCTAGATCTCAAATCTATTTTGCTGAACACACTCTCCCCAACCAACTGATCCATCAAATCATCAATCCTCGGCAAAGGATACCGATTCTTGATCGTCACTTTATTCAGTTGCCTGTAGTCCACACACAGCCTCATAGTACCTTCTTTCTTCTTAACCAATAACACTGGTGCACCCCACGGTGACACACTCGGACGAATAAACTTCTTATCCAACAGATCTTCCAGCTGACTCTTCAATTCAGCTAACTCAACAGCAGACATACGGTACGGAGCCATCGATATCGGTCTAGTACCAGGTACCAAATCAATCGAGAACTCAACTTCACGCTCTGGCGGTAATTCATTCACTTCTTCTGGAAACTCATCAGGAAAATCACACACCACGGCTAGATCGCAAATTGCCAGTTTATCTTTAGCCTCCAAAGTCGCTAACAGCATAAACAACTCTGCCCCATCTGCTACTTCCTCATTCACCTGCTTTGCTGATAGAAACAAATCTTTTCCTTCCTCAATCTCAGGAATTATCACAGTCTTATCAAAACAGTTGATAGAAACTCGGTTAAACACCAACCAGTTCATACCCAAGATAACATCAATCTGCACTAGTGGAAGACACACAAGGTCTATCCCAAAGTCTCTACCAAAAATACTCAAAGGGCAATTTAAACAAACTGAAGTAGTAGTCACTGAACCCTTCGCAGGAGTATCAATCACCATACTACCATACATCTCAGATATCTCTAACTTAAGTTTCACAGCACAATCCAAAGATATAAAGGAATGAGTCGCACCTGTGTCAATAATAGCTACAAGAGGAAAGCCATTAATATAACACGTACCTCGGATCAAACGATCATCTGCAAAAGTCTCAGAACCCGATAAAGCAAAGACCTTTCCTCCCGACTGATTCTCTTTCTTCGGCTTAGGACACTGTGGACTGATATGACCCATCTCTCCACAGTTGAAACAAGTTACAGTCTTCAACCGGCACTCTGCAGCCAAATGACCACCTTTGCCACACTTGAAACACTTCATCTCAGCACTGGTACACTCATGGACACGATGTCCAGCCCGACCACATCTATAACACTTAGCAGGGGCACTAGAGTCTCCCCCACTAGGCCTCTTCATCCCACTCTGCTTCTGAAAACCTTTGCCAGCTGCATACGGCTTTCCACGATCATTCTGATTCTTGCCTTTCCTATCAACCCTTTGCTGATAGCTCTCTGCTCTGGCTTTGGAATCCTGTTCAAAAATCCTGCAACAGTCAACCAAGTCAGAAAACACTCTGATCCGCTGATATCCAATAGCCTGCTTGATTTCGGGACGTAACCCGTTCTCAAACTTCACACATTTCGAAAACTCTCCAGCAGCCTCATTATAGGGAGTGTAATACTTTGACAGCTCTGTGAACTTAGCAGCATACTCAGTAACAGACCTGTTACCCTGCTTCAATTCTAAGAATTCTATCTCTTTCTTTCCTCTGACATCCTCTGGAAAGTACTTCCTCAGGAATCTTTCTCTGAACACAGCCCAAGTGATCTCAGCATTCCCAGCAGTTTCCAACTCAGTGCGGGTAGCAACCCACCAATCATCTGCTTCCTCTGACAGCATATGCGTACCGAACCTGACCTTCTGGTTATCGGCACACTCCGTCACTCGGAAGATCCTCTCTATCTCCTTCAACCACTTCTGAGCACCATCTGGATCGTATGCTCCCTTGAACATTGGAGGATTGTTCTTCTGGAACTCACTCAATTGACGAGCAGCTCCCATGCCTACAACATTCGGATTCCCTCCCAGTACTCCAGCTAGCATACCCAGAGCCTCAGCAATCGCAGCATCGTCTCTACCTCTTCCAGCCATTCTATTCTGAAAACCCAACAAGCTAAAACAATAAGTACTGATAGGGTTACACAACACCTATCCCGTACAGGGGAAACAGAATAATTACGACTCGACTCGACCGACTATGCTCTGATACCACTAATGTAACACCCTTCTAAAATACCCCAAATATTTAAATAAAACAACGTATATAAATCAGAGTAATTATGCAATCAAGGGTGTCACACAACATTTCACACCATAATAACTGTCATGCTCTTTTATTAACTCAAAACATAAAACATTTGCACAATACGCAGCGGATAGAGATCAAATCGATCATTCAAAACATGCAACATACTACATGTAAACTGGTTCAACAATCATCAACAACACAATTAAAATGTTCCCTCCCGATGTTACATCTATCAGAGCATGACCCACTAAGGAGACTACACTAGACTCCAAGCATTAGCTTCTACTCAACTCATTGCTCGTTACCTGAAAAATAGTGGTAAGGGTGAGTTCCTCAATCGATATAATAAGCATTATAAAATATCATGTCATGTTAAGTAATTCAACACATTAATCACCCTAATCATATCACACATTCAGTAACGGCACACCAACCCAATTATCATACTCAATACCAACACAATTCATACTCATACTCAATGTCAACACAACCACACGTATAATATTGGAATACATCCATTCATATTATACATCATACATACATTATGCAATGAGACTCCACACATGCGGTACCGACTATTCTTGAACATATAGTTCAAGCTCACCGATCAAATCCAGATACGGCTACTAAGCTCACTAGTCCCACTCATTTGAGACCTAGTGACTCACTCACTAATTCCTCACCATGGGAATTAGCTACAGCCCCAAAGGCTATGCTATGCACACTAATCACCTAGCATGCAAACATCAACAACAAATCCACAATGATTCACTCACTAATTCCTCACCATGGGAATTAGCTACAACCCCAAGGGCTATGCTATGCACGCTAATCATCTAGCAATGCAACATCAACAACAATCCACAATAGACATATGCTCACACTCTAAGCCATACAACAGTCCATTCACGAATACATGCATAATATATACATTCACAGCATTATGCATACCATCAGACATCATCAACACATTTATCAAAACATCATATCATGTCAAATAATTAATCACAGTATTAGCACACTCTACTAATACCTCTACTGCTCAAAACAGCGGGAAATAATCCCTATTACATCGTACACCAATATAGGCAAACCCTCAATCAAGTACACCACATTAAAAAAATCAATTTTTTCCACTCTGCAACAGTGTTAACCGGTTAACGCCCTGGGTTAACCGGTTAACGCAGCACAAACACGCTTCCTGCCCAAAACTTAACAGTGTTAACCGGTTAACGCCCTGGGTTAACCGGTTAACGCAGCACAAACAGCAATATCTCAGCAATCACAACAGTGTTAACCGGTTAACACCCTGGGTTAACCGGTTAATGCAGACAAAACAACAATTTTACACAATACAACACAGTGTTAACCGGTTAACACCCTGGGTTAACCGGTTAACGCAAGACAGAAAGCTGTTCCTGCGCTAACACAAAGCAGAGTGCAGAATTCTCCGCATTTTCCGCCGTTGGGGGACTTCCGGACCTCCGATTCCAATTCCGTAAAAAGCTATACGTCCAGCCAATTACGATTCACACAACTATCGATTCAATTACAGTTTTTAACACAGTTTATCCAACGTAATTTTCAGCATTCACAATCCCAATTAGGGTCAATTCAACGGTTTATCACTATCCATTACATGCTAACCCATAATACCCATTAAACGACGATAAACCCCCCTTACCTGAGTTAATCCGGCAATCTCTAAGCTCCAAGCTTTTCTCTTCTCCAATCTTCTTCCTCTTGCTCTGCCTCTTTGCCCTTCCTCCAATTTCTCAATCGCTTCTCTGTTTCACGTGAAAACTCTTTTTACCAAATGGGATTCTTTTTCCTTATTTCACACTTATATATTTTCCAATTTATATTATTATCCCAATAATAATAATAATTCAATAATTCCAAAAATAATAATAATAATAATCCAATTATCTAATTAAATTAATAATTATATTATTAACTTAATTTAAATAATTATCATATTATTATCGGGGTGTTACATAGAAGCTGCTAATAAGAATATTAAGAAGATTATACAAAAGATGACAGTAACATACAAAGACTGGCATGAGATGTTACCATTTTCTTTGCATGGTTATCGCACTTCAGTACGCACTTCGCCAGGGGAAACTCCTTTCTCTTTAGTCTACGGAATGGAAGCCATTTTACCAGTGGAAGTTCAGATTCCCTCTCTAAGAATTATGAAAGATGCAAGCTTAGATGAAGATGAATGGATTCAGACTCGACTCGATCAGATAAATTTGATTGATGAAAAGAGACTTGCGGCTGTTTGTCATGGGCAGATATATCAGAAGCGCATGACCCAGGCATTTAATAAAAAAGTCAAGAGACAGGTGTATCAAATTGGCGACTTGGTGATAAAGCGTATCATTCTACCACAAGGTGATCCTAGAGGCAAGTGGACTCCCACATACGAAGGGCCATTTGTAGTTAAGAAGGTATTCTCTGGTGGAGCCATGATGCTTTCTACCATGGATGGCGAAGATTTCCCGCATCCCGTGAACGCGGACATAGTTAAAAAATACTACGCATAAAAGAGACCCACTAGGTCGACATATCTAGGCAAAAGTAAGGGCATCCCGGCGAACCAAAAGGGTTCGGACAAAAATTAGGGATAAACATATAAAAATGTACATCCGGCAAGTCGAAAACCTGAAAAGGCGGCTTGGGCAAAAAAGGGTATCCTGGTGGACTGAAAACCTGAAACGGCGGTCCAGGAAAAAATTAGGGATTAAAGCGTATGACTATGTCCCGTTCTCGGTCAACTTCACCAAAGTCAAAGAGACTGAACAAGCCAATCACTTCTATCCGACAGCAAGAGATGAGATGCTTGAAGACATAATAGCAGTAGTAGAATTAAAATCAATAGGACTTTTTTTTTCATAGCTGTTTTTTCTTTGCTTTCTTGACAATTTCCTCTTACTAGGATTTCTGTCTCCTTATATTAAAATTGCTTGTTTATAGGCCCTCTTTCAAAATCAATACAATTTTATTTCCAAAAAGATACTTTTGTTTTACTTTCTCCGTTTTGTTTGCATAAACGTCCATTGATTTAATTCGAATTAATATATGCATTTGAATATGATTGATGTTTACCGAAAATACATGCATAAAATAGAAATAGAAATTACTAAAAGACTTTAGGATCAAGGATAAGGTTTAACCATGCGTTCTAACAAATCCGGTTGCAAATCCTATTCCCCAGCAAAACCAGTTATTCCAAGAAGAAATTGGCACTACTAGACAGACTGGTCATCTCTTTTATCCCCAGTCGGGTTCTGTTGAATATTTCTACCATCAGACAAAAATCAAATATCCTCAGCTAAGAAAGGGTCATCAATACAAATATCTCCAACCAGAATATCGGGATTTATTTTCCCATGGCAAAAAATTTCAGACGCATAATTCATTAATGCATCATTTCACAGCATATACATGCATGCAATGTTCGCATTTATTTTCAAGAGCATAAAACATCTCATGCATCATGACATGGCATGAGGCTAACTCTTTTTTTTCCAGGTTAATTATCCTCCTGATACAGTCAAAATAAAGATTCATTCAGACGGATATCTTTATCGATTACATTCAAGATTCAGATACATCTTTCAGATATAATCCATATGAATATTCATTCTGACAAGCATTCTGATATCCTCCTAATGATGGCATCTTTAAGCCCATCCCAGACACTTATTGCAAATACAACATATACAAATATTATCAGATATAGCCTAACGTACGACTCATTCTGATTCAGCCTAACGTATGGTTCCTTCAACTGTTCCAATACGGTCTAGCGTACGACCCATTTGGATATTCATCCCCTCAGATACTACCTGGCGTACGGTACATTCTGAAATGTAGTCTAGCGTATGACTACCCCTTTTATCATCAGATACAGCCTAATGGACGGCTCATTCTGCTACTCAGATACGATCTAGCGTATGATCCATTCTGATCTTTTATCCTCAGATACAACCTAATGGACGACTCATTCTGCAACTCAGATACGGTCTAGTGTACGACCCAGTCTGGCTCTTCTCATCAGATACTACCTAGCGTACGGTACATTCTGAAATGTAGTCTAGTGTACGACTATTTTTTATCGCCAGATACAGCCTAACGGACGACTCATTCTACTACTCAGATACGATCTAGCGTATGACCCATTCTAATATTTATTTCTCCAGATACAGCCTAACGGACGGCTCACTCTGCTACTCAGATACGGTCTAGCGTATGACCCATTCTGATCCTTATCTCATCAGGTTCAGCTCACCCTAATATCACCTAATGGATGACTCATTATACGGTCTAGCGTACGACTTAGTGTGACACCCATGTCTTTAGATATGGTCTAATGTACGACGCACTCTGAAGCTCTCATCATCAAACTTTCTGGATGGCATCTTTAAGCCCATCTTCATCAAGAATATCTTTTAATTAACAAGTGCAAATTTTTGGGGCATTCTAAGTGTTCAATAATCTTCCACCTCCAGATCACGAATGGCGTACATACCATTCCAATTCTCTCGGTTTAAGAATATTGAACAGGGGCAGCTGTCATACCCCAAAATTTGCCTGTTAATTTTTATGATAAATTGATTCATGCATGACATTCCTTTTACATTTGCATTCATTCATTAGCATACATTCTCATATAAATTATAAATTTTAATTTATTTATTATGTGATACAGATATAAAAAATAATAATAATTTTGGTTATCTGTATGATATAAATAATTATATATATATAAATAAACAAGTTTTAATTTAATGATAAATAAAAATAGATTTGAATTTTAATTGTATAATTAAAATTTTAAATTAATTTTATTTGTTAAAGCTCATTAAATTATAATAACTATTTTTTATAATTTAGTGACTCATGTTCCATTTATTTATTATTTATAAATAGTATTTATTTAGTAACTCACGTTTTTTACTTAATAAAATTTATTTATAAGAGTAACATTTTTTTAAAAGCCCATAAATTATAAAATAATTTTAGTTGATATAAGTAAGAATAATTTTGATTTTTTTTAAATGATGAAAGTAATAATAGAAATAGGTTTAAATTTTAATTCAATTATGTAACTAAAATTTAAATTAATTTTTATTTGTTAAAAGTCATTTAAATTATTCATTATTTATAATAATATTTGTATTTAATAAATATTTAGCAAGGTTAAACCCTAACTCTCCTAAAGTATAGGAAGGGATCCAAATATTTAGCAAGGTTAAACCCTAACTCTCCTAAAGTATAGGAAGGGGTCCAAATATTTAGCAAGGTTAAACCCTAATCCACACCATTATAAATACTTCATATGGCTGCAGCGAGGAGGGGGAGACGAAAAAGAGGAGAGATACATCAGAAGAAGATACACAAGGCAAGGCAAAAGCAAGAAGATTCACGGGCAGGGAAAAGAGAAGCAACCATAAAGCACTCATAGCCTGAATAAGAACAACACACATACAGTGAGCAAGCTAGAAGAATCAAATCCCCAGTAAGTGTTTATTATGGAATTTGCATCCAACATGATTACCTTGCAATACTCCTTAATTCATGCATGAATAATATTAGATATATATATATATATATATATATATATATATATATATATATATATATATATATATATATATATATATATATATATATTGAGATGATGTATTCATGGTTTGGTGGATGTTGATATTGCTTTATTCAAGTATGCATCTATTCTTGATATGTCATAGCATGTTGGAGAAATTCTGTTTGCATGATTAAAGAATTATATATGCCATTTAATTATTATTATATGAGTGTTGTTTCTAGCATGATTATGTTTATTTCACATGTTGTTATTACATAATAATGATGATGATGATATAATGGTGATAATATAAATCCTTGGTTGTCTTTAACATGTATGTGTAAGGTTTGTTTTATCATTATCACTTGCAGTAAAGAGAACTAATACATGAGTAAAATAATATAAGCTTCTTGATTTGTGCATGACTATTTTTATTATTGCATGATGATTACATATGATCTTATTTTATGTGTGTGGTTTGATATAAGATGAAGTTACAGGGTTGTTGTATTCACATGAAAGAAACAGCATGAGAAAAAATAAAGTAGCTTGCCGTAAGAGAGAAAGTTATAACATGCATGGTGGTATGTAGAATTAATAAATGTTTTAGTGAAGGCGAGTAAATAACGAATGAACCAACATGACTCGTTGGTAGCTCCCCCTCACTGCTTTTTACTATGTTTACTCCCTTTCCACTATAATTAATTCACCACTATTTTTCCTATTATTAAAATAAAATCCATTAATTAATTTTCTAATTGATATATTATATTAGTTATTTAAACTAGGATATAATTTAATCTAGTTTATTAATTAAATTTTCATATATCACTTAATTAATTAAAATGGGCTATTTTGAATAATAAAAATCTAATTATTTTTTTTTATTTCTTTTTTTTTAGTTTAATTAGGTTTTATTATTTTGTATGCCCTTTTAATTTTGTACTCGTTAATTAAGATTTAGATATTTTATATCCCCTTTTAAATTATGTATCCCCCATCCCGAAGCCATGTAATAGTGTAGTCTTATTTTTCGCACTTTAATGTTTCCATACTGTGAATGTAACTGTCTAGATGTATGCTAATAGGATTGCATGGAAAGATAAATAATCGAACTTAGATAAATTAATTCAAGATAATATATCTGAATCCAATCATTTCCACACTTGCACCTCTAGGGTAACCCTCTCTTTGTTGCCTTACGGTATTACGGTCATGTCCCGCGAATGTGGGGATACCCTTAGCAAAGACCCATTCGATTCAATCATCATCATCCCTAAACAGATAAGTCATAGTCCCTTCGATCAAAAGGTCAATGTCCCTACAAGATAAATCATAGTCCCTCGAACGTTGCCTTCGAATATATGACCTTGTCCCTCGAACGTTGCCTTCGAATATATGACTTTGTCCCTCGATGACCCTTCATTGTATCCTACGATTAAATGATGATCGTCCCTTCGAATGCTAAGGTATCCTTACAAATGTTGCCTTCAATGACCAATCGACGACCCCACGATGTCCCTTTACATCCAAAGGATAAGACTACTTACTTCTCAATAGTAAGGACAGTTTTACCCTCCTAAGGATATGAAATACCTATAAAGACCTTGGTTAGGTATAACTCTTAAATGCTTGCTCACAACATAAAATACTTTTCACACCTCACACTTTTCAAAACATCTTTTAGAAAATCACCACTTGGTATACATTCGCACCAGAATCATCGCCGAGTTATATTTTTCTAAACATCTTTCAAAATCAAACGAGATAAAGACTTTGTATACATTCGTACAAGAATCATTACAAAGTTAAACTCTCCTTTCAAAATATTTTCTAAACACGCCACATTTCTCAAACACTTTCTCAAACAAGGAAAACATAAGTGAGTTAAGCAATTAAGAGTCCATGGATAATCATGGATACAAAGGGTGCTAACACCTTCCCTTTGTATAATGTACCTCCCGAACTCAAAATCTAATCAAGGTCTTTCCTATTCTTTTCCGCCTTTCCTTATTGGATAAAAGAAAAGTCGGTGGCGACTCTTGCTATCCGCAACATATCTTTTCAAAGCAAAAACACCAAAGTCAGTTCACCGTATCACAGTTATGTTGTTACAAAAGCTATGAGAAATGTTGAAATCTCTGAAAATACTAATAAACCTAGATCTGTTACGACTCTGAGTAAATCTAGTATGATTGTTGCTGAAAGAGACTATGTTGATAAAAATATTTGTGTGTCGATTTCTCAAGTTTTGGATATTGAACCTAAGACTGGTGTTGTGCCAGATGTCTCCACATCCTTGGCCCAAAATGATAACCCTACTGAAACCCCTCTTGATAAATCTAATGGAAATGTTTCTACTCAGTCCCTTGAAAAATCAGAAGAAAAAGATGATTCTGATGGCATGTATGGGGATTTATCGGACAAAAAAGAAAACTATGATGAGAAGAAGGATCAATCTACATACAATGTGAATTTAGATGATTTGGAATCTGATGATGAGCCTATTGGTAAGAGATTGGATCTAGGAATAGCTAAAAGGTTAAAGAGTAGGAAAGGGAAAGCAGTTGAGTCCTCTAGAAAGCCCTCCAAATCTCTCAAGAGAAGTACTAGTGTTGGACCTACAAAAGGGTGGAGCAAGGTTGTTACTCATGTCACCAAAAAGACATCCCTGAAGAGGAAGAAAGTCTCATATAGTTCTAATGAGTCTGACTGTGATATCTAACATGATGCTCAAGACATCATTTCTGCTATAAGAAAGAAAACTTATGGGAAGAAGATTCCAACAAATATTCCTGAAGTTCCAATTGACAACATCTCATTTCACTCTGTGCTGAATGAAGAAAATGGAAATTTGTTTACCAAAGAAGATTGGATTTGGAAAGAGAACTTGGCAAAGATGCCTTTGAGTAAAAAGAAGTGATGGGTCTTTTTCAAAATGTGACTGGATTTGGAAAGTGTTATGAAATGCTTGTTAAAGAATTCATTATGAATATCTCTAAGGAGTGTGATAACAAGATGGGTAAGGAGTTTAGAAAGATATATGTAAGAGGAAAGTCTGTGGAATTCTCTCCTGAAATTATAAACAGACTTTTGGGTAGAAGTGAAAAAGAACAAGCTGAAGTGGAAGTTTCTGACAATGTCATTTGTAGAGAAATCATGACAAAGCAAGTAAAGGAATGGCCTAGAAAAGGGAAGTTGTCAGCAGGTTGCTTGAGTGGAAGTATGCAGTACTTCACAAAATTGGAGCTGCTAATTGGGTGTCAGCTAATCATACATCTAACATTGCTACAGGATTTGGTAAGTTCATTTATATTGTAGGGACTAAAACAAATTTTGACTTCGGATCCTATGTCTTTGAACAAACAATGAAGCATGTTACCTCCTTTGCTATGAAAATGCTTATAGCCTTTCCCTGATTAATTCATGGTGTTATACTGAGTCAACACCCAAGTATTTTTCTCATTTCTGATATTGCCTGCAAAAGAGATCCCCCTCTACCAATACATTATAGATTGTTCACGGGGAAACACGTTCCATATATTGTCATGACGTCTGGCCAGAAACCTACCAGTTCTACTACTAGGACACGAATCCTTGCTGAACTAAAAGACATCTGCAAAACCTTGGATGGAACTATCAAAGTTTGTACTGAAAGGAAGAGTAGGCTTGAGATCCTGATAGAGGCTTTGTCTGAAGAATGGGCTGAGGGAAATCTGGAAGGTGATAATGCAGATGAAGAAGATGCTAAAGAGAAGGTGTTGATACTAGTGATGATGAAGAGATAACCAACAATGATTAATACTGAAGTGTTCTGATTCTTCTATGTTTTTTGTGTGCTTCTAATTGTTCCTTTTTGTAGGTTATGCCCTGAATATTTATGCACTTTAAGTGCTCTTGATCTGTAACTTAACTGATTGTTTGCTCTGCTACTTCTAAGTTTGATTGTGTTTGTCAATCTTTTGGCTAAAAATGGGGAATAGTTCTTGTGGTCTTTTTGATAGCCCTGCCATGAGTCCTGCCCCTTGAGGGGGATTTCTTATGGAGGGGGAGTAGCTCTTGCAATTGTTATGCTACTCAAGGGGGGTATATGCTTTTCTAGATTATGGTGATATGCTAGTTCGCGTGGGATGTTAGTTTTAATGAAGTCATAACAAATGTCTTGACATCCTGATTGAGAGAATTTATTTTTCTCTTAAGCGGGTTCTTCATGTGAGAGTTTAATTCTCTCTGATGTGAGGATACATTTTTTTCTACTGTGCTTGCCTCTGTTGTTTTTGGTTTGAAGAAGATCATGTTTTCTTATGCATGTGTGTTGTTTATATTGCTCCTTATTGTTGTGATCTTTACCCTCTTTCTAGTTGGGTTATGAATAGCTTGTTTTAGCCAAAATTTACCAATAGGGGGGGGGGGGATTGTTAAGTCTAGTGTGTAAGGATTGACTGCATTTTGGAAAAACGTGTATTCAAGCAAGATGTTGGACAAGATGTCCTGACATGTTGGTTCAACATCGGAGTGTACCCTGTTTCAGTTTCTTGAAAGATTTGTTTCTATCGTGAGATATCTGAAGATCCTCTGAAGGTTTATTTCACGAGTTATGTGGTTAAAGAAACACATGTTTTAAAAGCAAAGGGTTATTTGTACTTTGCCTTATTTCCGAAGTAAGGATGTCAATACATTTTAGGAAACATCCGATATGATTGGATTCAAATTTGCAGAAGATTGTGCAGTAGTTCTTGGATCTGCTGTTGATCAAGCCCAAACCCATGCATTTCTAGTGATATTTAAAGATTGATTATAAACCTAAGAATGCAAAGAAGCAGTGTTGTATATTGTCTTTGTTAGGGTTTAGGTGTCTTTGTTATTTGCGAGCCATTCGAGTATCTCTTCGATACTTGAATTTGACTTGTTTTATTGAGTTGTAATTGTGAATCACTCATGAGTTTTTAAGCAAGAGTGAATTCTGCTTTATTGGAAGTGTGTCCTCTATTTTCTGATAGAAGTCGTTGTCAATATTGTGTGATTGAAGAGAAGTGGGACGGGTCTCATATCTAGAAGAATCTTGGATAGAAACCTCCACGAGTAGAGATTAGGTGAGAAATTTATAAAACATGAGGTTGTTTAGAACTACGAACTAATTATGTTATAGTGGACTTCCTTCATGGCTTGGATGCCCCCAAATGTAGGTGACATTGCACCGAACTGGGTTAACAATTATTTGTGTTATTTACTTCCTGCTACTTACTTAAACACTGATATTGTTTGTGTTGTGACAATACGTTGACCCTGGTGTCGTGACATCGTATATGACATATGGGATCTGCATACCAGAATTTCAATTATTATTGTTGAATTGTAATTCCTTATGCCAAAGTAGGTATTTTTCAACAGAAACAAGGATGTGTCGAAACATGTAGTGTGCGTCGAGTTGTATTAGATATCGAAGTGTCGAAGTAGGTTGTTTGACACATGATTTTGACTTAGACCAAAATAGGTATTTTGGGCCTTTGTAAATTTTGGGCTTTAGCATATAGAGCAAGCTAGGTTAATTATAAATAGAGAGAGTAACCATTATTTTCATAACAATCTTGTAATCACTTGTAATTGCAAAACTAACGATATTTTCTACAGGCCGTGGGCAGAGAGAGACTCTGCAGAAATCATCTTCTTCCCTAATTTCTGTCAAACCATAATCTTCTTTCTTATTCAATTTTATTTTCTTGTTTTCGTCATCATTGTGAAGCGATACAATCTTGCAACCAAGGTTAGTTGATTCACTTGAGTGAAGAGTGAAGAACAAGTGGGAATTTGATCGGTGGATTGAATCTTATTCATCAAGATTAACTCGGAATTACTCAAAGTTTTGGGTTTAATTCCAACATATGGTATTTAGAGCACTAGCTGAGCGATTCATGGGAAGCAAAACACGATGGTGATAAATAATCTGAATGAGCATTTTTTGGAGGGTTTCCCAATTCCGAAGAATCAGAATTATGAGAATTGGTGCAAGTAGATGAATGTTATCTTTTGCTATCAAAATCTTTGGGATCTTGCGAAGGAGGAATTGAGACTGCTTGCAACAAACGCGAAGAATGAAGAAAAAGTTGCACACAAAGAATTGCAGAAGAAAGATTATAAATCTCTCTTTATAATTCATCAATGTGTCGATTCTGACAATTTTGAAAAGGTTAGTGATGTTGAATCATCGACAGAAGCGTGGGAAATTATTGAAAAATCGTTTGGAGGCGGAGAGAAGGTGAAAGAGGTGAGGTTACAAACTCACAAAAGAACGTATGAGTTGCTTCAGATGGAAGACAATGAAAGCATAATTGATTTCTTCACTAGGATTACAAAATTGGTGAATCAAATCAAGGTATATGGAGAAGTGTTGACATCAAGATCAGTTGTTTCAAAGATCTTGAGGTCATTGGATCCTAAGTTCGACCATGTAGTAGTAGCCATAGAAGAGTCGAAAGATTTGTCAGCATTGATAAAACAAGAGCTTCAAGGGACACTTGGATCTCATGAACAAAGAATGGTTGAAAGAGTTGCAGGCAAGTCGAAGAGCGATGTGGCTATGCAGGCACAATCAACAAGAGAAAAGAAAGTCAAAGGGAAGTGTGTCGACAACAAGGGTAGATGAGGCTACAACAATTCGACTAGTCGAAATCAGCAAGAAGGAGGTTGATTGAACCAGAGAAGACCCTTATAATAAAGCAACCAAAGATGTGGTGGTGCAGGTAGAGGAAGAAGTGGTGGTCAAAAACTGAAAAAAGTCACATTCAGTGTTTCAATTATCAAAAGTATGGTCATTACTCTAGTGATTGTCCTGAAAAACAAAAGAATCAAGATAATGATGCAAAGTTTACAAAGCATGAAGAAGAAGAGATGTTGTTAATGGTCACAACAAGAGATGAAGAAAAATTCTAGGACCAATGGTACTTTGACTCAGGATGCTCATCACACATGACTGGTAGGAAAAATTGTTTTGTCAACATGAAACCCTCAATGAAGAACATGGTAAAATTTGCAAATGAAAATACTTTAGCAGCTGAAGGTATTGGTGATGTTATGATTATGAGGAAAGATGGCAAAAAGTTAGTAATTTCCAATGTACTGTACATACCAGACATGAAAAGAAATTTGCTTAGCATAGGGAAGTTGGTAAAAAAAACTACAAAGTGTCGATTGAAGATAATATGATGAGAGTTCTCGACTTAGGTGGAAGGTTAATCTTGAAGGCACCTATGTCTAAGAATAGAACCTTCAGGATTGAACTTAATGTGATGGAGCACAAGTGCCTTGCAACTGCAGCTAGCAGGGATGAATGGATATCACACTAAAGACTTAGCCATCTCAATTTCAAAGACATCAGAGATCTGAAAAGAAGAAACATGGTTGCAGTGTTACCAGAAATTGACATCCAAATAAAATGTGTGAAGGATGTGTACAGGAGAAGTAGCACAATAACAAATTCAACAAAGATACATGAAGCAGGTCGTAGGCAATTCTTGAAGTCATATACTCTGATGTGTATGGTTCTATCCAGGTCATTCGATTGGAGGTAATAGATACTTTGTCACATTCATAGATGATTTCAGTCTAAAATTATGGACTTACCTGATCAAGAAGAAAAGTGAAGTGATCAAGGTATTTGCCAAGTTTAAATCTATGTTCGAAATACAAATTGGTCGAAAGCTCAAGATTCTAAGGACTGATGGTGGTGGAGAGTATGTGTCAAAAGACTTCGACAAACTATGTGAGAAAGAAGGGATTATGCATGAGGTGGTGCCACCTTACACTCCAAAATAGGAAGTAAATCGACACAAGGCAAGACTTGTGGTGAAAGGATTTCTTCAGAAGGAAGGAATCGACTTCGATGAAGTTTTTGCACTTGTTGCTAGGATCGAAATAATCAGGTTGATTGTTGATCTAGCAAACATGAACAACTGGCACACATGTCATATGGATGTGAAATGCGTGTTCCTGAATGAACCCTTAGATGAAGAAGTGTATGTTGCACAACCAGCAGGGTTTGTGAAGCCTGGCGAAGAAAGCAAGTATACAAGCTGCATAAAGCCCTATATGGATTTAAGCAAGCTCCAAGAGCTTTGAATAAGAAGATAGACAATTTTCTAAGGGAAAAGGAATTTGCAAAGTGCACAACTGAGCATGGAATATATGTAAGAAGAAGCAATAATGAATTACTTATACTATGTCTCTATGTTGATGACGTGTTAATAACAGGAAGTTGCAAGAAGGAGATCGAAGACTTCAAACATGACCTAAGTAAGGAGTTTGAAATGTTTGACTTAGGAAATCTCTCATACTTTCTTGGCATCAAATTCTACAAGAGTAGTAGAGGCTTGATAATGCACCAAAGAAGATATGCAGGCAAAATACTCAAGAGATTTGAGATGCAAGAATACAATCCAACTTCAACTCTAGATGAGCCCAAATTGCAACTGTCGAAAGACACAAATGAAGATGATGTCGATCCAACGCAGTAACGAAGACTCGTTGGATCACTTCGATACCTTTGTCACACAAGGCATGATCTAGCATACAGTGTAGGTATAATGAGTAGATTCATTTAGAAGTCAAAGGTATTACACCTAGCAGCAACGAAGAGGATTCTAAGGTATCTGAAAGGAACTCTCGACTATGGAATTATGTTTCCTGCAGCTGATGAAGGAAAATAATGCAAGCTAGTGGGATACACCGACTCAACTTGGTGTAGTGATGTTGAGGATAGAAAATCCATAGCTGGTTATTTGTTTATGCTAGATGGTGCGCCAATTGCTTGGAGTTTGAGAAAGGAACCAGTTGTGGCATTGTCGTCGTGTGAAGCAGAGTACATAACTGATTCTCTTTGTGCATGTCAAGCAACATGGATGGTGAATCTAGTCGAAGAGATTACAGGGAAGAATCATGGAGCAATTACCATGAAGATCGACAACATGTCTGCTATCAATCTAGCGAAGAATTCGATAGCACATGGGCGAAGCAAGCACATCGAAATATGGTTCCACTATCTTTAAGAGCAGGTAGCAGAAGAGAAGCTAAACTTGGAACACTCTAGAACTGAGAATCAGATTGCAAATATCATGACGAAGGAGTGCAAATCGAAGTGTTTGAGAAGTTAAGATCTATGATGAATGTAGATAGCTTAGACACAACCAATTAGATGATGTGTTGAATTATAATTCATTGTGTCGAAGCTGGTAGTACTTGACAAAAACAAGGATGTGTCAAAACATGTAGTGTGCGTCGAGTTGTATTAGATGTCGAAGTATAGAAGCAGGTTGCTTGACACAATTTTGACTTAGACCAAAATAGGTATTTTGGGCCTTTGTAATTTCCGAGCTTTAGCTTAAGGAGCAAGCTAGCTCAATTATAAATAGGGAGAGTAATCTCTATTTTTATTATAATCTTGTAATCACTTGCAGTTGCAAAATTAACGAGATTTTCTACAAATAGTGGGCAGAGAGAGACTCTGCATAAATCATCTTCTTCTCCAATTTCCGTCAAACTCTAATCTTCTTTCTTATTCAATTTTTTTTCTTGTTTTCATCATCATTGTGCAACGATACAATCTTACAACCAATGTTGATTGATTTACTCAAATGAAAAGTGAAGAACAAATGAGAATTCAATCGGTTGATTGAATCTTGTTCATCAATATTGATTCGAAATTACTCAAAATTTATGGTTTAATTCCAACAATTATAATGCATAATTAAAGTTATAAACTTTTAAATAAAATAATTTGCTTTCAATTCAACTATTAAAATTATTATGACATGCTTAAATTAGTGGCCGATCTTAGAGTACAAAACTATTATTGCAAGGTTGGTAAAATTACAAAAAATTAAATAAATAAAAATGATATTATTTGGAGTCATCACAATACTTAAGTGGAAACTAAAAAAATTCTAGCAAAAAGTTATATTGAAACTTTTTTTTTATTCCTAGTATGAGACTTTATTCTTCCTTAGTGCATTACTCTAGTATGTCTACATTTGTTTCTAACGCACTTATACCTACGACTAGCAGTTCTTGATGGACAATCATTATCAGTTACACAACCAATTGCCACTGTAATGAAAAAACATAACAAAATAATGTTACTAAAATGAGATTAAAGATTATATGTGAACTATTAACTATAGAACGAATTTATAAAAGGATGGAAAAATAAGTTACCAGCAGCACCAATGTTCTTTGGAACAAGGAAAAGAAATAAAATTATAGCATACACAAATTTGAGAATTTTAGTCATATTTTCTCTCTTTACATGTAGTAAATAGAATATTATTCTCTTATATAATGTATAAAACACATGTTGCTATAAAAAACTAAAAAATTTAGTGCTTTAGAATTTGAATAAAAAAAACCCTCCTATTAAATTATAATATTTTAAAGTGTCTCTTAAGGAGATCAAAATGTTATATTTACAAAGACGGTAATTTAAAAATTTTGCTAATAATTTGAATCCATGTTTTCAACTAACTTTTAAACTTTTAATGATGGAAAGGGTTTTTTATAATAATAATAATAATAATAATAATAATAATAATAATAATAATAATAATAATAATAATAATAATAATAATAATAATAATAATAATTCACAATGAGCATGACAACAGTTATACATAAAATGAACGAATTTTGTATGATTTTATATATGTTAATATTTTGATTATAGAGAAATAGTATAACATTTTGTAGTAGCATGATTCCATCAATATACTCGTTAACATTTTTTTAATGATTCACATTCATATACATAATATATTGGTATTTTTTTATGAATGGTAATTATCATTAATACTTTTGTGAATTTCTACATTGATTTAGCGGTAAAATCTATATATTAATATACAAAACTATATGCTATTGATTTCTAAACAAAAACTTGAATGTGAAAATACATCATTAGGATTAACTGACAACTCAATTATGTTGGCATCTTAGTAATCCAACAAACATGTGTAAGATGATAAGATATATTTATAAATTCACCGAAAGAAAAAAGGAAAAGAAAATTTACCAACCATATTATAGCACCTTAAATGATCTGATTATAGGATAAATCTCCATACCTACCAATTGGGGTGGATGAACAAATCAGCATGCCCTATACTAAATCACTAAAATAATCACATATCATTGTAATAGTTACCGAGACAAATAGACATGACTTAAACTGAATCATGGGAAAAATCACCATATCCACATGACTAGAATGCTGGGATAAATTATCATATCATGCCATGAATAATCACACATTCATCATTGGGAATATCAGATAATCTTGTATTCCACTGTTGGGATCTTTGTATAAATCACACATCCTTCAAATAAGTACCAAGAAAACTCACACATCCTTTAATAAATTACAAAGATAAAATCACACTTCCTCTTATTGTATAGTGGAATAATTATTTGCTAGAGATTTTAATCTAAATGTTGCACCGGGAGACTTCTACACATTCACTTTGATATACATGTTGTTCTTTTTGATTGACTGCATTTTATAAAACAATATGGAGTGTACAAGATGTTTTGGTGAAGAAAGGACACATGTGGGACCATGTTCCAGCATGTGTGCGACATGTGGCCTTGTTCAACATGCCATGGTTGTTGTTGTTATGAGCAAAATTTATGGTTGTGTTTCAATCAAATTTGTTGCTATCTTTTAGCAATGCGTGAATTAAATTTGTTTGACAGGTTAAAAGGATCAAATTAAATCAATTAGATATTTAAATTTGAATCAAATCAAATCTTTTTGTTGGAGGTTTATGAAAAACAAATCAAAATTGGATCCTCTATAAATCTGGACGTGATCATATCTTATGCACATTGGAGAAAAGCCCAGAAGATTGCATTGCTACTTAAGGAGACTCAAATCTAACATTTAAAGTGTGTGCAAGTATGGAAGAATCTTTGTGTTAGGATTTACATTTTGAGTCTTTGTTTGTGTTATTGTTTGTGCACTACTCTAGTGTCGGCATTCATATCTAAAGGCATGAAGTTTTCTTTGTTAGTTGAGTTGTAATTCAATAATCAATATTTTGGTTATTGTATTGATCATTAGGGTTAGTGATTGAGAGAAAGTGAGAGGGGTCTCATATTTAAGGTGAGTCCTAAATAGAAAGACATGAGTAGAATTAAGAAGAGAGACATTAAACAAGGGCTGTTCATCTAAGATACTTATTACTAATTCTATTGATAATGAATTTCTTTTCTTGTGAACATTATTATTGAGTGTAATGTTAAGGCAACAAGGAGTATAGAAAGGTGTGTGATAGAGGAAAATGTGTGAATTTTTCACCTTCAATTATTAATGATTATTTTGGCGAAGCAATTATGCATGGTCTGATAAGGTTCTCTATATTGACAAGATTATGACCAAGGAAAAGGAAGATGGTGATGAGGAAGAAGAGGAAACTGCAAGTGAGGATGAAGAAGAATATTATGTTGAAGCATGGAAGTATAATAAAATTATGGAGTTTCTTAGTGATGATCAGTTGTTGAAGACAATGCTAAATATTGGATTTTGTATTCCTCACGGAGTGCTGAATTTTAGGAACAAGCTATTTGTTGGAAAATATGCCCTAGACATTAGGCCTTTCAATGTTTCTGTTATTGATGATTTTGGTTTTTAAAATATGCTAAGTCTTCAATCAAAAGAAATATATTGTTGCATCATTCGTTTTTTGTACTAGGTAGGAACTCATGCTACCTTGGAATATGGAGAATGTTGTCTTTGTCAATTTGTTAAACAGCTTGAGTTTCATGGCATCCAACCACTTATTAGTGTTTGCTATCTAATATGTGATATTTTGAGTGTTCAAAAGAAAAACATTGTTATTTGTGACGATGAGATTGGTGTTGCCCCAAATGTTTTGACTTTAAGTTACATACTGAATGTTGGGAAAGATGTGGATGACCTTGTGTCTGACATCTGTCTTCTGATACACATATATGAAACTGATATGGTTTTTTATGGAGAAACGTTGAAACATTTCCACCTTAACTTGTTGTTACTACTACTGCATCTTTGTGGGGGAGATGAGGATATGATGGTGTTGTTTATATTTAGTGTTCATAAGAAGTTGTGAGCTGTTGTTTTCTCTAAGCTCATGCTTATAGACCGTTTTTGGTTTCGTCGTGCTGAAGAATGTCTAGAAGAATCTGCACAACATCTTGCTTGCTGCTTATTTTATGGCGGTCATATATCCTTTGTCTCTTTTGAGGAAAATAGGGGGAGAAAAAGAAAAGGGCACACTTTTTTTAATATATGTTATTTGTGCTTTCACTTAAAAATAACCAAATGGAGAGCAAGATGTTTTAACATATTCTATGACATCCTGGCCCATGTGTTTTTCATATGGTTCATACTAAGTTTTGTTGTTCTTGTCGAGCAAGATGTTCAGAATTGTCATGTGACATCTTGGCATGAGTGTTATACGTAGTGGATTCTCATGCACTTCATAGTTGTTTCAAGATTTGTTGAGTCCAAGTTTCTGCTAAAGTTGTTTAACATAAAGATTTGGTTGTAACCAACTTGTTGTAAAAGATGTTTGGAACATGTTATGTGACATCTTGAATAGCGCGAACTTCTCTTACTGCACAAAATGTTCGCTTCAACATTTTAATTAGAAAACCTATATTAATTCTGTTATTCCATATTTGGTACTCAGTTGTGTTCTTAGATTATGATTGTTGCTCTGGTTTTCACTTTCTAACCTTTGTCAAATTGTGGCAAAGGTAAAGTAAACCAACACACAAATATTTTCTACTCTAAACTACGGAGCTCTGATTCTTCATCATCCGAAGAATGATACATAGTCACAAGGGTCACAATCCTTGGCGAGCACAATAATAAAAAATCCAAAACCCAATTCTTTCAATTTCTTTAGAAAATAAACACAATAAACAAGATAAATACCCACATACACAGACAAACTAAATGGTTCCCATGGAGTATCATGGATGTGAGGGGTGCTAATACCTTCCCCTTGCGTAACCGACTTCCGAACCCAAGTCTCGGTTGCAAGACCGATTTTCTATCCGTAATTTTGCACTTTCTATGTGCATACCTTTTTCCCGAGGGTTTTATCGACTATTTTCTCTCCCCTCTCCCAAAGAGGAAATCCAATAAAATTTGGTGGCGACTCTTATGTTTCTTTTTAACAGTCAGTTCCCGGTTTCGTTATCGCGTGAAATCTCTGGTAGCGACAACCATTATGCAAGATATAACTGCATTTTGATATTTCAACTCTACCCTCCAACAAATATTTGTATTGCCTATATAAAGGAGATTTGAAGAATGAAACAGTGCCAAGCTACGCTACACATTCTAAGAATTCATCTACGTAAATAGTGCATTTGTGAAATATTTTGAGAGAAAAGAAAACACACACTAGAACTTTCGTTCATACTCTTCATAGAATATATTTTTTGTGAGAAACTTGTATTCATTTGTGTATTCTTCTTTTTGAGAAGCATTTTGTAAACACATATTTGTATTTCAACCTATTTAATTATGTTTTCCTTGAGTGACTAGGGTTTAGTTAGAATACTCAAGAAGATATTGATTGTAGGTCTTTATGTTGTAATAAGTTTGGTTATAGTGGACTAAGTCCTTGTTGATAAGGCGAAATAACCTTGGCGGATGGACTGGAGGTGGCTTTGCTAACAACGAACCAGTATTATTATTTCATTATTTTTATTCTCTTATTTCATTTTGTTGTGTTGGGTTGAAAAAGTTTTCATTTTTAAAAACCCAATTCAAACCCCCATTTCTTGTGTTTCTTGTCACCTTCAGTATATGCTTTAGTTAATATTGTTGATTTTTCTAGATATTCTTGGACACTATTTTTAGTAGAGAAAAACGATGCTTTCAAGGCATTCAAAATATATGCAAAGAAAGTGCAAAACGGAAAAATCCTTGAATATTACATCAATTAGATGTGACCATGGTGGAGAATTGCATAATGCATCATTTAAAGAGTTTTGTGAGGAACATAACATCTTTCATAACTTTTCAGCACCAAGGACTCGTAAATAAAATGGAGTGGGTGAAAGAAATAATTGATCCCTAGTTGAACTTGCAAGAACCATGCTAAGTGACTCTACTCTACCAAAATACTTTTGGGCGGATGCGGTAAGCATGGAATATTATGTAAGCAATTGGGTTATCATAAGGCCGATATTCAAAAAGACTCCATATGAACTCTTCAAGGGAAGAAATCCAAACATCTCTCACTTTCATATTTTTGGATGTAAATTCTTTGTCCTCAACAATGACAAAGACAATCTTGGTAAGTTCGACGAGAACAAAAAAAAAGGTATTTTTATTGGCTACTCTCTCTCAAGTAAGGCTTACATAATTTACAATAAAAACTTTAAATATTGAAGAAGATATTCATTTATATTTTGATGAATCTAGCCCCTATAAGGAGGATATAGTTGTATGTAATGTTGATGATGATATTTTAGAAATTCCTATAGATGGCATTTCCAAAGATGATAATATTGAACAGTCCGGACACAAAGAGGAAATCATTCAACATGAGAAGAACCAAAATAATATCCCTCGAGAATGGAGAGCACATAGAGATCATCATATTGATAACATCATTGGAGACATAAATAAGGGAGTCTATACGTGTATAGATCTTAAAGATGTTTTCCTAAACATGGCATTTGTTTCTCAAGTTGACCCTTCTAAAGTAAAAGAAGCCTTAGATGATGACCAATGTATTCTAGCTATGCAAGAGGAACTAAATAAATTTGAAAGAAACAAAGTATGGGATTTGGTTCCTATACTAAAAAATAAGCATATCATTGGAACTAAATGGATTTTCAAAAATAAGCTAGATGAAAATGGTATCATCATAACGAATAAAACAATATTAATGGACCAAGGCTATAATCAAGAGGAATGTATAGAATTTGAGGAAACATTTTATTTTATTGATAGACTAGAGGCAATTAGATTATTGTTAGCATATGCTTGTTCTTTGAATTTTCAGTTATACTAGATGGATGTCAAAAATGCATTCTTTAATGCACATATACTTGAAGAATTTTATTCAAGTCAATCACCATGATTTGAAGACTTCAAACATCCATTTCATGTGTAAAAACTCAAAAAGTCCTTGTATGGATTTAAGCAAGCACCAAGAGCATGATATGACATGTTAAGTAATTTTCTTTATGAAAAAGGCTTCAAAAAGAGTAAAGTTGACACTACTCTCTTTATCAAAAAAATTAATAAACACATTCTCTTAGTGAAAATCTATGTAGATGACATCATATTTGGATCCACTAATGAATTCTTATGTGTAGAATCTCCATCCATAATGAAAGACGAATGTGATATGTTCATGATGGGTAAATTTAAATACTTCCTTGGGTTGCAAATTAAACAAGAAAATAATGACATATTCATCAATCAATCTAAGTATTGTAAAGAGCTTCTTAAATGATATGACAAGGATATTTGCAAAGAAATTGCTACACCAATGGGATCTAGCACATATGTTGCTCAAGACGAATCTGATGTTCCAGTTGATATCACCAAATATCAAGGTATGGTTGATTCTTTGTTATATCTAACAACAATTCATCCTAATATCATGTTTAGTGTATGATTGTGTGCAGGTTATCAAACATTTCTAAAGGAATCTCATCTCTCTATTGTGAAAAGAATAAGTAAGTATCTCAAAGGGACAACCAATGTCGGGTTATGGTACCCAAAGACTGTGTATGTAGTCTTGTTGGTTTTTCTGTTTCAGATTATGTAGGATGTAAGACGTATAGGAAAAACACTAGTGGAACTTGTCATATTTTAGGAAATTCTCTAGTATCTTGGTCATGTAAAAAGAAAGCTTGTGTGGCACTTAGTACCATAGAAGTAGAATATATTGCTGCTGGAAGTTGTGCACATATAATTTGGCTAAAGCAACTACTTTGTGATTACTATGTAAACCTAGGGTGCATCTCATTGAAATGTTAAAAAATTATGCGATCAACATTTCAAAAAGTTCGATCATGCATTCAAGAATCAAGCATATTGACATAAGACATCACTTCTTAAGGGATCATGTACTCAAAGGCGATATGGAGATATCGTTCATAGACACATATAATCAATTAGTTGATATCTTTACCAAGCCTCTACCAAAAGATGCATTCTTCAAAATTCGATGAGAACTCAGAATTCTAAATGAGAGTGATATCTAAAGGTATGCATACTTAAGTGAATTCACAATTCCATTTGTGAATTAACATAACTATATTTCTTAATAAATTCTAATTATGTGTTTTATATATATATATATATATATATATATATATATATATATATATATATATAATATATATATATATATATATATATATATATCTATATATATATATATATATATATATATATATATATATATATATATATATATATATATATATATATATATATATATATATATATATATATATATATATATATATATATATATATATATATATATATATATATATATATATATATATTCTGCAAATTTTATGAATTTCTCAAAAAAAATTAGTCATGCAATCGGTTGTCATGCACGGAAATTGCAAAAAGAAAAATTAGAACATAGAGTTTATGAAAGTTGTGACAATTTATTGTCATATAGGTGCAACCAATTGTCATGCGTGCAAACTTCATTTTTTTAAAAACAGAATCCTTCCACTTTTTTGAGGAAATCGATTGACAGGTCCTTACAATCGATTATCGCTAACAAAATTTTCAATTTTTTTATCGAATTCTATTCCAATCATCATTCTTCTTTCTCCACACTATAAAAGCCAAAGGACTCTCACTTGTGGTCAAACCCTAGCCGCCCCATTTTTCAATTTTTTTTATCTCCCTCTATAGTAAAAAGAGGCGCAACCTTTTACGCAAAAAAGGGCTCCACTTTTCAAACTTCATCTTCTCCAAAGTTTCACAAACTCCATTAAAGGTTCAACTCTTACTCTTCATCAATAATATGTCTTCTTCAAGGAAATGATTTATAAAAATTCCGTATTCAAACAAAGACAACAGTTTGTGGATTTCTTCCAAACCAAAACTCTAAATTGCACAAAGGTTTGATGGTCTTGGTAACTTTCATTCTCCCTATTTTAGTTTTCCTCTTCAAATAAGAAATTAGAAATTTGCTTAATTGATTGGAAGTTATGGAACATATTATCCTGATTTAGTTAGAGTATTCTATCGTAACATGAAAGTTAAGGATGATAGGATAAGTTAAAATGTGAAGGGTGTCCTTATCTCCTTCTCAGTAAACGAGTTAGGAGAATGTCTAGGTATACCATATGATGGGTGTGAAAATTAAATTAAACCTTGATGCTCAATTGCTTGGTTTTATGAAAAAGGACATCTATTATATGATAGTTAGGATATATGAACATGAGTTTATTCAAAAAAGGAAAAAGATGCTGGAAAACTTCCTGAACGCAACTCATGGTCCACCGGTATCCTTACAATAAATGACCAAATGATCCATCATTATCTGGCTTATATGTTGGTACCAAATTTCTCTAATCATTCTATCATTACTGACACTGAGATGCGGCTTATATATGCTATAAACAACAACTTACAGGTCAACTGGACATGTGTAATTATGCATCATATGAAAAATAGAAATGTGTTTTCAAAAGGTTTGCCTAATGCATGTTTTATATCAATGGTTTTTAGAAGATGCAACATTAATCTCACAGATGAAAATCTTATTGAAATGCGTCCTCCTGAATATCACATTGCTCCAAAAATCTACAACGGTAAGATGAAAGTCAAGTATGACCCTCGTACTCAAATACTCTTAGACTAAGAGGGGGTTTATTCATTTTTATCTAGGTCGTGACATTAAGTACTCAAATACTCTTGGATTAAGGGGGGTTTATTCATCGTAAGGGAATATTCTGAAAAATGCACAAACATCATAATATGGACTTGTCATCATCAAAAAGGAGGAGATTGTGAAAGCAAGCTTACATTTGATACTATGTTTTGATGAAGACAAATATATGGAAAGAATGTCAAGATTGTGTATGCTCAAGTCAAGTTAAAGAAGTCAAGCTTCAATGGATGGTTATGATCAAGATCAATGTTTTGATTCAAAGGATTGAATGATTATCAAGGTACAAGTGCTCAAGCATATTCATCTAAGATCATTCTTTAAGTTTTTGCATTAAGGTTTCAAAGACTTAGAAAATTTTCAATTTTTTCAAGGTGACAATCGATTGTCACTAGGCTGCAATCGATTGTCACATAATTGTCATATCATTTCGCCATCCAAAAAATAAATTTTCTAAGCATGACAATCGATTGTTGAGGGAAGTAAAATCGATTTACATAGTTCAATTTTGGATATTTTTGAACGTTACACTTAAGACAATTGATTTTCATTTCATTGCAATCAATTGTCACAGATGAAACTTTGAAAAATTCTGGATGTTATTGTAATACCTCAAAATTTGCCCTCCTATCTTGGGACTAGCTTAACATATTGCATTGCATTTTTTAGGTCATTAATCGTTGCATCTTTGCATATCATGTGGTTACATTGTGCAAGTCATCCTCATAAGTCTTGGTCAGAAGATGAAGAGGTTGAGGTTCAAGCCTGAGGGTTTATGGACTGATCATTAATCATCTGAGGATTGTGCTACAAATTAGGGTTTCTTGGTTCTCAAGGAGATTGATCTTCATCTTGGTTGAAATGATACATCATCATCATCATGGTCTTGTTATCAGATACCTTGGGATTAGGGTTTTGACCACTGGTCAACCCTAATCAGTTGTATTGGGCCAATCAGGGCATGGCAAGGAGATGGGGTCTACAATGGATATGGGAATCATTTCATGATTATATTGAGCTTGTGGAGGCTAGGGTTTCATCATTGAGCCATTTCATCAGGAGTTTGAGGCTCAACTTGATCGGTGCATGGCCAAATTCATCTATCAGTCAAAAAAGTCAACTGTGGTCAACTGTGCCTGAATTGATGGATTTGGAGGTGGGAGAGGGCAAGAGACACTTCATTCATGTCTAAACAAGTTTCATTTGACATTTCAAACATCAAGAATGAAGAAAATAAAGTCAGATGAAAAGTTTCCAAAAATAGCAGGTGACCTGTAATTGGAAACTACCAAAAATGGAAAGTTTTCCACCTCAAAATTACATGTCCAATAATGCTTCAAATGAAATTTTGTCCAACATGAAAGTTGTAGATCTTGCTCTCACCTTTCCAAAAAGTCCAAGAACATGAACTTCTCATGTGCGGTTGGCAAGTTGTGATCAAATCATTTTCAGAAAATGTTGAAATTCAAAGTGCCATAACTTTTGAATGGAATGGCCAAATTGGGTGATCTTTCTTTGAGCAAACCACATTTTACATGTACTTTCATGATGCATCATCACATTTCATCAAAAATCATCATAGCAAAATGTCATTTTTCAAGTGAACTATTTGAAAATTGGTGGAAAAAATGGTGAATTTCCAAAATACATGTGATTTCCATACAAAGCCTATTCCAACACATCATAAACATCCAATGTGACTTGTTTGAACTGGTTTTTACTGTTGCATTGGATGATTTTGCAAAAGGCCATTTTGGACATTTATGCTTAAAATTACATTTCACTAATTCATTCCAATTTGCTAATTGTGATTAGCACTTGGATTAGCATGTGGTATAAAACATTAATCATAACAGAAAATGCATAATCACATTTCACAATTTCAGATCTAACAAACTTTCCCTCCAAAAACCTCTCAATTTTCTCCAAATCTTTTCACACTTTTTCATCATTTTTCATTGCAAGTTCATCAATCTTCTTGCTGTTTCTTTTTGGATCCATCATCTACAAGTGCTTGTGTACATCTGTTTCAACAAAATCGTGGCATAACATTAAGGAATTGGACTGTTGAAAGCTTGATCATCCATGGCATCTTGAAAGTTCTTCAATCTGGTGCGCAATTGAGTTGAGACACGTACTTCATTCAACTTCCACATCATCAATCTTCATCTGTTTTGGCATTAGGGACCTTGAAACGCACGAATCATCACCTGCTTCATTCATAAGGTCAGAATTCGATCTCAATCATTGCTTAAATTATGATATGGTTCTTATAGGTCTCTGATCATAGAGTGCACTGCAACTTATAGTTTTGAAAATCATTGAGAATTGAATGAGATATTTGGATTTGAACATTTGAATGTGAAACTTATTTCGCTCGATCCGTGAAGCATGAGTAGAATTAGGAGAAATTAAGTTCATATCCATGATCTAGGTGGAAAGACGAATCCAATGATATATGGCACGATGATTTTAGTTAGAAAATGTTCTTGATGATTTTCTGGAATTGATGAATGTTGATGAATGATGAAGAACGCGTTTCCAGTTCTGTTTGATCCATGCACCTGGCTTTCATTTTTGAAATGGTGTTTCCCGCGAGCTACAGCCAATCAGATGGCGCCACCGCGTTTAATGAAAACGCCGCGTTTGGTTTCTTTACCAGATATTTACAAAATTGCCATTGTGACATTTAATCACATTATTTCATTTTCTTTTTTCATTTTTCATTTCATTTTGGTCTTGCATCTTCAAAAATCCATAAGTTCTTCATTTCTTGTCCAAATTTGATGAGGTTTTTTTCACCATTCTCCTTGTGATGTGTAGTTTTTTATGATGATTTTTAATATTTTTGTGCACGTGTGAATTTTAAAAATGCCTAGGGATTGTTTGAATGTATGCTTTGTGTACCATGCTCACCATTTTGATCATAAAATCTTGATGCTTCCATAGAAATGTTTGAAATTTTTCATGCCTATTCTTGACTCTTTGCTGGTGATTTTGATATGTGGTTTGCAATTTTTGGATCCCTGGTTGATGAGATATAATTTTTTGAATAGAGGTGTGATAATTTGTGTCACACCATTCATTGTGCAAATTCATGATTTTATTTGCCATGCTTAGGGACATTGGATTGAGTTGAATTTTTGCATGATTGAGCATAGGGATGTTGAGAATACATGGGAAGTTTTCTGGATTTATTGATGGCATTTCCTATTTGATTGGAATTTTCTCCCCTGTTTGGTCATTTGTTGATTTTTTGTGACACATGTTTGTATTTGGTTTGTGAAATCCTTATGGTTTATTGGATGGATGTGAAATTTGACATGAGCATTCTAGACACATTATTGGTCATCTTGGCTTTGATCCCATTCATTTATCATGGTTGGTTGCTGTTTTATGATTGATGGAAGTTGGTGCTTATTTTGATGCTATGTGTTGGTTTGCTTGAACTTGTCTGGACTTTTTGATTTTCATTGACCTACTTACTCTTGTCCAAATGGCATGAAATTTGATATGATGCTCATTGAATGTGTTCTGTTTAGACTTGAATTTTTGTGGAATTTATTGAGTTGTTTTGGTATTGATTTGATTGTGATCATTCTGTTTACACCAATGTGTTTCAATTGACATGTTTTATTCATGAAATGGATTTGGTGTATAGTTTTGATGTGAGACCAATTGGATTCTCTTTTTGATTGATTTATCTTGGTTTTGATCAATTTTCACTTGCTGTTTTGGATTTTTTACCTCCTTTTGACCCTAGGCTTGGCCTAGTGGTCTTGTTTCTCATGTTTGAGTTTGCTTTTCAGGTTAAGAAGCAAATGCTTTAAGGAGATTAATGCAAGTTGATTGAGTTTGGTTGCTTGTTGTGAACTAACTTGTTTGTTTTACAGGATGCCTAGCTCACTTGCTTTGGACTTGTGCTTTGCACATGTGTTTGATTGTACATTGTTTGTTGGCTTTTATGTTGTTTGTTTTGACTTTGTGATTGGTATACTGATGATATTTGATTGATTTCAGGTACATTAGTTGCTAACAGTTCTTTTTGAACTCGCTTGCTATTTCTTGGTTGCTTAACCAATAGAGGTAGAACACTCTAACTCCATGTAGTCTGGAAGACCTGGCCTGTTACTTGGCCAGGCAACTGTCTGAAGTCCTCCTTAAGAGGCAGTGTCTGTGCTTGTTTATTTTTGTCCCCAAGCAGGAAAAGTCCTTGATTAAGGCAATTGGCAGAACCCAAGGGATGTGCAATCCATCCCCTGCTATTCTTGTTGAGTCGTCCCTCTGCTCACACCACTGTGTTGATGCATTGGGACATTAACCCAAGATCTTGTACAGTTGTACAGTTGAGTCAGAGTCGTGAGCGTAGAAGGGTTCCCACTTTCTGAACCCACGCTCCTTTGTCTGAAGCTCTCCCTGGCCAGGGATAAGAGTTGTGAAGTCTCATCTTCACTCACCTTTCATCTGCTTCACCCTGACTCTCAATGTCAGGGTTAAGAGCGAACACTACCCTGTACAGTTGGCTTGCTCTAGCAGCCTCACCCTTGTTTGAGCCTCACTTGTGTGGATATAGTGTGTGCTATTTGTGATTATTTGTTTTGCTTATGCTTGCATGCTTGCTTTTCCTGGATAGGATTAGCTTGCTGTTGTGCAAGTAGATAGAAAACTTAACATAGGGCAATGATGCATGATAACATCTAGGCTCGAGTACAGCTCCCTAGTAGTGTGTCTCCCTTTGTATCTAGCTAGAATTTCTTTCCCGTTCAGGGGAACTACGTCGCCCTGATCCTCATACCAGATGAGGTACGTAGGCCGGAGATGAACAGATCTCTCCGGGCGCCTGTTTTGTTTTATTTTTGTGTGTGTCAGGAGATGGATGTAAGCCCAGCGATTGACATTCCATATCCCGTGTCTTGTTGTGTGCTTGGAAGCTGATGTAAGTCCATCAAGTGGCATTCGGGTTCCAGTGTGGGTGTGTTTGCCATGTTTGCCTGTTTGTGTGTTTGTTTGTTTGGCGTGCGTGAGCCGAACTACGGCAGCTCTGATTCTCGTTTCAGACAAGATACGTACGCATATGACGCGATGTCCTAGCGAGCCCTCTTTCCTCTTCCCCACCTGTGTTGTTTTCGGTGTGTGTGTGTGTGGTGTTTGTTTTAGCAACCTTTTCTTTCTTCTAGAGCGTGGATCCCGTCGAGTACGACGGATGCGTAGGGGTGCTAATACCTTCCCTTCGCATAACCGACTCCCGTACCCTTTCTCTTTGGTCGCAAGACCATGCTTTTTCCGGGTTTACTCTGAGCGTTTCCTTTCCCTCTTTTGGGATAAATAACGCACGGTGGCGGCTCTGTGTTGTTTTTGTTTCAGCCCGCCGGTTGTTTTTCGCGGATGCGACAGTTATTAATACCATTTCATGGCACTTGATTATTGCATCTTTTCTAAATTAGTGCATGATTATTCATGTTTTTTTTCTAAAACATTGCCATGTTTTCCAAGAGGTTTCTTGGTTATAAAATGCATAATTTTTCTCATTTTAAATTAGCTCTTTCAAATATTTTCTAAATAATTCAATTCATTGTTACATTATTATTTTCCAAGAAATTTTTGCATACAATTTCATATTAATCAGAGTTAAGTTCTTGAGCAATTAGAGTGAATATTTGAGTTGTCATATTTGAAAGGGAATAACAACTTTGTTAGGATTTTGATATGGTATCAAAATTCTATTGTACGTATATTTTTTATTCAAATTTTTTGTAACATTGTATCAATATTATGTTACTTGTACACCGGATTGTTGGTAACAAGTGTATTAGAGAGAAAGTAGGGCTCTTTCTCTTTGTATTTGTAATATCATAAGGTGGGATGTGATGCCTTTGTGATTGTGTTAGAAAGTTAAGAGAGTCTCGTGGATCGACTGTAACATTTCTAACATAGTGAACCCTTGTTTTGAAAGGGGAATCAAGGTATATATTGTGTTCTTTATATTTCAACATTTATTTTATGCATTTTACTTTCCAAGTTCATCAAAAAGTTCAAGAAAAAATAAGAACACGCAAACCGTTATATTAAATCGAGAAAATATAGTTAAACCTAATTCACCCCCCTCTTAGGTTGCATTATATAGTTACATGGAGTGCCTTCAAAGGATGTATCAGAAAGAGATTTAAGATTTTATCTATATTTAGGAAAGTCCTTCAAGGGATAGGAGAAATAAAACGAAGTACGATATAATCTTATCGACCTCAGATAAATGGTCAATTGAAAAGGAACAATTTATTGTTGGAATATATGTTAAGAACCACTATTTTATAAGATAAAATGTAAAAATAATATATGACCAGACGTTGGATAAACAATCCTTTTAGATTCTTTAGAATCAAATATTTCTACTTAGAAGAATGAAATGATTTGATGAACTCTCCGTTCACGAGAAGTATGATTTAAATTATTTGAAAACTCAAAAGTATAACATTATTATGATATGATAGTAAAGTTATGAATTTTAAATAAATATTATTTTCATTTTAACTTTTTAATATACATTGCTTTTGGTGCTAGAAAATCAAAAGTGTCAAAGGAAAATGGTATGAAAGCATGTTGATTGTTGGAACACGCTTTCTCATGTCTGACCATTTTACTTTAAACAAATTTATGAGCTGTCTGTCCCATAATAAAACCTCCAGTCCTCAGTACCGCCATTGGGAAAACCCCGATCAAGTCTACAAATGCATGTTTTCCTCCTACCCACCCATACCCTAAAACGCATGTTGGACTAAGAGTTGATCTCCTTTTTCATGGATCAGTCAAGAAATTCACATGTGCCTCTTTCTTCACGAATACCCCTACACGTCTAAATATATGAAATAGGACATTCCTAACAAAGTCATATCGATATTTGAGTTCTAGAGGCTACTTGCAATGAATAACATGTTCCCCAAATGTATCCATGCACGCCTTGCAGAAAACAAGGAAAACCTTATCAATAATAAATAAGGGAATCATAAGCCGATATCTAAGATGGTATAGAACTCTACCAATGATATATGTTGGCCAATACCATCAATAGGGATATCAAGGAGAAAATATTGAGCATGTGTTTCTTGTAAACAACCAAAAACTGCTTTCCAACTTGTGGTCATGTCAAACTTTACATTTATGTTCTGAACACTTTTACTAAAAAGGGAAATCACCAAAACATGTTGTGCTTTGGGAGGTATGATGCCCTTTCTAGTAAAAGTGATAAGGTCAAAACCTAGATTCACATCACTAAGACCATCCAAAGCTCTATCGTAATCAAGGTACATATCATATATCCCACTGTCTCTCAATATATGATCTTGTAACACCCAAAATTGGGCCCTAAAAGCCACAAAATCACATGAGGTAGCCTCTGTTGCTGAGTACAAACCTAATCCCCCAACTCTAATAGGTAAATAAGCCATTATCCATTGAATTTCCCCGAAGAAAGGACCTCTACCAACCACAATGTCTTCAACTTCCCTTCACGACTCTTTATCAAACCAAATAGATTATTTCTCTGTATCATTAGTTTGACATGATCTAAGGCCAAAAACGAGTTTGGCGATACCCCTGCAAGAACAAAATAGGAGAAGCTCAGTCTGAGGATTTCTTATTTGTGGCAGAAGACACACGAGCTCAACAACCCTAACCACTATCTTCATTGACAACCCCTCGATAAAGCCTTCATCTCGACTAATAGTCCCTCCAAGCAAATTCATCCCCAACATATCCCTGCCAATGTCTGAAGGAAATAACTCCCCGTAAAGTTTAGTTTCATCACACGAAGGCTAAAAGATCTCAATTTTATGAATATTCAATTCGAGACCTAATTATGAATCGGTCTCCCAAATGATGTCAAAGGCTTTAGCCACCTCCATTGAATCCTCTATGATGGTATCATCATCAATGTAAGAGGCATGAAGAAGAATCTTACAATTGCCACTGGTTTGATTAATAAGTGGATTTAACACAAGGGCAAAAAGGAGTGGTCATAATGGGTCACCTTGTTGCACTCTAGTGGTTGATATAATATACCCATCCCTAAGGTATAACCATGATAAGTGACCATAGAGAAATTTAACCTACAAGGAAATATATAGGCATCTCACCATCACCCCTTGAAAAATAGTTGGTCGATCTATCAAGTTTAAAGCATTCATGAAATATACTGTGAGCATAGTCAAAGAGCCATTTTAGTGTCGCTTGCTCAACACGATGTCGACACTGTGAAAAATGGCCTTAGTACCACTTGATACCCCTATCCCAACCCGTAATTCATTGAGATATCGTGCCATATCCTTACTGACCCATTTCATTGTAACCTTGGATACCAACCGTCTCCAAATAGAACCCACAACAATTGGTCGTATCCCACCATCAGGCTTTAATAACTACGTCAAAATTGTTGAGGCAACAAACTTTGCCAAACTCATCGGATATCTCCCTCCCAACCATATGTTAACAACTAGAGTGATTCCACATAAGATATCTCTAGACACAACATAACCTTCTCCACACATTGCGTCCAATAAATGTTGAGCTCGTAAACCATCTCTACCACATGAATTATCTTTGGGGAATGACTTAATGCACCTGAAGACAATATCAACTTCAACCACTAGAGGAGATTCAGAGAACAAATTAGTCGGCATTGAGGGAGGTGGTTTGTACGGGTGTTTACCCTCCAAAGCCTTCATAGTATGTGCATTATAGGGCGCCACACCATATGACCCCACACCATATGACCCCAACACATTCACAACTGATGTGAAATGACCATCTACAATCTTATAGAGGCATTACTTGACGTTAGAGCTCACCTTTGCATATTTCTCCTCAATATAAAATCCCTCATGTCCCAACTTATATTTCTTAGAGCTTCAAAAAACAATATCAACTAACTTGGCAAGACCATATGCATCCTTCAAAGTAGTTAAACACTTTAAAATATGATGTTCTTGCAAGGCTTTCCGATTCTCAGACCTACAATCCCGTCTATTATGAAGTTTGACCACCTGCAAAGTGCAACGAGGAAGAAGTAACAACCAAACCTAATTATCTATAGATCTTGTCTCAACAACCACCTTGAGGAGCACATCTTTCAATTCCTAAGAGAAAGCACGACGACACTTAAAAGGTATTCTCTTTACAATAAAGCTAGATTTTTTGAAGACTCGCTCTAGCAATCTTGGGTCGTATACAATCCCCTTATTTTCATCATGATTATCAAAGTCTATTGTAGATGGTTTAACAATACCCATAATGTGACTTTCGACCTCCGCTCTCTCAAGAGTAACCTGAATCAGACCATCAGGACGATGACATGTTCAACTTATGGCATGAATGCTCATGCACCTTCCGCATATCCATTGCCCAACTCCGATTAAGTTCTCCTACAATGCCGTAAACAAATTTGAATCACTCTGAATACCTTCTCGAATTGTGTTTTCGCGTTCTTCGCTACATACATGTAGCGTCTTAAGATGAGACACCATACGAGAAATAACTTTGCTCCCATCCTTGCCATCAGGGCAACAATGAAACTCTCGCAATGGACAACGCAAACATCCAATCTGAGTAGAAACCATAGGACAAACAAAAATGTGCTTCTCCCCTGCTCAATGGAAAATAATTCTGGTTTAGGAGTTTTAACAAACACCATGTATGCGACAGCGAAAGAGCAGTGAATCTTTTACCGAAAATGCAAAGGCTCATGCATAGCATGTTGTGTCACATAAGACAATAAATATAAATTTTAAGAGGAATAATTTTGTCATCCAAAAAAAGGATAACATCACAACTTGTTATCCGTTTATCTGCTATTTTTATATAATCTCGATTATATATATTATAATTAATTTAATATCTTATTATATGCCTTAATTGGTTCCCATGTCGATACATAAAAAAAAATCACTTAATTCAAAGATCTTAGAGTCAAAGCGATTAATTGCAAGGGTGGTAAAATATAAATAAATATTACTATTGATGAAAATACAATCTTAGTAGAGATACAAATGTAGTTTATTACATGACAGTGACTTTGGTATACTTGTAGAACTTGTTCATCATTTTTTATTTAATTTAATTAGAAGCTTTTTTAATTCATCAAGTTTATCTTATAGTAGAGTGATTGATGTCACTCTAGTACCTTTACATTTCTTGTTAACACACTTATACCTGAAAATTTGAGTTCTATTTGGACAATCAGCATCCGTTATACAATCAATTGCTGCTGGTGCTGTAATGAAAAAACATAGTAAAATAATGTTAGTAACATAATACAAAAGATAAAAGTTTATAGAAGGAAATTTTAAAATGACAAGAAAATAAATTACTGGCGCCATTATTCCTTGCAATTAGAAAGAGAAAGAGAAATGAAACCATAATATACACAATCATAAGAGTTTTAGTCATATTTTTCTCTCTTTACACACAACAAATAGAATATTATTTGAATTGTATAAAGAGAAGGTTGTGTTGAAAAACAATAAAATATTTGTATCCTTTAGGAGTTGTGAACTTCACTTCCTAAAATTATAATTTTTTCATGTGTTGTGTTTTTCTCTTTAACATATTTATTGAAACGGTCATGTAAAAAATTTGCTATTCATTGGAATTTAATATTTTTAAACTATGGTTTCAACCTTTGAAAATAGAAAGGGGTATTTTTAATAAATATAATTATTAGTAGTATAATAATAGTCATAGTGCACATTATTTTGAATATCAATATACTTATTTTGTATATCACTATACTTATTTCATAAAAAAAATATAACGGCATTGCTTAAATCCTAGCTAATCTATTATATATATATATATATATATATATATTATATATATATATATATATATATATATATATATATATATATATATATATATATATATATATATATATATATATATATATATATATATATATATATATATATATATATATATATATATATATATATATATATTAATGTGAATTAAAGGATTTATGCCAATGAGAATATGTTGGCACCCCATGCAACCAACAAACAATTTCCTCACTAATAAAATGTATTATGGAATAAAAATAATTGAAGAAAAACAATGGTTTACATAAAATAAAGTTAATGCTTATATTCTCTGTGGGTTTTGCTCATGGATTTAGTATATCCTTCTGTTTGTTTTCTGAATTCTTGTACTTTCATCGATAATATATATATATATATATATATATATTAAAATATTGATCTTGAATTTTTAAAGGTCCTGAACAAATAATAAAAATGGATCTCTGATTAAAAAAAATTGAACAACTAATCAAAAGAATTAGTTATAAATAATATTAATATTGTTAAATTTTTTAATATAATGTTGTAAAATAAAATATGATAATATATCTTTTTATAAAAAAAATCACCAATAATTTGAATTAAGTTTGTCTAGTGCTTTCTCTTTTTCTCGATATTAGGATAGAGGAAGTTGTTAGTAGTAATTACATAGATATGAGTTTTTTTAGTTGTTGTTAGAACTACATGAACACAAATTAACATCAGATTATTTTTTCAATGGGATTTATTTTGTGTGAATAAGGTATCTCTCCCACAATTATTAAGAAATGTTTTGGTTAAAATTTAACTCATACAATTATTATCTTTTTCATAATTTTATCTTCTAGAATTCATTTATTTATCAAGTTTTTGTCTTGTCTAAGAATTATTTGATCAATCATAATCAAGATCATCTCAAAGAATTTGGACGTTATGTTCCAATTTTAAAATTGATTCCTAATAATAAGGAACACACAAAATTCAAAAATAATCATTGTTTATTTATTTATATAAATATTTATAAATAAGCAATATACATATAATTAGTAATCTTTTTTCACGTAATTCATCCATTGGACATATGAAAAAGGGGGAAATAAATTGAATAATGAAGTGGATTATTATAAATCTCCAACCTGACTCTTACATTGTTCAAAAGAGACAATATATACACAATAGTATATAGTGTATAACTGCCTTAATTGTAAGACTCCAATTTTGATCCTAAGATCCCTCATGATATCTCATCATTTGTATTGACTTTGGGATCACACATTGGTATCCTCCTTACCCCTCATTCATTAGGTTTGCATGGGGAGAGATCACCAAACATATTTGATTGTATCATACTTTATTTTTCTTTATTTACCAACCAAAATACCAAAAGTATATCTATGTATAACTTTGTTTCTTTTCACTACGCCAAATAAGGGAAAAGAGGGCGCTTTTTTTGGCCTATAACAGCGCTTTAAAGCGCCCTCTAATCTGGCGCTGGCATAGGTAAAGATAGCGCTTTTTTTCCTGGTGAAAGCGCTCTCTAAAGTGGTTATTTAAGCCCTTTAAGGGCCACTTTAGAGGGCGCTTTTTAAAGAAAGCGCCCTCTAAAGTGGAAACTTTTAAGGGTTTAGAGGGCGCTTTTACTGGAAAGCGTCCTCTAAAGTGGAAACTTTTAAGGGTTTAGAGGGCGCTTTTACTGGAAAGTGCCCTCTAAAGTGGAAATTTAAAGGGTTTAGAGGGCGCTTATTTTGGAAAGCGCTCTCTAAAGTGGGTGGTTATTTAATTTATTTTTTTTAAAAAGCGCTATATTTATTTATTTATTTTAGACAACCTGTATATTGAAGCAGTACACCCAAAACTGTATAATTTGAAGCCCTTTTTCACACATTGCATTCAACAAGCCTTATATACAACAATCCATACATATACAACAATCCACTGATATAATCGTTTAACTTCTAAAGATTCTAAATATACAACCAATTCATAACTTAAAAAGAAATAAAACTAAGTAGCAAAAGCATCTCTGAGATGTATGTTTTTTTTGCTAGCCGCAGTCTTCTTAGCAACAACCTCTTTTTGTTCAATATCAATAGCATGAACCTAAAATATCATAAAATTAGTTAGGTGAAGTATAAGATCAAGAATTAACATTTTCTATGCATAAATATCATATAATTGTGTTTATACCTTTTTTTTTTATGCAACTGACTCGATTTGCTGCGTAATCCCCTTATATTTTTGGTCCCTTATCTTTTGAAGATAGAATTGATATTTGTTTAGATGGACATGTTCCATTGTCGTAGAGGGATACTTTCAAATATCCAGCATCATCATCTACGCGAATGAGGCTTGACGACAATGGAACATCTCCATCTAAACAAATATCAATTGATACTTTCAAGTATCCCTTGCCCCTTGCACGAATGATTGACTTCATAAGAGCCATTTTACCTGTAATAAAGAAAACAATTAAAATCAGATGACAAATACAAAAACAATTAAAATCATAAAAGCCATTTTACCTGTAATAAAGAAAACAATTAAAATCATTTGACCTGTACCTTTTTCACTAAGTTCTTTTTCTTTTCTTGGTTGGAATATGTTCTACATGTCTCTTAACAACACGGACGGTTGGATTGATCCAAATACCCTCATTATGATCATTTCTAATATATGAATCATTTGATATAATATTCTCATCTTGATCATTTCTGGTAAACGATTCAATCTCAACATCAATATCACCTTGATCTCCAGTGTTTTCATCAATTACTTTGTTGGAAAAAAGAACTATAGACCATTTCATACTTTTCGGATCATTGACATAGAACACTTGTCTAGCTTGAGAGGCTAGAATAAAAAACTCATCTTTGTATCCCACCCTATTAAGATCCACTTGCAAAAATCTTGACTTATCCATTCGAATGCCGTTATTATTTTCAACCCACTTGCAACCAAATATAGGAATCTGAAACTTCTCATAATCAAACACCCAAATGCGCTCGATAACACCAAAATACGACATATTTGCAAATTTGGGGTTTAAGTCCTTCACACTTGATATGTGCATTGCTTCAGCTACCACGGTGACACCACTATTCTGCATAGTACTTTTATCATCTTGTTCTTTGGTATAAAATGTGTATCCATTAATCGCGTATGCGCTATAAGAAAAAACATGGAAACTTGGACCATATGCTAAGCATCTCAACCTTTCTGTTATTGAAGCGGGATCTGAATAATACTTTGAATAAATATGATCCTTAAACCAAGGTATAAAACATCGATTGTGCTCTCGTACTATCCAATTTTCATTTCTATTGGGATTTAAACCTCGGAGAACATCCTTGTAAATTTCCACATACGACTCAACCTCATTCTCATTGTGCAGAACATACAAATGCACTTGATCCCGTTCGACCCTTGATACTGCCACGATTTTATTTCCAATTAGATTTTTTCCTTCTTTCTTTTCGACAAGCTGAGACTTGGGGAGTCCGATTGACTGAACATTAGACAAATATTCAGTACAAAACTCAATCGCTTCTTCAACAATGTATCTTTCAACCATACAACCTTCTGGTCGACTTCGGTTCTTCACGTACCCTTTTAATATTTTCATATAACGTTCAACAGGGTACATCCATCTCATATAAGCTGGTCCACACAATTGTGTCTCTTTCACAAGATGAACAACTAGATGTACCATTATGTCAAAAAATGATGGAGGAAAAAACATTTCAAGCTCACACAAAGTAATAACGATTTCTTTTTGCAACATTGGTAAGATCGCAGGATCGATCACCTTACTGCAAATTGACTTGAAGAAAGAATACAACTTAGTTATAGAGCTTCTTACTTTTTCTGGAAGAATAGAACGTATACCTATTGGGAGAAAATGTTCCATTATAACATGACAATCATGGGTCTTTAAACTCTTTAACTTGAGGTCTTTCATAGACACAAGTCTTCTAATATCTGAAGAGTACCCTTCTGGAACTTTAACTTCACTTAGAAACTTACACAATGTTTTTTTCCCCTTTCTTCAAGGGTCCTAATTCAGTTCTTATTCCCATCGCTATCAAGTCCTTTCTTGCCTTAAGGCCATCCTTAGACTTTCCTTGTATATTGAGTAACGTGCCAATAACACTTTCAAATACATTTTTTTCAATATGCATAACATCAAGAAAATGTCTCACATACAAGGACTTCCAATACGGCAATTCAAAAAAAACTGACCTCTTCTTCCACCCACTTTTGACAAGTGTGTGGACAAAAGGCTTGCCAAACTGAGTATCCAAATCTTTCACCTTTTCAAAAATTTGATCACCCGTCAATATAGGTGGAGTTTTGCCTTGTTCTGTCTCTCCATTGAACGCCTTTCTCCATCCACGGTAGTGATGATTTGAATTTAAGAATCTCCGATGATCGAGAAAGACATTCTTCTGACCAAACTCCAAGCGCTTCCAATCTGTTTTATCTTCACAAATAGGACACGCACATTGACCTTTTATGCTATACCCTGATAGATTTCCGTATGCTGGAAAATCATTAATTGTGCCAAACAACATCGCCCTCAAGTTGAAACTTTCTTTCCTATATCCATCATAAACCTCCACACCGGTCTCCCACAAAATCTTTAAATCTTCGATTAAGGGCTTCAAGTACACGTCTATGTCATTCCCTGGTTGTTTAGGTCCAGAAATCAACATAGACAACATCATGTACTTACGCTTCATACATAGCCATGGAGGTAGGTTATAAATCATAATAATCACAGGCCATGTACTGTGTGAGATACTCTGGATACCGTGTGGGTTCATTCCATCAGTAGATAATGCCAAGCGAAGGTTTCTTGATTCTTCTCCAAATTTAGGATAATCATTATCAATTTTCAACCACTGTGGTGAATCTGCCGGATGTCGATACTTTCCATCTATAATTCTTTCATCTGCATGCCAGGTCAAGTGTCTTGAATCGGTTTCACTACGAAACATGCGTCTAAATCTCGGAATAACAGGAAAATACCACAAGACTTTTGCTGGAGACAACTTGTTCTTATATCGCGAGACACCGCATTTAGGACACTCATTTAACGATGCATACTCATTTCGAAACAAAACGCAATCGTTTGGACATGCATGTATCTTATCATAGTTTATGCCAATAGAGCACAACATCTTTTTGGTCTCATATGTTCGATTGGGAAGAACATTATCCTCAGGAAGCATATCTTTCAAAAGGGCTAATAACTCTGTGAAACTTTTATCCGACCATCCATTGCCCGCCTTTAAGTTGTACAACTTTAATACCGCAGACAATCTTGTGAATTTAGTGCAACCATCATACAAAGGTTTCTCTGCATCACTTACCAACCTCTCAAACATTTCGGGACAATCCTTAAGATCTCCTTCAAGTGCTTCTGCAATCTCTTCAACTCGATCACAATCGTATGTATTTGCGCCACTATAGTTTGAGGCATAGGTCGTACTATCCCCCGGTTCAACATTCTCGTTACTTTTCTCACCATGCAAATTCCAACATGTATAACTTCGATCAATTCCATGCCTCATGAGATGCGATGTCAACTGAACTGCGTCAACCCGTTTCCCATAACAACAACCCAAGCAAGGACATATCATTCTACCGGGGTCTTCGGCGTGCGCAACGACAAACTTAACGAATTCTGATACCCCATTCTCGTACTCTCTCGACAATCGATTGGAAGACATCCATGTATTATCCATTACTAATTAGAATAAACAAAAAACAATTTCAGAAGAGAAACCAAAAATGGGATGAGACAAAACAATTTCGCTTTATTGAGTTAGTCTCTGTGCAGGGCATTCATGTCTCCATTTACTCTATCAAATAACATCCATACCTAAACTTCTTAAGTTACTAGCTACACTATGTATGCTAGAATAAATACACTCATAAGCTGCATAGTGTACCTTTGATTGGTAGAAGGTGTTTTAGATATTGCTGCCTGAATAGTCAAAAATTTGAAATTTTTTTAGGGTTTTACAAAATGTTGTTAAACTACAATCTAAGCCGCGAAATCAAAGGTTTCTAATGTCTCTATAATGCAACCATAACCGAACCCTAACAACAGTCTTTGAATGTGATTCATAGCGATATCAAATTCAGCAATTTAAAAACCAACCGTCAATTGCCTAATAAACCCAAACTATTTAAATGACTATGAATATTGAAACTTTACAGGTCGAAACAAACGTAGCATAGGCAACAATAACATAAAACTGAAATGGGGCAAAGCTAAAACAAAGCAATAGTGCAAGTAATAATGTATGCTAGAATAAATACACTCATAAGCTGCATCGTGTACCTTTGATTGGTAGAAGGAGGAAACATCGTAGATCTAACAGAGGTGGAAGGAGAACGCCTTAGAAGTAGCGAAAATCGTAGCAGTGAGAACCCTAACGTGAAAAAGAACGAAAATAACAGAGAGTGAAATAACAAAACGCGCAGTATGTTATAATTTTAATGTTTACTAAAGGGGACCTTAGAGGGCGCTTCTGGAAAAAAAGCGCCCTCAAAAGGGGGCCTAAGAGGGCGCTTATGAAAGCGCTCTCTAAGGCTTTCCAGAAGCGCTTTATAAACTGGAAATGCACATGGACTTATAACAGCGCTTTTTTAAAAGCGCCCTCTAAGGGTAACCTTAGAGGGCGCTTTCTGAAAAGCGCCATGTATTGTTGTCCCTCTATCTCCTCCTTATTTTTTCGCTTCACCTTAGAGGGCGCTTTATTACAAAAGCGCCCTCTAAAGTGCGCTGTCTATTGCTCCTTATTTTTTCGCTTCACTTTAGAGAGCGCTTTTGTAATAAAGCGCCCTCTAAGGTGCGCTGTCTATTCCAGTTTTTGGCGTAGTGTTTGTAGGTATTGTGTGCATCTACCAATGCCTCATCAAGCTCACAATTAGGGTTTGAGACCCTCAATGCAAGGATATCAATCAATAGATGGTTCAAAATGGTTCTAGACATCATATATGAATCCCCATATTCTTCATTTATCATTTGGATCAAGAATCCATCAAGAGTTTGAAGCTAGTTTGTCTTGGAAACCCTAATTTATTTGGGTATCTTATGTAACTTCCTCAGCAAGTTTCTTCAACATTTGATCCAATATATCAAGGGATACTTCACCATACGTCACCTTATGCATATATGATCCTCCATGAGCCCAAGAAATCAAGAGAACTTCAAGTTTGCAAGTTGGTTCAAAGAGGTTGACTAGAGAAAGCCAACTGTTCAAAACTGGGGTTCTCTAGACCCTATCTCTTACAATGTTTATCATATGAAAATGATTCCAAGAGCAAAGTTACTCCTTATGACATTCCAAACAACTTTCATGTTGGCATCAAGAGTTTGTTTTTCTTGGAAATTCATTTTTTATGGTGAAAAATTATAGGTCATTTTGTCTGTGCCTTAATTAGGAGGTCAACTTCCAAGGACCATAACTTACTTGATGCTTATTAGATGAAGATCATCCAAGTTTCATGATCAAATTCAAGATGTCCTCTCCAACTTTGATTCTTTGACAAATGTAAAATTCAATATATATATATATATATATATATATATATATATATATATATATATATATATATATATATATATATATATATATATATATATATATATATATATATATATATATATATATATATATATATATATATATATATATATATATATATATATATATATATATATATATATATATATATATATATATATATATATATATATATATAATATATATATATATATATATATATATATATATATATATATATATATATATAACTTAATAAAAAATAGTAATAACATTGTTAATTTCTTAATATATAGTAAATTTTAGCAATATATCTCTCTATAATCAAAAGAAAAATAATAAATCAAAACACAAATGATAATAGATTAAGTTTCATTATAAAAATTTAATAGTAAATAAGTTGGTTGTATGAATAAACTTTTAAATATTTAATTATAACTTATAAATAGTCTCTTTATACAAAAAAATATATTAAAATAAAATTATAAAGGTTACAATAAATAATCATCGAGAATAAAATTTGATTTAAGATTTCATTATACATTTCAATTAATTATATAAAAATTATTTTATAATTAAAAATTTGGTTGGCATATTAATATATGTAAGTTTTTGGTGCAATCTGTTGTAAAAAAAATAGATAATTAGAAAGAGTTGAATTTCAAACAGCTGACATTTAACTTCAAAACAAAGGACTTAGCCACTAGGATGTACACTACAAATTCCTTATTAATTTTGCTAACAAATATATATTTTAGTATTTCACAATTATAATTTCTCACTTATACTACCCAAAATTGAGGGCCCCATTTTTTTTGTCATGGATTGTGGGCCTGCTTGCCTATATATATATATATATATATATATATAGTGGCATGGTCAAAAAAATTATGAAGTCCGAGAAAATTGTAAAAGGAGAAGACCAAAAGACGGAGATTTCTTTTTGCCCTTTTAATTTGTGTCCATTCTTTTTTTTTATCAGGAAATTTGAGCGAAAGCCTGGGCAGCTGCTCAGCCTAGTCGGGCCTTTTATATATATATATATATATATATATATATATATATATATATATATATATATATATATATATATATATATATATATATATATATATATAAAGGATTGTTATTGTCGTTGAGTAATATTATTATTTTAAGGGTCATGTTAACCATTGTTTTTAGGATATTGATTAAGAATTTCAAATAAACAAAATATTATATGTTCAGTGCATTGAATATACAAAATATTATTTAAGATTTTTTTTTTTGCGCGAGGCACTTTTAGTGACGAGAGAAAAGAGAGAGAATATGAAAATAAGGATTCTATTATTGAAGAGTGATTGTGTTACAAACTGACTTATATATGCATGTATTTATATACATAGTTACGTGACTACTAAGTAACAAATATAATAAACTAAGTAGCAAACCTTAAACCCTAATTAACTTTGGATTGGGTCACACACAACTTGGATTATATCTTATATCTCAACATATCCCTCTATAATCCAACTCGTCGAACATATGCTAATCATAGTCGATCTAAACTATTTCTAATTTCTTTCTCAAATTCAGGAATCCATCGATCTTCAATCTTTTGGTGAAAATGTCGACCAACTGTGCTTCACTTGAGCAATGCACGCCTTTTTTCTCTTTCGACATGAAGGATCTGGGAGCTTCCTCCAAGATTCTTGGGATTTACATCCTGAGAGATATAAATTAGTCGAGATTATGCTTATCTCAAGAGACATAACTAAAGAAGATTCTCAACAAGTTTGGTATACTGAATTCAAACGAAGTTGTAATACAGACTAATCCTCAGTTCAAGTTGAGTATGAATCAACGTCCTAGTATTGAAGTTGAAAGAGCCTATATGAATGGAATTCCATATCCTAGTATAGTAGGTTCTTTGATGTATGTTATGTTTTGTACAAGGCCAAACATAACATATGTAATGAGCCTTGTGAGCAAGTACATGGTCAATCCTGGAAAGGCATACTGACAAGCATTAAAGTGTATTTTAAGGTACATAAATGGGTCTCTAAGAAGAGTCCTGATTTATGGTGGAGCCTGTGGTGATGATAGCAAAGTCAAAATTGAAGGATTTGTCGATTATGATTATGCAGGTTGTATGGATTTCATAAAATCTATTTTTGGATATGTGTTCACTATGTTTGGCATAACAATCAGTTGTAAAGCAACACTTTAAAAGGTTGTTTCCATATCAACTATTGAAGCGAAGTATATTTCCCTCACTGAAGTTGTGAAAGAAACATTGTGGCTTGAAGGTTTTGCAAATGAGCTTAAACTTCAAGGTCAAGTTATCACTGCTAAATATGATGGTCAAATTGCCATACATCCGTCAAATAATTCAGCCTATCATGAATGAACCAATCACATCAATGTGAGGCTGCATTTCATCAGAGAGATAAGCGAACATGGAGAAGTCCAAGTGCTGAAGGTTTCAACTAATGACAATGTTTCTAATATGATCATCAAGATATTTTCGAGTAGCAAGTTCTTCCATTGTATGCAGTTGATAAAGCTGTATGATGAAAGCTAGCTTGTTCCCTTGTTTGTGTAGAGTTTTTTCCAAGGTGGATATTTGTGGTATTTGGATCAAGCTCTAGCATCGACAAGGTTAACTTCATGGTTCGCCAGGAGTCGAAGATGTGCATATCATAGTCAAAGTTTGTTCTTACATGCAGTTATATATATTAGCTTGTTGTTTAAGTTAGCATGTCTAATTGGGCCAGTCTATTGGTCAATCGTTTAGTATGTTAGTTAAAAGTTAGAGTTTTGTTTTCTTAGATATAGCATACTAGTTCTCACTTCTTCATTAATCTAAGATAATCCTATCAGAGGAAGAAAGTGGTGTGGTTGAGATTCAATTGTAAACATTGTTCCCTAATGTGTAATTGAATAAAGATTAATCCAATTTTTAACCACTTTTATTGTTCTTTCTCTTCTCTCTTTTCTTTTCTTTAGTGGTTTTCTTGTTAATCAAGAAACCTATCATACTCTATTTTTTGGGCATCAATTTCATAACAGTCATCATATCTAATATGCAATAACTTAGGATTTTTTTTAAAAGTATGAGCAAGCTTATGGTTAAACTATTAATCATAGAAAATTGATCATTTAATCTAGTTCAATTTTTAGATAGGAGACAACAATTAATTGTTGAGCTTTTAGGCTCTTTTATTGACACCACTCCTTTCATTCATTTGGGGATCCCAATTTTTAATGGTAAGTCCAAAGTTAGTTATGGGCAAGGTTTTGCTTACAAAATTAAATATACACTTGCTTATAAGAAGGTTTATCTTATTTTGTTTGTAATAAGAGTTCAATTGGCTTGAAAAGTGACTCACATCATATTTTAATATATATTTTTGGCATAAGCATTTGACACATTTCTTTAATTAAAGAGGTGGACAAGTGGATTAGAAATTTCATTTAGTCAGAGCATCTCTAGAAGAGAAAATTTGTGATAACTACTTAGCATAAAATGTCATCCGTGAATTGCAGTAAATCAACATCCAAGTTACCCTTCATCTTAAAAGGTTTAAAATCCAAAGAAGAGCTTACACATCTCAGAAGACATGTTCAACCTTCTGCTGCCAGGATGAATAGAAAAGGGGATAGTGGGTCACCTTACCAAAGACCACGCTCAGTTTGGAAATCAGTTGTTGGAATATCTTAATAAGGATTGAGAATGAATTAGAACACAAACATATGCTCGCGCTTACACACACAAACAAACACATGCTCGAATCCAATTGATCTAAATATTTTTGAATTTCATTCTCTTGAGAACATAAAGAAGGTAATTCTAAGAAATTGAGTTAAAGACCTTCTCGAAGTCAACTTTAAATACGAACAATTTTTCTTATTCCTTCGAGCATAGTTAACTACCTCATTAACAATAAGAATTACATCAGATAAACTTATGTCAAGGACAAAAGTAGATTGGTTCATTGAAACCAGTTTTCCGATGACTTTTCTAAATCTTCCCACTAATAGTTTGGAGATAATCTTATAAACAATTGTAATAAGAGTGATAAGTCAAAAATCGTTGATAGTTTGAAGATTGTGGGACTTATGGATTAAAGCAATGAAATCAATTGCGAAGGCTTTGGGGAGACGAGCTTTGGTGAAGAATTCATTGGACTATCTATCTAAGAGAAGTATAATTTAAATTGTTTGAAAACTCAAAAGTGTAACATTATTATGACATGGAATTATAATTATGAGTTTTTAATTAAAATATATTTTTTTCATTTTAACTATTAAATATTTTACAATATGCTTTAATTGGTTGCCATGTCGACACATGCAAAATTAAATTAAATTATTTTTAAGATTTTAGAATACCAAACTATAATTAAAAAATTAGTATAAATATAAATAAATACTATTATTGATGAAAATAACATCTTAGTAGATATAACTGAAATTTATTATTTGATGATGATTTTGTATATTTGTACATAGAAGTGGCAAAATCGATCGTCCGCCTCTTTTAGACTCGTCCCACTTAAATCCATTCAAAAATAGGGAGGAACAAATCAATTTAAGTGATCGAGCTCAAAAATCAATCTCGTCCTGTTTAATAACAAGCTGGCAGATTGACGAGCCGATCCGTCAAACTTTTTTCTTTTTCCTTTTAGTTTAACTACTAATTTATTTACAATTTTTTAATTATTAGTTTATTTACAATTTGATTTACCGCTTTGTTTATAAATTTTTATATTTAGTTTATTTTTTATTCATGTCATTATCTTCCAAATAATAATTTATAATTTAAAGAAATCATTATATAATAAAAAATATAAAAAATCATAGTATTTTATTAAACAATAATAAAAAAAAATACTATTTCATTATCTTCCAAATAATAATTCACAATTTTAAGAAATCATTATATAATAAAATATATAAAAAGTTATAGTATTTTATTAAATAATAATATATTTTTTTACTATTTTATTACTTCTTAATCTTTTAAGTCCTATTTGATAAATTATTTAGCTTTATGGTTGCAACTTATGTCCACCATCCATCTAAGTGAAACAACACGAAAATAAAATTTTCAATTCATGGAAATGTTAGACGTAAGTATTCAAATTTTGATTTTTATCATAAAGAAAAAAAAACAGTGGATTAATCTCCTCGATATACTTTTAATTTTAATTCAAAGTCAAATTTATTTTTACAAAAAACCTGCGAAATTTTTTGCCCCGGCCCATCCCGTTTTTAAAGCGAATTAGGAGGGACATACCAACTTAAGGCAGCGAGTCGAAAACTTTGATCCGGGCCAACAAAAATGGCAGGTCAAACGAATCGGTCTGACGGGTTCGACTCGTTTTACCATCCCTACTTGTAGAAAATTTTATCCCATACCCCATCAGTTATTCCCCTACCCCTACATTATATTTTTTTAAACTAAAATGTCATCATATAAATAATTTATTAAAATTTAAAAAATATATAAAAATTGACTATTTACAAAGTTTTTCGGTACAGAAAATAAATGTTAAAAATATTAAAAAAAAATTATTATCGTAACTCTTTTCCAAAGTCTTCCGATATATAAAAAAATTAATGTTAAAAATTGACTACCGAAACTTTTTTGTAAAATCTTCCGGTATATAAAATAAAAGTTAAAAAATATTTCTGAAATGACTATCGGAACTCCTTTGCAAAGTCTTCTAGTACGTAAAATAAAAGTAAAAAAATATTAAAAAATGACGATGAGAACTGTTTTGCAAAATTTTCGATACACAAATAAAAGTTAAAAAATATTTTAAAAAACTGTCTATCGTAACTCTTTCGGTACATTAAATAAAAGTTAAAAATGATTAACAAAACTTTTTCGATACGTAAAATAAAAGTTAAAAATCGACTATCAAAACTCTTTTGCAAATATTTTAATACACAAAATATAAAAAAAAATGATTATCGAAACTCTTTTACAAAGTCTTCCGGTATGCAAAATAAAAATTAAAAAATTGACTATCGAATTTTTTTACAAAGTTTTTCAATACACATAATAAAAGTTAAGGTTAAAAACTAACTACTAGAACTCTTTTGAAAAATCTTTCGATATACAAAATAAAAATAATTTTTTTTAAAGAATTGACTATCATAATTTTTTTTAAAATCTTTTGATACATAAAATAAATTTTTTTTTTTTTTTTAAATTATGAATTAATTTAAAATATATAAAGACGAAGTTGATGTTTTTTTTATAAAATATAAAAATATAGGAACAAGGTGGGGTATGCGGTAAATATTCCTACTTATCTGACTTATTTTTCAATTGATTTGGCATTGTTGACATAAATTGTTAATTGATTTTAACAAGGCAATTTTAATTTAACTAGAAACTTTTTTATTTCATCAAGTTTATTTTATACTAGAGTGATTCACTTCAATCTAATAAGTTTACATAGGCTTTCAATGCACATATACTTTTGAAACTCAGAACTATCTGGACAATCAGCACGTGTTTTACAAGGAATAAATCGTCGTGCTGTAAAAAAAAGACATAGTAAAATAATGTTATTACTAACATGATATATAAAAGATACAAGTTTATAGAAGAAAATTTGAAAATGATGAGAAAATAAATTACGTGAGCCACCATCATTCCTTGCAACAAAAAATAGAAATAGAAATAAAACCACAACATACACAAACATGAGAGTTTTACCCATATTTTTTTCTCTTACATACAATAAATAAATAGAACATTATTCGACTCTTTTATAATGTTTAAATTTAAATAGAAGGTTATGCTACAAATATAAAATATTGGTATCTCTTAGGGAGTTTTAAGATTTCATTTCTATTTTATTTTTTTTGTCTCTTAAGCAGATCAATGTGATGTATTTTATTTATTTAACATATTTGTTAAAATAGTAAAAAAATTGTAAATAATTAGAATTTAATATTTTAAAACTATCTTTCAAGATAGAAAGGGGTATGTTTAATAATAATAATAATTATTATTATTATTATTATCATTAATAACGCAAAAACTAACGTGTCAATATAGTCATACACAAAATAAAATATTAACGTGTTCCACACATCTCGAAAAGAGTTGGTTCATGCTAACAATTGAAAACTTTTCTTCAACTCAAATCAAATAATGAGAAATCACTCCTATAAATAAAAAAATTAAGGTAAAGGATCAGTACATGACATATTTTATATATTTTTTTAATAAATATCATATATTACATCGATTTTAAAATAAAATTAAAAAGGAAAAGTATTTTATAACATGTTTAGAATCCTATCCTCAACATTTTTTTTTAAAATAGTGTCTTTCTTTTTATTTTTATTTTTATTTTTAAATTAATTATTTATTTCTTCGGTTATATTTAATAACGGAGAGATTAAATTTTCATATTTATTATAAAAGCACTCATTAATCAAATTTTATCATAAACTTAACTTATATGTAACCGCTCCAAAGTCTTTATGCATCATTCTTTGGTACGGAATAAAATATTTTGCAATCTATCTCACATAATGATATTGATGTTGTTGTATTTATGTAATAACCTTCCTATGTTGTCAATCAAAGAAAATATTAAAAAAGTTATTATTTTCTTCAGTTGAAAACATTGAAAAATTTATTCATAAACACCATAATCAATTTCTATTTCATGTAAAAGCATTTGTCATGCAAACATTTGCTTAACATAATGAAATCTCTCTATGATGGATTGAAAGTATAGAAAAAAATGTCATTTATTTAAAACAGATAACTTATCAGAAATTTGAAAAGATGAGTTGTTCTCCAAAAATCCATAGTCAAACTCTTGATTTGTTTAAATAGTTTATTTTAATATTCTGTGTAAACAATATAAATATAAAAAAAACTGTGTCCCCTCGATTTTTAACAAAAACCGAGAAGTATGTGACGTTTGGGTCGGAACGTATTTTATTGTTTTTTATTTAAAAAGAAACACATTTACCCCGATTTTGAGTAATAACCGAGATAAAATATTAACGTGTTTTTCAATTTTTTCACTGTCCTTAAACAAATCTTGATCCTCTATTTAATAAGTATCAACGCTCAAGACACTGTCATTAGTGATCTTTGTGAAACCTACAATCCTCATTATAAAAGTATTCTGAATATTAAAATTTGATAGTAGTGAATCACAAGAAACCTAAAGGTTGTTGTGAAACCCTTTATGTTTAATCAGAGTGTCATGAGATTTTACAAAGTAAAAGTATCAATGTGATAGATTGCGCAAGAGCAGAAAAAATTTAGGTTTATTTAATATGTGGTTGGTGAGATGTATTTACTTTGCCAAAGATTTATGTGATAGATTGCAAGTACCGGAAAAAATTGGTTCAAGGTTTGTATTCTTACCTAATCTCTTAAATGAATATTTATTTTATTTATTTAACCTTTTTTTTTGTTTTATATCAGAAACAAATTAATGCGAAAGTCATAGAAAATATATTGCATTTGGTATTTGATTTTCCTTTAGATCAATGAAACGAGGATCCCTAATATTTGTTTTTTTTAAATATATCCATCATTTATTCTTCACCGACAACGATGACGATAAAGAATAATATTTTTACTTTAATATTCTGTGTAAACAATATAGTTTGTAAGCAAATTATTTTATTAATATTATGTGTAAACAATGTAATGATATATATATATATATATATTCTCGGTTTTGTTATTAAACCGAGAGGTATATGATGCTAGTTTGAAAAATATAAAAAATATATTGTTGGGTTTCGAATCCATGACCATTTAAATTATCTCTCGGCTATTTTTAAGTCAAGGGGTAAAGTTCTCATTTTTCATGTCATCCTTCGTTACCTCGACATTGTAACTGAGGTGAAATTCATTTCATTTTCGACATTACATATGTTATTTGTAGTAGTCAGTAACTTTAACAATAACTAGTAGGAGGAGAGTTTGTGGCAAGAAACTTGGGTCATTGTGTGCCATGTTTTATGGTATTGCATCACAAAAGTATTTTGATGATGACTACATCATGCCCAGAAGAACCTGGATAAAGACATTAAGGAGTGCGTCTTGCAGTACAAGGAAAGTATTCTTAAGGGCAGGACAATTGTTGGAATTTTGTCAAATTTTTGATGTTGAAAGTTCATCAAACTTATGAAAAACTGTGAATCAACCACACCTTGATTGCAAAAAGAAAAGAAAAATAAATTGGAGAAGAAAAGAGAAATTAAGATTATGGGAGGAAAAAAAAATTTAAGATTTTGAGAAAATCCAAAATGAAGTACAGTTTAGAAATTCGCATGCTTGACTAAAAGAAAAACTAAGGATTGTTGTTGTAGTTGATTAAAACTATTATTTTAATGGGAATTAGTCGCCAATCATGTCATCAAATACAATGCTTAATGAGGGGTCTTGAACAAGTTAAAAGTATTTTTAGATGCTTTTTCTCGACCACTTGGTATCAATAATTTTGAAAATGCAATGCATAACTGATTATTGTCATGTTAGCGGTAGAAATAGTTTATGCTAACGATTAGCTTAAATTATGACATAAAAGTTATTTTCAGTTAGTGTTTCAAGTTTTTTCTAATCCTAAAAATATGCTTTGGATCCTTCAAAATTGTTGATCCAGCTATCTCAATCTAATTATAAGTTTTTGTTTTAAAGTGTCACATATCTTTTGAAAAGGGAATTTTTGTTCGGATGGTCTTGTTAATGCATCTTTTCATAATATTAGTTTTGTTTGATGAAGCACTTTATCCAATTGCATTTGGGATGATTGTATTCGAAAAATGTGTGCACTTCCAAAAAAAATTATTTCTATAGATGTTTTTGAGATTTCTTGATATTTTAAATTTCATACTTCTTGATATTTTATAAGATAAGGGGGGATTTTATTCACAATAATGAATTATACATTTTTTTGACGAACTTTTTGGATCAATTAATGCATTGAAATAAAAGAAAAATCTTTAGGCGATACTCTTTGATATTAATTTTTAAGTCTCTTTCACCCTCAATCAATTTAATCAATCATAGATTTTTTCAGGGATACATTTCAATTCGCAACACCATCAATTTTTTGTTTTATTCATTATAAAAGTGACGTTTTTTTTTAATTCAATTTTTTTTCAATCATCTTTAACAACCACGAGGAAATGTCTCTCACGGACACACTTCAAATTATAACATCATTAGTTTTATTTTTTATTTATTTTTAAGCTATTTTTTCCCTCGATGAGTTTTAGCAACCCTGGCAACAAATGGCTTATATTATAAAAAAATAATGAATGATAAAAAATTGAAAACGAAACACCACAATGTGTTGTTTTTCTTTAAATTTTTTATATTTACAATTTTCTTTTTGGGTTGCCATATCTTTTTATACAAAATCAAAGGATAATTGTAATATAGTGCAAAATAGTGGGGTTATGGTTGAGATAGAGTTCATGTACTTCTCTAATTCAAAGGAAAATAATTTTTTATGGCATCCAGAACGTACTTTAGGATTATTGAGGAGATTTAGAAGATTGATTATGTTGTATCCAGAACGTACTTTAGGATTATTGAGGAGATTTAGAAGATTGATTATGTTGTATTCAATGTTTCTTTATTTAAATGCAAATGGACTAACAATAACACTAATGTACAAACCAAATAGTTAGAATTCCCACAAGTTGACCTTCGCAAATAAACTTATATGAAAGAATCATTCATCATAGAATCCAAAGAAAAACAAGTATTTTATCTCATTAATCATTTTGACAATAGATGGTCAAGTATTCTTCAAAGAAAAGACATTCTTCTAGTAATAAATATAAGATTTAATTCTTGATATTTCTGATGCTCCTTCTTTCGCAACACATATGCATATTTCATATGAAAAAAAATGTTTCAGATATTGCGTACTCTTGATATTCTTGATAATCTTGTTGATTGATTTTAGTATAGAAATTTTAATTTAATTAGAAGTTTTTTTTTGTTAAGTTTATTTTATCCTAGAATGGCACTAAAAAAATTCTACATCTTTTTCTAATGCATATATACTTGTGAAACTCGGATCTATCTAGACAATCGACATCTGTTTTACAAATAATTAGTCGTGATTCTGTAATGAAAAAAAAATGGTAAAATAATGTTACTAACATAATATAAAAGATAAAGTTTATAGAAGAAAAATTGAAAATGATGAGAAAATAAATTACCGGCTCCATCATTCCTTGCAACTAAAAATAAAAATAAAATCATGACATACACAAACTTGAGAGTTTTAGTCATATTTTTTTCTCTTTACATATAATAATAGAATATTATTTGACTCATTTAGTGTAGATAAAGAGAAGGTTGTGTTGGAAACAATAAAATATTTGTATCCTTTAAGCAGATTAATGTGTTGTATTTTTTTTCTTTAATATGTTTATTAAAATGGTAATATAAAAAAATTGCTAATCATTAAAATTTAATATTTTAAAACTATATTTTCAACCTTCTAAGATAGAAAGGAGTATTTTTATTAATAATAATAATAATTATTATTATTATTATTATTATTATTATTATTATTGTTGTTGTTGTTGTTGTAACAAATACTGCACTAGTAACGAATACAATTATGAGAAATATTGAATTTCTTAAACAAACACAAGAAATCCTTTTTCGATTTACGATAGAGAGAGAAGAGAGAAGAACAAGAATAAGAATTAGTTAAAACCGTTTTACTATTTATTTTCACAATTTTTTTACAAGCAAATATCAATCAAACTTAACCCTCTCTCAACAATCTGAGGGAGCATTCTATTTATAGACTACAGGCTAGCTTAACCAACAAGCTACTTAAGCACTAAGATAGATTAACTAGCAAGCTAACTTATACAACTACATGCTAGAACAAGCTTCGACTACAACATGCACATCTTCGACTTCTGCATGCTTGAACAGACTTCGACTACAGCATGCATAACTCCTGTCAAAACATGAAGTTATCCCTATCGAGACTAGAGTTCGATCCAAAATACTACAAATCCCCATCTTAGAACAAACTTTACAACATTAAGGGAACAAACTAGATTTCATCATGCAGCTTTAACAACTACATACAGTGAAATACCTTGCTACTTGGAAATGACTTGGTGATCATATATGCATCATTATGATCTATTGAAACCTTCATCACTTTGACTTCTCCACTTTCAATTTTCTCCCTGGCGAAATGCAACCTAACATCAATGTTCTTTCTTCTCTCATGATAGGCTGAATTCTTCGACATATGTATGACACTTTGACTATCATATTTAACAGTGATAGCTTGACCTTGAAGTTCTGGTTCCTTAACAATCCTTTCAAGTCATAATGCTTCTTTCATAACTTTAATGATGGCAATATATTTAGCTTCAATGGTTGATAAGGCAACGAACTTCTGAAGAGAAACTTTCCAACTGATTGTTGTACCAAACATAGTGAAAACATATCCAGAAAGAGACTTTTTGGTATCCATACATCCTGCATAGTCAGAGTCAACAAGTCCTCTGACTTCGGCTTCACCATCACTCATGGCTCCATCATAAATCAAGACCCTACTCAGGGATCCTTTTATGTATCTTAGAATCCACTTTAAAGCTTTCTAGTGTGCCTTCCCAGGATTGATCATATACCCGCTTACAAGGCTCACTCCATTCGTTATGCCTGTTCTCGTACAAACCATAACACACATCAAAGAACCTACAATACTAGGATATGGAGTGTTATTCATATAGACTCTTTCAACCTCAATACTAGGACTTTGAGTCGTACTCAGCTTGAATTGAGGATTTGTCGGTGTTACAATAGGATTTGAATTCGACATACCAAATTTATCGAGAATCTTCTTCAAGTATGTCTCTTGAGATAAGCATAATCTCGACTATTTTGTATCTCTTCGAATGCCAATCCCAAGAATCCTGGTGGTAACTCCCATATCCTTCATGTCAAACTCCTTATCGATTTCAGCCTTCACCTTCATAACATCCTCTCCATGGTTTTTTTGTATGAGGATGTCATCCACATAAAGAAACAAAGTAATAAATGGGTTTCCAGATCAAAATTTGAAGTAAACACAATGGTCTAACTAGCTCCTAGTGAAAGCTATGTGTGTCATGAACTTGTCGAATCTCCTATTCCATTGATGAGGAGATTGTTTCAGGCCGTATAAAGACCTATTCAGGTTGCACACATAATCTTCATTTCCTTTTTCTGCAAACCCTTCAGTTTGCCTCATCAGGATTGTTTCATCTAAATCACTATACAATAAGGAGGTCTTCACATCCATTTGTTCAAGTTCTAGGTCAAACTTTTCCACCATGGGTAACAACATTCTAATGGATATATGCTTTACAACAGGAGAGAACACATTATTGAATTCGACTCCTTCTTTCCGAGTGAACCCCCTAGCAACCAACCTTTCCTTAAATCTCTTCAACATCACTCTTTCAATTCCTTTCTTAACCTTGAAAATCCACTTAAAACTGACTAACCTGGCTCCAGCAGGTTTCTCGATCAGCTCCTAAGTATGGTTATCATGAAGAGATTTCATATCATTATCCATGGATTTCATCCATTTAGTCTTGTTTTGACTCCTTATAGCTTCCTTGTAGTATCTAGGTTCTTCATCAAGAACCTCACTTGCATAGATTAAGGCAAAAGTTATGAGATATGCATAATCAAGTCTCTGAGGTGGCTTGATGACTCTAGTAGACCTGTCTCTTACCATCAGATAGTAATTATCATTCTCCTTATCTTCATCAGCAACTTATGCTTCTTATTCAACTTCATTTGAGTTGTGCAATTCAGCATCAATACGCTCTACCTCAATAAGAATCTCTTCATGTTCCAACTCATGTACAAAGATCTTCGTATTTCGACCAAAATCATCAGTTTTGTTGAACGCCATTTCTGATTCACTGAAAACTACATCTCGACTTGTGATGCATCTCTTGTTACTTAACTTTATGCACCACAACCTATAAGATTTGACTTCTTCAGGGTATTCAAGAAACATACATCTCATAGCTCTAGGTTTAACCTTGTCTTGCCTAATGTGAGCATATTCTAAATAGCCAAATACTCTAAGTCTGTCGAGATTAGGTAGAAGTCTCGACCAGTCTTCTTTAGGTGTCTTCATTCCCAAGGCAATCGAGGGGCTCCTATTTATCAGGTATGTTGTAGTCACTGCAGACTCAGCGCAAAACACCTTCTTCAATCTTACACTAACCAACATGCATCTAACCCTGTCTAGGATTGTTCGATTGAATCTCTCAGCCAAGCCATTTTACCGAGGAGTACCCGCAGTAGTCTTGTGCCTTGCAATAGTATACATACTACAGTAACTATCGAAAGCTTTATTGCATAACTCAAGGCCATTATAGGTTCGCAACCACTTGACCTTCTTGCCAATCTAATTTTTGACCAGAGTCTTTCAACTTTTGAAATTTTCAAAATTTTCATCCTTAGTCTTCTGAATGAATACCCATAACTTTCTGGAATAATCATCAACTATGGATAGAAAATACTTTGCACCTGAGTGTGAAAGACTCCTTCTAGACCCCAAAGATCCGCATGAATGTAACAAAGGGATTCATGTGTTCTTTGTTTTCCTTTGTTAAACTTCACTCTGCAGGATTTATCAAACACACAAGGTTCACAAAATTCAAGCTTTTGGACTTTGTCACCACCCAACAGATTATGTTTCCCCAGTTCAACAAGACCCCTTTTGTAACACCCTAAACCTGGCGCGTAATTTATAAAATAAATTAGAGTATTTGTCACCAAAGGGTGTCACGTATTCTTAAAATAAAACATCTTTCATCCATTTAAACATATTGCAGCAGAATTATAAAACATATAACAATACCTTCTCATGATCTCAAAAAAAATTACTCAAATAAAATATCAGTTTGATCTCAACTCAATAATTAGAAAAATAAAAGGAAACAACGGCCATACCCCATATGTTACATTATCAGAGCGACAAAAGGTACTAAACAAAAGAATTAGAAAACAACAAGTAAACGAAGAGGCCTTCACGCCATCCTCCAGCTTAAAGCAGTTACTACTTTACCTGATTATTTGTACCCCAAGAGAGTACAAAACACCACAAATAAATAAAATGGGGTGAGAATAACTTTACAGATGTTAACAATAAAATTAAATAGCAAGTTAGTCATAACAACATCTATCATCATTCCCACATAAAGTTCACAACAACAACAATAACTATAATAAAAATGCATAATGCAGTATACTTCTCCTCCAATATGGTATCATAGGTGTGTTACTAATTTATCCATGTCTTTGGTTCCTCTTTGAATCGTGTTCCTCTATGAATTTGAGATTGTCATGGTTCCTCTCTGATCCTGACCTCACCGGACCTAAGTCTTACCTAACTCCAATATACATGTATGCATGAACATGACAACAGAATTCAATAAACTCAAAACAACAGAAAATATACTCAAAACTCATACTCAAGATTTCTCTCTAAATCATAATTTCGCCAATATGAGGCCAACATTGTAATTCCTCTCTGAATTACTCATCTGAAAATTTCATCTTAATAACTATATTAATAATCACAAATAATAAACAAAAGAGTAAAAATATATTATTACCCATCTCAAATATTAAACACTTCTCCCTTTAACGAAAATCCCTTGTGCTTAAGAGACTGTGTAATGTTATATTTATGAAGTCATATACTAGGACGATCTCGCCCAGCAGATGGACCACCCAAAAGGAATTTAAGGGATTCTCTTAGGAGGTCCAACATACATAGGGGACACATGAGAGAGATTCCTCACTGACTTCAAGAATATCGGCAGTCAATAACTTCCTAGTAAGCGAGGAGCAGTTAAGACCATGTTCAGGATGCAAACACCCTAGATATCGAGGACCCTATAAATACACTATCCCTCAAGGGGATAGAGAAGATCAAGGCATACATATCCATTATTGCTTGGACGGTGCTTCGCTCCGAGTAGTCCTAACATCGTCAATTCAACCACCCGCCTGCACCCTACAGTGTCGACAACCAACACGACATTTCACCTCATGTGATTTGGTCCTTCAAACAACCTCAAAAACCATGGTACAAGGCTAGTCACCTTCGTGAGCTAGCCCTCGCCCCTCAAAACTATATTATACCTATTAGGGCCTCAAATTCTCCATGTCCTTGCAGGGGGACCACGCACACCCTGTAATTTTTTGGAAAATATAATTAGTAATGACTATATATTAAAACTTTCTTTTTTCAGCATAAATTGATCTATTATTTCAAATATCTAATTGATTAGGTCATTTAAAAGGCACATGGATTATTTCCATATAAATCCAATTTTTTTCCTATATAAAGGAGGTTTCTCCTCACTTAATTTCACACTAGAATTTGGGATTTTCCTAATTTTCTATAATTTATCTCTTCTCTTCTCTCTCTCTCTCTCTCTCTCTCTCTCTCTCTCTCTCTCTCTCTCTATATATATATATATATATATATATATATATATATATATATATATATATATATATATATATATATATATATATTCTTTTTCACCGAAGTTTCCTTAGTGCCTTATGAATGAAATTTTCTTGTGAGGAAAGAGTTATATTAGTGTTGTGCCACTATTGCTCGGTTATAAAACTCAGATTGGAAAAGTTATATAAAATATCCACTCAATTTTTGTGTTCAGCTTATGAAAACTATTTTTTTAGGATAGGGGGATAAAAGGGATGGATTGTGGTAGTGTTCATACACACGATGTTGATAGTGTTGTAGTGAACAAACTTGAAAAAAGGATTGGACCAAAGATGATAAAGAAAATGTGCAGCGCATTTTGAAAACAAAAATTGTCATCACTACCACTCTTGGTCTTGATGAATTTTTGTAAGTTTCTCACTGCAAGACTAAAAAAAATGTGAACATCCTCTAAAGTAACCACGAAGGGACTATTTAGTTAAAGTGGACAAGGTTTGGCATATTAATTTAGGAGTATGAACTTTTAATGATAAAACATGAACAAAACATTAATAAGATGCAAACACGGTTTATGCATATCCTGAGTCATTTGAGAACTCTATAAAAAATATTTTCAAATGAGGAATTAGTTGTGAAATTGTTTAGGTACTTAAACAATAGTTGGCAACCTAAATTCGTTATGATTTGTGAATCTAGGGATTTAGCAATTATGAACACACACACCTTTTTTTTCGTCAATTGAAGGAACTCGAGATTGAACTAAATAGTCCATTCATATATGAGGAAGGAGAAAAGAAAACAATAGCCTAGTGCTCAAAGTGGAAGATTCTGACTCTCATGGTGACATGTCCCTTATAGTCGAAAACTTTAAAAGACTCATAAGGCCAGGGCCGGCCCTGTGCAAGTGTAGCATGTGCTGCAACACAGGGCCCCAAATATTAGAGGGCCCCAACTTTTAAAATTTTCATTTTTTTTATAAATATTAATAAAAATAAATAAAATGTTATTAAAAAAACTCAATAATTGAAAGAAATATTATGATAAAAACTCAATACATATAAAAATCAAGATTGATCAGAACTCAAAATAATTATAATTAAATTTATTTTTAATTAATACATAATTGTATTTTTGATATATATTTTTTTAATTATTATAATTATATTTTTAAAAAAAATTGAGCCCATTTTTTTAATTAGAACGGGGCCTCCGATATGATTGGGTCGGTCCTGCATAGGGCATGAGAAATAACAAAAAGAGAAACAGGAAAAAGATGAGGATAAAGCTTCATTCGATCCCACATGTTACCTATGTGAAAATAAAGGATACACCAGATCAAACTTTATGTTTTCTTAAAAGGAAAATCAAAATCAGAAGAAATATAAGAAACTTATAAGAAGGGCAAGAAACCTTACATTGCATGGAAGGATAAAGATATGGAATCTTCAGATGACGAAGAAGAAGCCAACATTTGTCTCATGGAAAATCATCAAGATGATAAGATAACCTCTTACTTTTCTTATCAACTTTTTTCCACATTTGTAAGAAGATAACAAAAGAAACAAGTAAATTGGAAGAAATTGTCTCTATATCCTAGGATATTATTTCTTCTCTTGAATCTAAAATTAAAATCCTTGAAAAATAAATAGAAAATCTTAGAGAAATACAAAATGATCAAGTCCAAAACTCTTCCACTTTTATAAAAAAAAATGAATCTGACATGTGAAATGAATGTAATACCTTAAAAAATGAAACTTGTGATCTTCTAAAAACACTTGCAAAGTTAACCAAAGGAAGATATAACTTAAATATTTTGATGAGAAACCAAAGAGCCTCTTCCATAAGACTAATTGCAGGGTTAGAATTGTTCATGTTGAATTTCTCCAAGATATCTTCTACATATTTCTTTAGGTACAAGAAAAATCAATATTTTATGTTTACAAACTCCATACCTAGAAAATAAGCCATGTTTCCTAGTTATGACATCTCAAATTCATTCTCCATGTTAGTCTTGAACTTTGAAACTTCAATTTAATTTGATAATTTTATCAAGATATCATCCACATATATGCATAGAATTATTTGATCTTATTCACTTGAGCCTTTCGCATATATTCCAGGTTCTAATGTGCATTTGTTGAATCCTAAATTCATGTAAAAGTTATCACTTCATATAGTACTTTTATCATCATATACAATTTTTCTTATTTTCCTTTGATCTCAAACCAATTGGTTGTTTTATATATACACCATTCTCTAATGGCCCATTTAGAAAAGATGACTTTACATCCAATTGATGTATCTTACACCTTTTGGATGTTGCAATGGCCACCACAACTTTTATAGTTTCAAGTCTGGAAAATGGTGCATAGACCTCACTAAAATCAATTCCTGACCTTTGAAGAAACCTCTTTGCTACTAGCCTTACCTTATACTTGGCTATCTCACCATTTGGTATGAGCTTCAGCTTATGGACCCATTTTACATCTATGGTTCTCTTGCTTGAGTTGTTTACCAACTCCAAAATTTCCTTGACTTCTTCCTTCTTAACTTCTTGCCAATTTTTGTCTTTCAGGTCTTGATTGAGGTTAATTGGCTCACATTCAGTTATCATTACTTCTTCAATCACGTTACCATTTTCATTTATGGTTTGGTCACAAAATCATTCATAGTCAATTAACCTAATTGATTGAGTTTTAGCCCTTGTTGACCATCCCATCTTCTGAGTTTGTGCCACTTCATTTACTTGGTCATCTTGTAAAGAAGTGGTTATCTGATTTGACCCTTGTCGCTACGCGAAAAATACAGAGTCGCCATCGGTTTTTATTTATTCCAAAGGAAAGGGAAAATATCGAGAAAACCCCAAAGAATGGTCATCGCAACCACGAACAAGTTTGGAAGTCGGTTATGCAAGGGGAAGGTATTAGCACCCCTTACATCTATGGTACTCCATAGGAACCATCTAGGGTGTTTGCGCTTACATGGATGTTGTTTATTGAATGTTTACGCTTACGTAGATGTTGTTTATCGAATCTTTGCTTACCAAAGGTTTGCGGAGTGGAGGTAGATTTTAAATGTGTGCTCTCCAAGGATTTGGATCCTTGTGCCTACGCATGCCCACTTGTTGAAGTGAGAAATCAGAGCCCCGTAGTTCGTGGGTTTAAAATGTTTGTTTGGTTGGTTGATTTTTATTACCTTGAAGAAGGGTTTTCGATTCTGTCGCCCTAAGGCTCAAACAAAAGGTTTGAATGCGTTGGATTGTGTTTATGTTTTGCGAAAGTGTTATTGATTTCGGATTGAACTAAAGACTATGGATAAAGGTGAATACCTCAAACTACCAAGCCAAACGTCTTGTGTTCGAACTATTTAGAACGAGTGTAGGAAAGTTCCATTCTCATCTCTTCTTTACCACTTAAGGCTCGTGGCATACAATCCTAATCGTATTTATTGTGTTTTTGAATTTGATTTGAAAAAGGACCGTTTGACGTTGGATCAAGGGTTTGCTTATTGATTTTGAAATAGTGGTCGATTGAGGAGATAAGATGGGAAAGAAAGGGTGGGGAATACTTGGCGTCAAATCGAGTGTTTGCGTTGCAATGGTGTGAGTTTTATTCGGAAAAAAAAACTTGACGTTGAATCAAGTACCTTTTGTTTCTTTCGAAAATGCTTTGTTTATCGTTTTGTATTTTATCTTGGTTATTAACATGCCTGGTGAAGTAACTAGAAAGCAGTAAATCTAAGATATTACATGACTAGGGGGAGAGGGACATTTAACCCATAATGGGGGGATGGATCCACATAATACAACATGAAGGCATGAAAGGAAAATACAATTTACAACTCATGTGCCATGCCTAAACCATACAAGTTGCATGACACTTCGCATACTACAAACTAACGAATAAAAATAAAAGGGACTTGGATAGTGTTGAGATCTCTTATTCGCATGTCGCCACAAAACAACACCGGTTAGTATGCATCAAATAAGAAGGAATTAAAATTCCGATTCAAATGAATGGGAGGGTATGATAATAGCATGGTGTGATATGATGATCATGATGAACAAACCTATATGAACTTAAAATGAAATGGATTTTTCAGTTCAGCCCTTAACCACAAATGAAACGTAATCTAGTCAAAGTGAGATTACTCATGTACATGGAAATTAGCATCGTAAACCAAATGAAATTCTAAGCCTATAATGGTTGATCATGTGAAAACAATATTTGGAAAAATTAAGAAATTAGTCTAACATGCACATGATTAAGCCTAATTCCTAACTAATTACCTAATCTTAATATTTAATTGAACATGAATTAAGCTATTTACCTCTACAATTATGTGACTCCAAAATCCCAAAAACAGGAATTAAAAACTATTTCATACACAATTACGAGAATAGAATTGGAATTAGAATCGACTAATCAATTACGAGGCTATCGTGATCAAGATGAACAGTAGCTTAGCCTAAGGCTTAAACAACACAGTTAGCAAGAATTCACCACCAATAATGAATACGATTTTTTTTATCAACATGCATGTTAATGTTACACATGGCAATGAATGGTATGAAGTGAACACTCCTTGGACCAGTCAAACAATCCCAACATAAAGGTAAAACAGAACCACCACCGGAGTTCCGGCACCACCGCGCCAGAGGCGGCGGAGTTGGCCGGATTCAAGGAAAAAGGCTCCAAATTCTTACTTATCTCCAACTCTCATATCCTAATCTTTATCTTAATTACAGCTCAACAAATTCAGGAAATTAAGCAGTTAACATCAAGAATCCTAAGCAAAAAAATCTTAGAGCTAATGAAGATGGAGGTGACGAAGAATCAAACCACCGAACCTTGGGGTTTTGATTCTCCCCTATGCAAGCTACATGGTGATATCAACGGTTAGACAGAGATAAAGATTCACCAACCTGCAAGACGGAGGATTGTCTTGGGACTTGTTGAAATTCGGGAGTGATGAAGATGAAGAGGAGAAAAACAGATGTATGCTACGTTGAACCTTGGATCTCCCGCTTCTACTGTGAACTCTTATCCTTCAAGAATCAACTCCAAAAAAATTCTGAACCGGATCGTTATTATCGATGTTGAGTCGGTGAGTGCAGGGGTGATTGTTGAGTACAAGAGTTTTACCTCAATTGATAACAAGCTTCAATGTGAAGCTTGCTCCAATGGTAGTTTGAGCTTTGGTGTAGGGTGAAGAAATAGGGAAGATGAAGTGAGAAAGGTTGAAGGTGATGTTTGCAGAAAATGTGAAAGTAGTGAAAGTTGAAGTGAATAGTGGAGAGACCTTCAAATGATGGTGAAGATGGGAATTTATAGGGATTAGGCTTGGGATCCCTAAGGCTTGGAGTTAGTTAAAAGAGGTTGGGAGTTAGTTGGGATGAACTCAATGAGTTTTGTCGGTTAACTCACTAAGTTGGAAGTTAGTTGGTTGGTTTTGGGGAATGTGTTCAAATGGTTTCTATGACTGGTTATTGCAGGTTAACTTGAATGAAATTAAGCTTTAATGTTGGCTAATGACCTGCTATTTATTGGAGTAACTCACAATTGTGAGTTAATGCAGAGTGTGAATCAATGTGATTGTGCGGGCATGGCAAGAATTTGCATTTTGCAGTATTTCAGCAGCAAGAAACAGGTTGAGTCGACTCAAATAGGGGATGAGTCGACTTAAATAGAGCATTCTCCAGGATGAGTCGAGCTCCAGGTCGACCTGTTCGGACCAACGACGAATTGGTTCACAGAAGAATGATAAGTGAGTCGATGCAAAGGGTGGATGAGTCGATGCACACCAGATTCCCCAGAAATGAGTCGACCTGCTCGGACCCGCGGTGAATTGGTTTATAGAAGAATGAGGAATGAGTCAATGCAAAGCCTGGATGAGTCAACGCATACAAATTCCCCAGGACTAGGTCGATCTGTGGGTCGACCTGTTCGTACTCGTGGGTGTTGTGTCGACTCACAGAACGAAAACTTCCAAAAATGGGTTTTGCAATACGTTATACATCGTTTTGCACCTTTTTTGAATGTAATGACTATCTTTATGGACGAACATGAATGAAATTGGCTAGTTGAGCAAATTGACTTAAGAAATGACTAGGTTACTTGAAATGGAATGAATCGAGACATATAACGGGATAAAATCCATACACAACCTATGAATTAAATATCAACTAAGACCCCAAATGAAACAAAGGAATACAAATTAAATGTTCAATGACCAAATGATCGGATGACCGGGTACGGACAAGCACGAGATGCACATTGAAACAAGTGATATATGGAATCAAACCCAAGAAACCAACATGCACGACTCCTGACCAGGAGGTTGTTGAGAAAGGCACACTCAATGGAATGATGAAAGACCCAATAGATAGGGTTTTGGAGACCATCTATAGAGCGTTGTATACCATTAGAGTTCGTGGAAACCATGATCAAGTGAGGATCCCAAGATTAGGGTTTTGCTTCACCACTTAGCCAAAGTTGAGTTACCAATGATAGGAATACACCTAAACCTCAAGAGCCACCTCCGATTAGGGTTTGATCGATTAAGCCCCCTTCATCCGTATAGGAGACTTAGCTTCCACCAAGTGTAAGCACAAAGCTCAGAATCTAAGATACCTGCCCTTTTGTATCATACAAATGGCTATGCAGATGAAATGAATGATATAAAGACATGCATATGACTAGGGTTAGTGACCTAAATGAACTTTGTGAAGGGTAAGGCAAATTTTGGGGTATGACAGCTGCCCCTATTTAATCTTCTCGAACCTGAATGTACGGATAACAACGGTGTTTGGACAATGAAGGTATGAGAGTATTAAATACTAGAATATAAGGAAATTTTCCCGCCAGGAACAAATGAAGTGTGAAGATAGGTCACAAAGAACTCCTTCACTGGGATTTGGGATGAACAAGTAGGTCTTTGTGCAGGGAAGCTGATGGGAATTGGAATGTCATGTGGTAGATGGGTAATGAGAGGTTAGATATGCATGACGTATGCAATATGCTAATGCAGCATGATTGATGATTGATTATTTTTTTCGTCTTTCTCTTAGCTTCTTCTTTTTTCTTATTCTTTCTTTTTTCATTTTCTGTTTTCATCTCTTTTTCATTCTTTTCTTGCCTCCCCTGTCATGTTTTGGCATGTAACAGGTGATCGAGGTATTCCCACAGGATTTCACAGAGGCAAATAAAGTGTTGGCTGGGGATATACGATTTTCTCGCACAATAGGTAGCAGCGGCTCCTCTGTACTGGAAAAGAGGTCTTTTGAACAAAAGGTTAAGAAAGAGGGTAAGGTCCACACATACGACTGATGGATGCCGCTACAAACGAATACCAAGTGGGGTTTAGTAACACGGACGAGCGTTGAGGTCAATGCGGACGAGTATTGCAAAGAGGATTAACACGGACGAGTGAATCAATCCAATACGGACGAGTATCAAAATGAGGTATCAACACGGGTGAATGTCAGAAAGGAAGGGCCAACACGGATGAGTGTTGCAGATCAATACGGACGAGTATTGGAAAAAGGTAACAACACGGACGAGTGTTGGAGATCAATATGGACAAGTATTGAAAATGAAATGATTAACAAGGACGAGTGTTAGAGATCAATACGGACGAGTATTGAAAGGTGACAACACGGACGAATGTTGAAGATCAACACGAACGAGTATCGAAGGAAAAGGTAACAACACGAACGAGCGTTGAACATCAATACGCATGAGTATCAAAAAAGAAAAGATTAACACGGACGAGTTTCGAATATCAATATGGACGAGCATTGAAAATGGAAGGATTAACACGGACGAGTGTTGCAGATCAATACGAACGAGTATTGAAAAAGAAATGATTAACACGGACGAGTGTTGAAGATCAATATGGGCGGGTATTGAAAAATAAATGATTAACACGGACGAGTGTTGAAGATCAATACGGACAGGTATTGAAAAAGAAGGTATTAACACTGACGAGTGTTAAAGATCAATACAGACGAGTATTGAAAAAGAAATGATTAACACGGACGAGTGTCGAAGATCGATACGGACGAGTATTGAAAAAGAAAGGTAACAACACGGACGAGTGTTGAAGATCAATACAAACAAGTATTGAAAAAGAAATGATTAACACGGACGAGTGTCAAAGATCAATACAGACGAGTATTGAAAAAGAAATGATTAACAACACGGACGAGTGTTGAAGACCAATACAGACGAGTATTGAAAAAGAAATGATTAACATGGACGAGTGTCGAAGATCAATATGGACGAGTATTGAAAAAGAAATGATTAACACGGACGGGTGTTGGAGGTCAATACAAACGAGTAAAAGAGATCAACACGGACGGGTGTTAGAGGTCAATACTGACGAGTATTGACAAAGGACCAACACGGACGAGTGTGGATGCTCAATACGGACGAGTATTGCAAATCAATACGGACGAGTATTAAAAATCAATACGAACGAGTATTAAAATCAATACGGACGGGTATTGGAAGAAGTAATGATTAACACGGATGAGTGTTAAGGGTCAATACGAACGAGTATTGAAAGAAGGAATGATTAACACGAATGAGTGTTGACGATCAATACGGAAGACTATTGAAATAGAGATGATTAACACGGACGAGTGTTACAAGTCAATACAGATGAGTATTGAAAGAAGGTAACAACATGGACGAGTGTTGGAGATCAATACGGACGAGTATTAAAAATGAGATGATTAACACATACGAGTGTTGAAGATCAATACGGACGAGTATTGAAAATGAGATGATTAACACAGACGAGTGTTGCAAACCAATACGGATGAGTATTGAAAGAAAGTAACAACACGAACGAGCGTTGAAGATTAATACGGACGAGTATTGAAAAATAAATGATTAACGCGGACGAGTGTTGAAGATTAATACGGACGAGTATTGAAAAAGAAGGTATCAACATAGACGAGTGTTGGAGGTCAATACAGACGAGTATCGAAAATGAAATGATTAACACGGACGAGTGTTGAAGATCAATACAAACGGGTATTGAAGGAATGTAACAACATGGACGAGTGTTGGAGATCAATACGGATGAGTATCGAAAATGAAACGATTAACACAAACGAGTGTTAAAGATCAATACGGACGAGTATTGAAAAAGAGATGATTAACACGGACGAGTGTTGCAAATCAATACGAAAGAGTATTAAAAGAAGGAAAGAGGACCTCCCAGGAAAAAGGTAGGGGATCACTTACGAAAGGTAAACGACTGATTGAAGATTCCTAAGGTATTTGCAAAGGAGAGACTTCGAGAAACCTGTGGGGAATACCAATCCCAAGTTTCATGACGATGTTCTCAACTGGGGAGGAAGAATATCTTATCAGAGGATTCTTTTACACTTTCGAGAAGGACTTTTATGCAGATATGCATGTTTATTTTGCAAGGGGTAATGCTCCATCTTGATGGAATATGCTACGCGCTTTATGATGCAATGTTATGTAATGCATGATTACTTATGCCAGATGTTGATGCATGGTCAGGATTTTGGTTAGACGGTATGGTAGGAAATATCTGGAGATTAAGAACACAGGGTACCAATAACCATTGGGTTTATCATTTATGATCATGGTTCTCTGTTGAAAGGTTAGGGGATGTGTTTAGCGTGACTCCCCAACATTCATCTCGAACTTAGAAGTCTCTTATGCACCATAGATCTTGCTCTGAACAGCCTCAAAAGTATATAAAGAATCTTTCTTCTCTAGCCATTCATGCCCCAGTCAAGTGGGAATCTGCATGTATTGCCCCAATAATAAGTTGTAAAGCAGCTTTGTCATAATAACTATCTCGATCTGACCTGCCCCAGTTTCTTGGAACTGTATATCTTTGATTAACTATCTCGGAAGATTGACTTCTTGGGTTCCTGAGGTAACTTTCCCCAGTATAGGTTTTGGAATAAATTTTCCCCTGGCTAGAATATCTCTGAGGGAATGCCCTTAACTAATGTCTTGTAGAGATTTTTTGAATCTCAACGTAACTTCCTTAGATCAACTGAATCTTATAGAGATTTATTGACGTGATTGCTTCAGATTGACCGAAAATTGAAGTGTCTTATCTTTCTACTTAACAGAGTTCTTAGACATTCTGCTTCTTGATGTAATCACATGACGTGACTGGTCGTTGCTCAGTGGAATCTCAGGCGTTCAACACTTGATAGGATCAATCAAAACAATTTTCCCCTGCTCGGCGGAGTTCTTAGGTGTTTAGTCTTCTGATGCGATCAACTGGGATAGTTTACCCCCTGACTATCTGATCTTTGGAAAGATTCACTGAATCTCGACATAACTTTCTCAGACTAACTGAGTCTTGTTGAAATTTCTTGACGTAACTGTCTCAGATTGATTGAAATATGAAACATATTGTCCTTCTGCTCAACGGAGTTCCTTGGACATTTTGCTCCTTGATATAATCAAAAGAAGTGACCGATTGTTAATCAACGGAGTCTCAGGCTTTCAACACTCATTGTCATCAATCAAAATAATTTGGTGCTGCTCAACAGCGTCTTAGGTGTTTATCTCTCTGAGTACGATCGAATCAAGGTAACCTGTCTCTTCTGAATGGGGTTCTCAGGTGTTCTGTCTTATGATTCAATCAGTTGAAATAATTTGCCTCTACTTAACAAAGTCTTTTAGGCATCCTTCTTTTTTGGTGGTATCAAGCTTTCCAATTCACGTTCATTATGAAAACTCTCTTGACATCAGATGCTCACTCATGAGTAACACATGTTCATTTTTGGAAATGATAATAGCAATGTCATGTTTATGCTAGTTTTGAAATCCAAGCGTGTTCACTGGAATTATGACATACAATGAATGCATCACTGATTAAGAATGTCATATCAATATCAACATAAATGATGAACAAATCATTAAGGAGTCAATTTTAACACGGTTATTCTAACCATGGTATGCTTTAGAAATAAACCTTGCTTCAATTAGGTCTTTTGAGGGTTGTAAAGTGGTATGGTTCACGGTTTCAGAAAGAAAGGATGTAAGACTCAAACCTATCCTAACCCACCCACTCTTCTTGATGTTCTCCAGTCCTACGTTCAGCTAGTTTGATACAAGCTCTCTTATTCCAAAAGGGATTTGGGAGTGAAAAGGAACCTACGAGGTTTTTTCTTTTTGGAGTGGCAATCATGCACCTTCTATTTGGTTTATAGCCACACTAATTTGTTCTTGTTGAGGATCCTCTTTTGATTCCTCATTCTGTTTCATTTTTTCATTTCCCTATTTTTGCTGGATTGGTTCAGATTTACAATCCACAGGGGTGCCCTAACTTTTTCCTAAGTCACTCATTTTCAAGTTTTTGAATTAGCGGGCTTTTTTTTTTCTTGTTTCTTTTGTTGAAACAATTCATGTGGCATTTTGCCGTTTGATTGGGAAGGGTTATGACTGTCTCATTCCTTTGTTGGTGAGGGACAACCATTTGGAATTTGGGGGTTTCCGACCTCTTGTGAGGGATAAGATATGGTCGATCCTCAGATATGACACTCCTCTTTTTATCTTTGGAATTTGAACGCATGGTCAAACTAACTGACGACTACCCTGCCCCGGTTTAAAATTAAGGGTTTCATATTTAGAAAGAAACTCCTACTCCTTGGCTCGAAGGGGTTGACTAGGGATTATCTTCCTTATATCTTTGGTGTTTGGGATTTGAAACAATGCCTTACATCATCAGCAAGGTTTTATTCAACAATATACTGTAAGTTGTAAATGCGCCTAAGAGGGGGGGGGGGGGGGGGGGTGAATTAGGTGATAAAAATTTCTTCGATCTAGTTTCCGGTTTTTGGATATTTTTGTTTAAGTGCGGAAAAATAAAATGCGGAAAGTAAACGACACCGGAAATTATAGTGGTTCCCTTCACAATCCGAAGGTACATCCACTCCCCTTTCACACGAAAGAGAATTCACTATAGTTAGAATATGGTACAGCCTATTCACACAAACGCTGATGCCTACTATCTAACCTATAGACAAACAAGTGTATGAAGAACAATCCTCTTCAAACACCAACCCTTGTGTCCAACAATCCTGGATCACAAGTCAAACAGAAATAATTCTATGAATGATTTTATCAAAGATGTAGTGTTATCAATCTTCTCTTGATTGATCTTCTCCTTAGATAAATAAGTCACTCAAAAGATAATATGCAAGTGTTCAACAATAGAATGAGATGACAATTTTTATTATGAACACTTTCAAAAATTTATGGAAGGAAAAATATGAGAGAGTGATTATTTGAAGTTTGTATGAAAATTCTTGGAGGTCAAAATTCATTTTGAAAATTTAATAATTTATATTGCCAAAACACCTTTTCAAAGAGGTATCAATTCCCTCATGAACATTGATGAAAAGATATAATTTTTCAAAAACATTTTTTTGCTGTAACGAACAGTGTTAACCGGTTAACCATATGGGTTAACCGGTTAACGCATGCAAACATTAACAAAGAATTTGAAAAACTGGGCTGTTAACCGGTTAACCCATATGGTTAACCGGTTAACACTGTTGAAATGCAGAAAAATACTTAAAAATAAATGTGTCTTGCATTTCAAGGTGTTAACAAATGGTTATGTTAAAAGATGCAAATGCAGATCATGGTTGTTGAACACTTGTATACTAATCTAAGAGTGAGTTAGATATACCTAAGAAGTGAATCAACAATCTTGCAAACGGTTGACTTGAAAATGAAGCTTGATCAAAATGCATATGCGGCTTTGAAAACTTGATGCTTGAAATAACTTTGTAGCTCTTCTCTTTTTGCATTGATGCAAGTTGTCTTCATCAAAATAATTCTTGGATTGAAGCTTGCTTCTACAATCTCCCCCTTTTTGATGATGACAACCACTTTGAAATAGATGCATGAAAGTGAAGTTTCTCTAAGTTGATTCTCCCCCTAAATTTAAGAACTCCCCCTAAATGAGAGGCATACAATAACTCTGCATAGAAAACCATTAGAGAAACAAGTCTTCTCCCCCTTTGTCATTAGCAAAAAGGAAGAGACCTAAAAAAAAAACAAGTATACAAGCATACACACATTGAATCACATATTATGACAAAATAACTATGGATTAAAAGTTAAGTGTTTGGTAAACATAAATAGCATAAACATAGTTTAACAACAAAAATATTAGAACAACATATAACAGAAACATAGAAAAAAAAACATAGTGCTCTATTCTTCTTCCGAACCGGCCTCATCCTCCTCGCCATCCGCTTCACTACCGTCTTCACCTTCATCATCTTCTACAGGAAGGTTGCGGGAACTCAACACTAGGTTCCGAAGACTCTTGATAGCACGGGTGGTTTCACGGTGGTGGCTCATCATGGTAGTATAGAGAAACTCATTGGTAATGCCACCTTCCGGAATAGGGAAGTTTGAAGAGGAGGACCCATCATCATATTTGTAGGAGCTGTCGTTGCTTTGAATAATTCCAGTATTTTTCATGATGGTAACGCCGTTGATTTCATTGGCGGTAGTGGTCATAGCCAAAAACGGTTCTCTCCCGATTTCCATATCTGTGAGTTCCAAAATCCTTGAGATAAGGCGACCGTATGGCAGCCTTGTTTTGAGAGAAAGTTGTTGTCTCAGATGATACATCATAGTGGGCAGCCAATTAACTCGGATTTTGTTCTTCACTGCAAACAGAACTTGCATTTCCAAATCATTGATTTGAGACAGGTTGGAATCCTTGGGCAGCAGGACATGGCAGATAACATAATGCAGCATACGATCGTCAACCGACAGATTCTTAGCATAGCAGAGTATGCGAGAAGTGCGTTGTCCCGACATAACAACCTCCCTGGGAAATCTGCAGATAGAGTAGTAGTATTCCATCTTATCATACTGAGCCCATTTTCCTTCATCATGATTAACACTTTTCCGAAGGAAAAAGCCTGAATATGGAATCTTAAGAGACGCAGCCAACGTCCTTAGGTCTGTAACAATTTCACAGTCTCTTACAGTTGCAGACAGCATGTGTAGTTCATCATCATTCAGATTTAAAGTAAAATGGTTCAGAAAAGATTTTACCAAATCAGTGTAAATTTTCCCATTATCAGTTATGAACGCATGCAATCCTTGATATCTCAACAACTCAGGGAAAGAGAAAGTAGTGAAGGATTTGAGATTCACATACTTACCCTTAAGCAGATGTCTAACCCTGACTTTGAAATCCATCCTCCTTTTCTTGGCGGTTTCCATTTTCAACTCTTCCTCTTCACTGCTAGATGATGATACAGGAGCCTTTCCCATTCTTGGTGGAGCCATGAAGAAGATGAAGATTCTAGGGTTTAGAGATGGATTTTCGGAAAAGGGGTTTGAGAGTTATGAAAGTTGAATATAAAGAGATGAAGGGTTTATGGAGAGTAATGAGGGAGGAGAGAGTTATGAGGAGAAGGTGGAAGAGTAAAGCACATGCATTGAACATAAACACACGTAATAAAAATAAAACAATTAATTTAAAAATGTTGTATTTAAAAACGAAAAACAGAGTTGTTGTTGGAAGGTGTTAACCGGTTAACCTATACCGTTAACCGGTTAACGGACTGAATTTTTCAAAAAGTAGAAAAAAAACAGCAGCTCCGTTTGGAAGAATCGGGAAAAGATCTTTTCAAAATTTTTGCACAAAGTGTTAGCACTTATCAATACGCAACTTTCGATTTAAAAATATTTTAAAACGGATAATATTTGGACATGCGAAAGTAAGAAAAACGGAAAACGGCGAAAAAGAAGTGCTAGCATGCATAACATAAAAACTGAAAGAAAACACATTTTTAGCAACTATACCACATAACAAGTAATTTGAAGACAAGGTTAGATGTCACCTTCATTGAGAATCCCAAGTTCTCGCCGAATCTTGAAGAATTGCTCTTTAGCCAATGGTTTTGTGAATATGTCAGCGAGTTGGTTATGTGTATCCACGAACGTAACATCTACATCTCCTTTAAGCACGTGATCTCGGAGGAAATGATGTCGGATATCTATGTGCTTCGTCCTTGAATGCATGACCGGGTTCTTTGTGATGTTGATAGCACTTGTGTTATCGCATCGAAGAGGAATGCAGCCGAGGTCTATACCAAAATCCAGAAGTTGTTGCTTGAGCCATAGAATTTGTGCACAACAACTGCCTGCTGCAATGTATTCTGCTTCGGCCGTGCTAAGTGCGACACATGCTTGCTTCTTGCATGCCCACGACACTAGTGCATTCCCGAGAATGTGACAGGTACCACTTGTGCTTTTTCTATCGGTCTTACAGCCTGCATAGTCAGCATCAGAATAACCAATCAAGGAGCATATACTACCTTTTGGATACCATAGTCCGACGTTCGTTGTTCCTTTGAGATATTTCATAATCCTCTTCACGGCGGTGAGATGCGATTCCTTCGGGTTTGCTTGAAAGCGTGCACACAAACATACACTAAACATAATGTCAGGACGACTTGCCGTCAAATATAGTAATGAACCAATCATACCTCGATATTTTGTAATATCTATTGACATTCCGGATTCATCTTGATCAACGTACGTTCCGGATCCCATAGGAGTGGACATCACTTTGCAACTATCCATATCGAATCTTTTCAATAATTCCTTGCAATACTTGGATTGGTTGATGAAGATGCCATCCTTGGTTTGCTTGATTTGTAGTCCAAGAAAATAGTTCAATTTTCCCATCATGGACATCTCGAATTCTCCTTGCATCATGGTTGAAAACTCTTCGCAAAGATCTTTATTTGTTGAACCGAAGATGATGTCGTCGACATAGACTTGAGCCAATAAGGTGTTACCCTTGATTTCCTTTATGAACAAAGTCTTGTCAACCTTTCCTTTTACAAATCCCTTTTCACATAGAAAGTTGCTGAGGCGGTCATACCACGCTCTCGGTGCTTGCTTTAAACCATATAGTGCTTTCTTCAACTTGTAAACATGTGAAGGGTTCTTGAAGTCTTCAAAACCCGGAGGTTGTTTGACGTAGACTTCTTCATTGATATAGCCATTTAGGAAAGCGCTTTTGACATCCATCTGAAACAATTGAAAGTTCATAGAACAAGCAAAAGCAAGTAATAATCGAATTGCTTCTAACCTTGCTACCGGAGCGAACGTCTCATCAAAATCAATTCCTTCTTGTTGGTTGTATCCTTGTGCGACCAATCTTGCTTTGTTACGAACTATGATCCCATTCTCATCAAGTTTGTTCTTGAAGACCCATCTTGTTCCAATGATGTGCTTGTTGTCTGGTCTTGGTACAAGACTCCAAACTTGATTTCTTTCGAATTGGTTGAGTTCTTCTTGCATTGCTACTATCCATTGATCGTCGCCTAAGGCTTCATCGACTTTGGTTGGTTCTATTTGAGACACAAAAGCCATGTTGAGACAAGCATCTTTGAGATTTAGTCGTGTTGCAACGCCTTGGCTAATATCACCAATAACTTTATCAATGGGGTGATCTCTATGAGTCTTCCATTCTTTCGGTAGATCATGATGTTCTTCAATGATTGGTGAGCCATCTCCTTGTAGAATGGATTGAACATTTGAAAGTTCCTTTTGTGATACATCTATTATATCATCATTGTCATCAACAACAAGGTTATCCTCTTTCGAGGGGTTAGTTTCATCAAAACATACATGCGTTGATTCTTCAATAGTAAGAGTTCTTTTATTGAAAATTCTAAAAGCCTTACTAGAAAGGGAGTAGCCAAGGAAGATACCTTCGTCGGATTTCTCATCAAACTTACCAAGATTGTCCTTTCCATTGTTGAGGACAAAACATTTGCACCCAAAGATGTGAAAGAAGGATATATTAGGTTTCCTTCCTTTGAAAAGCTCATACGGAGTCTTTTTGAGAATCGGCCGAATGTTGACACGGTTGCTAACAAAGCATGCTGTGCTAACTGCGTCCGCCCAAAAATATTTAGGAAGGTTGGAGTCACTGAGCATTGTTCTTGCGAGTTCCACCAAGGATCTATTCTTTCTCTCTACGACACCGTTTTGTTGTGGTGTTCGTGGTGCGGAGAAGTTGTGAGAAATTCCGTGCTTTTCGCAAAAAATTTCAAAGAATGTGTTTTGAAATTCTCCCCCGTGGTCACTTCTAATGGAGATTATTGAAAGAGACTTCTCATTCTGAATTTGTTTTGCATATTTTTTGAACGCCTTGAAAGCATCGCTTTTCTGCACAAGAAACAAAGTCCACGTATATCTAGAGAAGTCATCAACAATTACCAAACCGTAAACATTACCTCCGAAACTTTTCGTTCTTGATGGACCGAAGAGATCCATGTGCAAGAGTTGAAGTGGCCTCGACGAAGACACAACATTCTTGGATTTGAAAGTCGTCTTGGTTTGCTTTCCCTTTTGGCATGCGTCACACAACTTATCCTTGATGAACTTAATCTTTGGAAGACCAACGACAAGATCATGCTTTATTAATTTGTTCATGTGCTCCATGTGTATATGAGCGAATCTTTTATGCCATAGCCAAGCCTCGTTGTTGTTCGTCATTAGGCATTTTACCTTCAAGGAAGAATCATCAAAAGAAGTCATAAAAATATTATTAACCCTTTTACCTTTTAGCAAGATGTCATGGGTGACTTCATGCTCTATCACACATTCATCTTTTGTGAAATTGATTCGGAACCCTTTGTCACACAATTGACTTATACTTAGTAAATTGTGCTTTAGGCCTTCAACATAAAGGACATCTTCGATGATGGTAACAGGAGGTGCTCCAATGGTTCCTACTCCAAGGATCTTCCCTTTGGTGTCATCACCGTATGTAACATATCCTTTGGCCTTTAAAGATAGATGTGAAAATTTGTCGATGTCGCCCGTCATATGCTTTGAACAACCGCTATCAAGATACCATTGATTCGAGGTTGTCTTCAAGCATACCTACAAAACAAAATCAAGTTTTGTTAGGTACCCAAATTGCTTTGGGTCCTTGGTAGTTAGTACCCTTTTTAACCCACACATAATGCCCTTTTGGAACGCTAAAGTTTCGCACATAACAAGCATTAGGTGTGTGCCCTTTGATTCCACAATAAAAGCAAGTAGGTTGAAAATTACTTCTATATCTAGGAACATAATTCTTCTTCTTAGCAATCATTTTCTTTTTATGACTTTGATGCATAATTTTAGAATTGTTTACTTTCTCTTTTGCAACTTGTTCACTTGCTTTAACAAAAATGGTCTTATTTGTGCTTGGTTTAGAAAACTTAGAATATCCTAATCCACTCTTGTCATTGGAATACCTTTGGTGTTTAAGAATTTCTTCCAACCCAATTTGACCTTTTTCATATCTTTCTAAAACTCTTTTAAGTTGAACAATTTGAAAAGATAAAGATTCACAATTCTTACATGCAAGACTTTGTTTTTCATCCATCAACTTTTGTTTTCCACTTTCAATATATTTTTCCAAGGCAGTATTTTTTTCTTCTAAGGATGAAATTTGTTTCTTTTGGGATGAAATAATTTTATACAATGTCTTGCATTCTTTTAAGAGTTCATTTATAACATCTTGTGCATCATTGTCATAAACTGAAAAATTGCTACTCACCTCATCGATTTCTTCATCGGAGTGATGTGAAGCCATAAGAGCCATGTTCGCACATTCATCTCTTTCCGATTCCGAAGATGAACTGATCTTATTATCGTCCCAAGCGACGTAAGCCTTTTTGTTTTTGAATTCCTTCTTGCCTTTGAATCCTCCTTTCTTTGCAAGTTTTGGGCAGTCCGTCTTTATGTGACCTTGCTGTCCACATTCATAACACGTAACGTCTTGCATTGATGTGGATGCTTCCTTTTTCCTGAAATGGTTATTCTTTTTAGGATAAGAGGAATTCTTATTTTTATTAAAAAACTTACCAAGCTTCTTTACAAGAAGCATAAAGTTCTCATCTTCGGATGTCTCATCATCTTTGTCCCTTTTTGAATCAACCTTCAGGGCAATTCCCTTGGACTTCTTTTCTTGACTTTCGTGCTTCTCGAGCCTTCCAAGTTCCAATTCGTGTTCTTGAAGTTTTCCAAATAGAGAAGCGGATGTCATCGTTGAGAGACTCTTCTTTTCCGAAATAGCGGTCACTTTCGGTTGCCATTCTCTTGTCAAAGATCTTAGGACTTTCAGGTAGAGATCATCATTAGTGAAAGTTTTACCCAGAGCGATCAAGTGATTTGTTAGATGGACGAATCTCTTTTGTAAGGCAACTATAGATTCACCGGGCTGCATGCGGAACATCTCATATTCTTGACTTAGGGTGTTTAGCCTCGATCTCTTCACTTCGGTGGTTCCTTCATGTGTTTCAACCAAGGTGTCCCAAATCTCCTTTGCCGGTTTACATTGAGATATACGGAAGAACTCGTCCATACTAAGAGCGCTTTGGAGTATGTTGATTGCCTTTTTCTCATTCAGAATCTTTTTCCTATCATCTTCGTCATAGGTGTTTTTCAACTTTGCGGTACCAACTCCATTCACCACATTCACCGGATTGTGTGGACCTTCTTCAACTGCTTCCCATATACCTTCTCCTTGGGCCTCAAGATGTGCCTTCATTCTTATTTTCCAGAAATCGAAATATTCTCCGGAGAAGAGTGGGGGCTTGTTGCTACTTCCACCGTCTTTGAAAACCGGATTTATGCTTGCGGAAGCCATGCTGGATCTCTAGGAACAAGTTACCTATAACTTGCTCTGATACCAAATGTAAGTTGTAAATGCGCCTAAGAGGGGGGGGGGGGGTGAATTAGGTGATAAAAATTTCTTCGATCTAGTTTCCGGTTTTTGGATATTTTTGTTTAAGTGCGGAAAAATAAAATGCGGAAAGTAAACGACACCGGAAATTATAGTGGTTCCCTTCATAATCCGAAGGTACATCCACTCCCCTTTCACACGAAAGAGAATTCACTATAGTTAGAATATGGTACAACCTATTCACACAAACGGTGATGCCTACTATCTAACCTATAGACAAACAAGTGTATGAAGAACAATCCTCTTCAAACACCAACCCTTGTGTCCAACAATCCTGGATCACAAGTCAAACAGAAATAATTCTATGAATGATTTTATCAAAGATGTAGTGTTATCAATCTTCTCTTGATTGATCTTCTCCTTAGATAAATAAGTCACTCAAAAGATAATATGCAAGTGTTCAACAATAGAATGAGATGACAATTTTTATTATGAACACTTTCAAAAATTTATGGAAGGAAAAATATGAGAGAGTGATTATTTGAAGTTTGTATGAAAATTCTTGGAGGTCAAAATTCATTTTGAAAATTTAATAATTTATATTGCCAAAACACCTTTTCAAAGAGGTATCAATTCCCTCATGAACATTGATGAAAAGATATAATTTTTCAAAAACATTTTTTGCTGTAACGAACAGTGTTAACCGGTTAACCATATGGGTTAACCGGTTAACGCATGCAAACGTTAACAAAGAATTTGAAAAACTGGGCTGTTAACCGGTTAACCCATATGGTTAACCGGTTAACACTGTTGAAATGCAGAAAAATACTTAAAAATAAATGTGTCTTGCATTTCAAGGTGTTAACAAATGGTTATGTTAAAAGATGCAAATCCAGATCATGGTTGTTGAACACTTGTATACTAATCTAAGAGTGAGTTAGATATACCTAAGAAGTGAATCAACAATCTTGCAAACGGTTGACTTGAAAATGAAACTTGATCAAAATGCATATGCGGCTTTGAAAACTTGATGCTTGAAATAACTTTGTAGCTCTTCTCTTTTTGCATTGATGCAAGTTGTCTTCATCAAAATAATTCTTGGATTGAAGCTTGCTTCTACATATACGAGTAGTGATTTCGTGTTTTCAATTTCATCCTCCTCCTCTAGGTTTTGCTCAAACAAAAGTTAGATATTGACAAAATAAAGTATGAGTGGCCACGAATGGATTTATTCAAAACATGCATATTCAATAAAATGTCATTATTATTCAAAAACAAACTAGTTTGCTACAAATTAGTGTTACAAATGACAATCAAGAAAATCACACATGAACATGTTTTAATAAAACTAGTGACTACGGGCATAATTGGCCTTATTCAGATCCTCAGACTGGAATTACTAGGCTTACAGAAGATAACATGATCATCTTCAAGGGGATCCTTCTCAAACTTTACTCGTAGGTGCAGACTCTTCCAATCTACCCTATTTTCCATTCGCATCGGTCATGGCATTGCAGATGTGCCCTCATGTGGAGGCATGGGAGTGTTCATTATGTTCAGGCCTTACGGTGTGAGCACGATGACCCTTGAATCAATCAAATCATGTACCTTGTACTTGAGGCTCTTACAGTCTTCGATTAAGTGTCCAGGCGTCCTAGAATGGAACTCGCACCTAGTATTCACATCATAATCTGGAGGAAGAGGTGTTGGAGGGGATTTAGCTTCCCTCAACTACACCAATGAGCTATTAAGAAATAGGGGTAGGATTCAACCATACGACATGGGAACTAGATCAAACTGCTTTTGAGGCCTTCTTGGTCCCTATCTTCTTTATTAAGCGAAGTTCCACTGCTGATTTGGATACTGGTCCGACACAGGGTTCCTTCACCTTGGTCGGGGAACAAGAAATGGTCACTGATACGGAGCCCTTGGAGGTACAGGATGTGGACGAAAACCATGAGGCTGCTCCTAAGGTGGAATGAGGTCAGACACACTCACCGGAGTGACCCCTTCTAGTACATCAGTTGGCATGGACTTTCCCTCCTTCCTCATCATTGACTGCAAGATCTCCATGATCAAACTCATCTGAGTCTTCAGCTGGTTGATTTCGACCTTCAACGCTTCTTGACCTCTTCGTATTTCTTCCATGGTAATCTACGACATGCTTCAAGTTCAAGACCGATGTCGGGAAATCAGCTTTGTTGGAAGTGGTTCGTCTGACAAAAGGCCAAGTGATAGTGAGATGGGTCTCACGAAATGCAATATAATATGTGAATGATGCATGAGTATTATATTTGTTTTTATCACTCATGATGCATGAATGCACGAATGCACGAATGCACGAATGCACGAATGCATGAATGTACGGTGCATAAGCATGGCTTCACAAGTTGCATACACAAGAAGGCGTAGTATCACAGGCTCGAGATACGGATGGAGGATAACACTGATTTCTCTCCATATTAGGGATCTCACTGGTTGTAGTCTAGGGTTATAGATAGGGACCCCATACTCATCGATCCATTTGACTGTTTGGCGCTGACGGGAAAAGCTTGTCGGTCGTCAACTCCCTCAAATGAGTCTAATCTGGGTGAGATCTTCGTACCAACCCACACGATAAAAGCTTCTCGGGGACCCTCAGTACGTAACCATCGACATCGGGTTCTAGACAAGGTTCTTAAAGTCATGGACCTCCTTGACTGTTTTTCGCTTACAACAAAAGCTTGTCGGTCGACAACTCGATCAAGAAAATCTACTTTGAGTGAGATCTTTGTACCGACCCACGCGAGAAAAGCTTCTTAGGGACCCGCACTACGCGACCATCAATATTAATTAGTCAAAGGTTCAATATTCTATGAAGGTCCTTAGAGTCATTGATCCTAATGAAGACATTGATCGCTTACGCCAAAAGCTTGACAGTCGTCAACATCTCCAAAAGAATCTACTCTAAGCGAGATTCTCGTATCGACCCTTACGAGAAAAGCTTCTTGGTGGCCCATACTACACAACCTATCCTATCTTAATTTCCACGCTAGACTCGGGTGGAGAGTCTTTACCACAAGGCTTCTTGCAATTAAGGTGTCATCCATTCGGTATCATAGAACAATGGATCCAAGTAACATATATTACAAAATTTAAAGCGAAAGGCAATAAATAAAACAAACAATCAAAAGGATAAACACCCACACACGCAAGGAAGCGACCTAGGTTAGGCTTGAATTACTTAGAGAGTTGTCCCTAGCAGAGTCTCCAGCTCGCTAGGGAAGTCCCAACAAGCTGTCTGCATATCCCAACCAGAGTCGTTAGTTGTCGCTACGCGAAAAATACAAAGTCGCCATCGGTTTTTATTTATTCTAAAGGAAAGGGAAAATATCTAGAAAACCTCAAAGAATGGTCATCGCAACCACGAACAGGTTCGGAAGTCGGTTATGCAAGGGGAAGGTATTAGCACCCCTCACATCCATGTTACTCCATGGGAACCATCTAGGATGTTTGCGCTTACGTGGATGTTATTTATCGAATGTTTTCTTGCCAAAGGCTTGCGGAGTGGAGGTAGATTTTAAATTAGTGTGCTCGCCAAGGATTTGGGTCCTTGTGCCTACGTATGCCCACTTGTTGAAGTGAGAAATCAGAGCCCCATAGTTCATGGGTTTAAAAGGTTTGTTTGTTTGGTTGATTTTTATTACCTTGAAGAAGGATTTTCGATTGCGTCGCCCTAAGGCTCAAACAAAAGGTTTGAATGCGTTGGATTATTTTTATGTTTTAAGAAAGTGTTATTAATTATGGATTGCACTAAAGACTATGGATAAAGGTGAATACCTAAAACTACCAAGCCAAACGTCTTGTGTTCGAAGTATTCAGAACGAGTGTAGGAAAGCTCCATTCTCATCCCTTCTTTACCACTTAAGGCTCGTGGCATACAATCCTAATCGTATTTATTGTGTTTTTGAATTTGATTTAAAAAAGGACCATTTAACGTTGGATGAAGGGTTTGCTTATTGATTTTGAAATAGTGGTCGATTGAGGAGATAAGATGGGAAAGAAAGGGTGGGAAATACTTGGTGTCAAATCGAGTGTTTGCGTTGCAATGGTGTGAGTTTTATTTGGAAAAAAAACTTGACATTGAATCAAGTACCTTTTGTTTCTTTCAAAAATGATTTTTTTATCGTTTTGTATTTTATCTTGGTTATTAACATGCATGGTGAACTAACTAGAAAGCAGTAAATTTAAGTTGTTACATGACTAGGGGAGGGGGAACATTTAACCCATAATGAGGGGATGGATCCACATAATACAACATGAAGGCATGAAAGGGAAATATAATTTACAACTCATGTGCCATGTATAAACCATACAAGTGGCATGGCACTTCACATACTACAAACTAACGAATAAAAATAAAAGGGATTTGGATAGTGTTGAGATCTCTTATTTGCATGTCGCCACAAAACAACACTGGTTAGTATGCATCAAATAAGAAGGAATTAAAATGCCGACTCAAATGAATGAGAGGGTATGATAATAGCATGGTGCGATATGATGATCGTGATGAACAAACGTATATCAAATTAAAATGAAATGGAATTTTCAGTTCAGCCCTTAACCACAAATGAAACGTAATCTAGTCAAAGTGAGATTACTCATGTACATGGAAATTAGCATGGTAAACCAAATGAAATTCTAAGCCTAGCATGGTTGATCACGTGAAAACAAAGTCTGGAAAAATTAAGAAATTAGTCTAACATGCACATGATTAAGCCTAATTCCTAACTAATTACCTAATCCTAATCTTTAATTGAACATGAATTAAGCTATTTACCTCTACAATTATGTGACTCAAAAATGCCAAAAACAGGAATTAAAAACTATTTCATACACAAACAACATCAAGAGTAATGTCAAAAACAGAATTGGAATTGGAATCGATTAATTAATTACGAGACTTTCATGATTAAGATGAACAGTAGCTTGGCCTAAGGCTCAAACAACATAGTTAGCAAGAATTCAGCACCAATAATGAAGACGAAAAAATGCTATCAGCATGCATGTTAATGCTACACATGGAAATGAATGGTATGGAGTGAACACTCCTTGGACCAGTCAAACAATCCCAACATGAAGGCAAAGCAGAACCACTGTCGGAGTTCCGGCACCGCAGCACCGGAGGCGGCAGAGTTGTCCGGATTCAAGGAAAAAGGCTCCAAATTCTTACTCCTCTCCAACACTCCTATCCTAATCTTTCTCTTAATTATAGCTTAACAAATTCTGAAAATTAAGCAGTTAACATCAAGAATCCTAAGCACAAAAATCTGAGAGCTAATGAAGATGGAGGTGACGGAGAATCAAACCACCGAACCTTGGGTTTTTTATTCTCCCCTATGCAAGCTACATGGTATCATACCCCAATTTTGTCCGGACATTTTAAAACTTTCATAAATTCGATTTTAATTTCAGTTTGTATCATATGTATAGCATAATATTTCATTTTATCATGAATAATACCTAAAATATCAGTCAGAATAAATTCTTGAATATACAGACAAATTGGTTAAATCATTCCTCAAGTACATGCAAAATCAGCGGGTAAAAAGTTTTGAAATCAAGCTTGCAGACGTCAGTATTATTAATCTATGGTTCACGTAGTTTAACCTGGTGTGCTCATTATATTTTTCGACAACTTTCTCGGTCGCATTTTGATCCGTTTGAGCCTTTTAACCGGTCAAAATTTATTTCAAAATTAAATTAAACGCTGTATTTTTCCAATAAATTTATTTCACACTGATCATTTTAGTGTGTCCGATTTAATTTTTCGAGCAAATTTGTGTCCGACTTTTATTCATTCTTAGTTGTTTTATTTTTATTCTTTCGTTAAACTAACCGGGATAATAAAATATAAATTTTGTGTTATTATTTTATTTTTATCACGTTCATTTTTAAAATTGTGAGTTTTATTTAATTTAATTGATTTAATTTGTTTTAAATTCATTAAATCATTTAGAAGAGACATTGTAGGCATTTTAAATTTTCGTATGCTTCTTTGATTTAAATCTGAAGCGTCGATTCAAATTTAATCAAATGATCACATGCATTATCCTCATTTTCTCTTATTAATCAATTATAAACTAACATTTAATTTATTTAGTTAATTAATAAAATTAAAAAAATAAAATATCTCCTTGGTCCAATTAGTGAGCTCCATGTGGCACTCTTATCTCATTTTATATTTGGTTAAAATAAAAGGTTATTCCCTAATGCACACACCACACACGTCACCCCCTTCCATTCCCAACGACATTGTTGATGACAGCTCACAATAGTACTCCCTCTCTCCAAGAGGACAGCTGGCGAAAAAACAAAAAAAAGGAGTAGAAAATAAATTGATTAATAGTTGGTGAAGGGATTAGAGAGGGACCGCTCCCACCAATCAAAAAGGGATTGGTTTCATCCCCACTCACCAACAGAATTCTCTCTTTTGGTCTGCTAGAAAAAAAATAAAAGAAAACGAAAGAGACGAATTAAAGAATTTTTGATCTTTCTCTCTTGGGAAGGACCCTCTTCTTCTCCCAAAGGTCTCTGACGTCATCCTCCTACAACCTCCTTCCCCCGTCAGGTCTCTGACGTCATCCTCCTACAACCTCCTTCCCCCGTCAAAGCTCCTCCTCGCCATTCCTCTCCTTTTACCCTTCTTTTTCTTCATCGACCCTCACAATAACATTAATACCATATTTCGCCTTCCACCCGCACCGTGATACGCCGCATTCCAACACTCATCACCTAACAATCACCTAACCACAACCATACAAACAAACCTTCTGTGTGGCCTTCACCAAACCCTCCGTCGCCGGCAAGACCCCATTAAACACAAAAATCGCCACCACGGTAAAACCCTTCCTCCAACAACTTTCACGGCGACACAACCCATCCAACCGATTGGCTTCCGAGATCTCCATTCACACCGGCTACAACAACAAAATAATCCCTCATCACTTCACCTCCTCCGACGCCGTAAAACATAGCCAAACCCTCTCCTTTCCCACACAGATAGGCCAAGGATCAACATCTTTACTTCTTACCCTAGAAAAAAATTTAGAGATGAAGTAATAAGATTGCTTGAGTCTGCGTCATCATCTCCTTTTTACTCCATGTATATTGTGGGCTATTCCTTTGGTTTGAGATTGTTTTTACAAGATGTACAATTATCTTGATATTGTCGTATTTGTGGAGTGAACAACCATTGTTTGGAACATCCATTAGTGATGGAGCTAAAAAGGAGTACGTCAAGGTTGGTGATGATTCATGCTTTGGTCCATCGAGGATGATGCTACTTTAAGACAAAAGAAAATTGATCAACAATGTGAAAGTTTCAACTCCAACCTTTCTACTGGGATCGGAAGCAAACCCACCGCTGATGACATTATGGTAACAACCTGTGTCGCATATGCCTGGTTGTTAAATTATTTTTCGTTATGATTGTGTGTTGGTTCTTCTTTAACACGAGTATAGTTGTATCAACATTATTTATGTTTTTTTTAGAATTGATGTTGTAAATATTATTTTCAGTTTCGTACTGTTTCGGTTGAGAGAATGAGATTTTGTGTTAAATGTTTTCAATTTTAAATATTGATAAGTTTTTTTTTATTAATCTGATGATCATTCACTTGGGTTGGTCTTTTGTGTGTCAGTTTAAGAGAATGCGATTTGATTTGCTTATATTTTATAGGAAACAAAAATCTAAAGAGAAGGAGATACTTTTAAAAAAAAAAATTCTTTCTTCATTTTGGAAAAGGTCAAAAGTCCAGTTTTGCTTCTTTTAAGCTGAAACATTGCCTGCACTATATACCATTCATTTAAGTTCATGTATGGGCTTATTTGTTTATATGTTGCTTCTTACATTTATCTGAGTTTTTGTTTGTTTTTTTAGACGCTAAGCCCATTATTTTGCACACTCGGTGTTGCTTGTTAAGTTTTCGGTTCAATTGGTGCTAGTATATGTGTTGAATCTCGAAATCATCATTGTTATGTTTTAATATGAATATTGTAAATATGTAAATATAATTTGAAGTTGTTTTTGTTTCATTTATTGCACTTCATTGCATTTTAATCAGATTTCTTTTAATCCGCTGGTTCCGCGATTTCATGCCAATAGACCGCTAAACTCCAATACATCAATAGAATATTCTCATCGCGTTTGGATCTTATGAATGACATTAGTCATGTTGTCGTTTCGCACAAACCGGTTTGAGCACACCGATTCAATTAAATAAATCAACATCATCACTTAATTCTTTCTCTTTTAATTATAACAAATTAATTAATTAAATTTTGTCCAATTAGTTAATTACCATTAATTAATTTTAATTAACTTGATTATTTAGTTTTAATTAAATAATTCTGATAATTAATTATAATTAATTTAATGAATCGATTCAATCGAACATTAATCAATTAATTTCAATAATTAAATATCGATCGACTTCTTTCACAACCGTTTCATCATCAATCCAAAACCACTTTAAACCATTAAAATCACACATTTCTCGATTCAATATCAAGCCCATTTCAACATCTTTGTAAGTTGATTGCTTTTAGCATCGCCATCAACCTCACATAGATTACTCTTGGGCTTTCTTACAATGAGACCTATTCGGTTATTATATAGTCGAGTAGATGATTGATACACCAAAATAATCCAATTTATTCGCAAATTTAAAACCTCGACCCAACTTCGAGTATTTTCATTCAAACTCAATTAAAATACATAATCACAATTAAATACCATTTCATTTAGAAATGAAAAGGGGGATGGTTTTGAGCCTTCAACTCCTCTCCTCGATTATTTGAATACGAGTTCTCTTACTCGGCTAGTCAAATAGTTGTCATTTCTATCCACCAAATTACAAATAAAACGCCATATGGAAATGAAAAGGGAGATGGTTTTGAGCCTTCAACTCCTCTCCTCGATTGTTTGAATACGAGTTCTCTTATTCGGTTAGTCAAATAATTGTCATTTCTGTCCGCCTAAACATAATTAAAACGAATCATTTTTGTAATAAGAAATGAAAAGGGAGATGGTTTTGAGCCTTCATCTCCTCTCCTCGATTGTTTGAATACGAGTATTCTTACTCGGTTAGTTAGACAATTGTCGTTTCTTTACAAACTTCTAACTCAATTAAATCAAACATTTCCATAATAACTAAATGAAAAGGGAGATGGTCTAGAGCCTTCGATTCCTCTCCTCAAATACTCGGATATGAGTTGTCTTACTCAGTCATTCAAGTACTTGTCGTTTATCTAAGCACGTCAACCATACACAAATTTATTTTTATAATCACTTAGATTAAAAAGAAAGTGGTCTAGAGTCTTCTATTCCCTTTCCCGACTATTAGGATACGAGTTGTCTTACTCGACTATCCGAGTATTCATCATCCGTTCAAAACACCTTGATTATTATCAAATCCTTTTGCAATTAAGGATGAAAAGGGATATGGTCTAGAGCCTTCGATACCTCTCCTCGACTATTTGGATACGAGTTTCCTTACTCGACTATCCGAGTAATCGTCATCCGACAAAATATCTTAACTATTATCAATTCCTTTCATAATAAAGGATGAAAAGGGAGATGGTCTAGAGCTTTCGATTCCTCTCCTCGACTATTAGGATACGAGTTGTCTTACTCGACTATCTGAGTATCCATCATCCATTTAAAACACCTTGACTATTATCAAATCCTTTTGCAATTAAGGATGAAAAGGGAGATGGTCTAAAGCCTTTGATTCCTCTCCCCGACTATTTAGATACGAGTTGCCTTACTCGACTATCCGAGTAATCGTCATCCGACAAAATATCTTAACTATTATCAAATCCTTTCATAATAAAGGATGAAAAGGGAGATGGTCTAGAGCTTCTGATTCCTCTCATATACTATTAGGATACGAGTTGTCTTACTCGACTATCCGAGTATTCGTCGTCCATTTAAAACACCTTAACTATTATCAAATCCTTTTGCAATTAAGGATGAAAAGGGAGATGGTCTAGAGCCTTCGGTTCCTCTCCTTGACTATTTGGATACGAGTTATCTTACTCGACTATCCGAGTAATCGCAATCCAACAAAAATATCGTAACATATCAAATCTATCTTTTTCTCGCCCACGTGTGATCGAAACCAATCCAACAAAACATCAAACATATTAACTCAACTTGTCACCCTCGTGTGATCAAAACTCTTTTCAGAAAGAACAATGTTTAATCCCTTCTAATGTGCATAACAAACTAGTGCTTAAGCCTCCGCCGAGAGTAAACAAGCCAACGTTTATCCTTGAGAATGGGATTTAAACAGTTGTTCACTAAAAGACACCAACTAATCGTAGTTCCCCAAACTACGAATGGTTTGATTTCCTTAATGCACTATAAGGGTATGTAGGCAGGAAATTGCTATATCTTCGCGAGCACACTAATAAAAAAACCTCCCTGTAAGACCCCAATTTTGACCCTAAGATCCCTCATGCATTTCATCACAAGCACTAGCATTGGGATCATACCTTGGCATCCTCCTTACCCATTTTCATTGGGTTTGTTGTGGGAGAGGTCAGCAAGCACTTTGTGATTATATCATACTTTTATTTTATCATTTCACTAACCAAAATACCAAAAATATGTCTTTGTATCCATCTAACTCTTTTGTAGGTAAGGGACATGATTTCCTTGATTCATTGATCACATCTAGGGTTTGAGACCCTCATGAACAAAGAGCACCATCAGGAATTGATTCAAGAATGGTTATAAGCATCATGTATGAGTCCCAATTTCTTCTACATGTCATATTGATCGAGTTTTCTTCAAGAGTTTGAGGGTGATTTGCCTTGGAAACCCTAGTTTGACTAGGTATCTTGAGTAACTTTTCCAACAAGCTATCTCACCAATTGATAAAATTCCTAAAGGGACACTTCAAATTTCATTATCTTATGCATATATGATCTACCATAAGCCAAGAAAGTCAATAGAATTGGAAGTTAGCAAGTTGATTGATGGTGGTTGGCCAGATGAATTCATCTGATCAAAACTGGGTCTCCCTAGACCCTATCGCCTATAATTTTCACCATATAAAAATGATTCCAAGAGCAACCTTACTATAAATGATATTATAAAAAACTTTCATGTTGAGACCTAGAGCTAGTTTTGCTTGGAAAATCATTTTCTATGTTGAAACATTATAGGTCATTTTGTCTAAACCCTAATTTGAAAGTCAACTTCCCAAGGCCATAACTTGCTCAGTTTTTATGAGATGGAATATTTCCAAGTTGCACAATCAAATTAAATGTGTATACTTAAACTTTTATGTTTGGAGTAGGAGCTAATTCAACTTCTTTGCACATATGATATGAGGCTACATTATAGGTCACTTTTGACCTATACCATTGATCAAGTGATTTTGCCAAATTTCAAAAATGCATAACTCTATCATTTCAAATCCAAATGACATTAAATTGGTGACAATTTTGAAGGTCTTTGAGATAGATATAACTTTGATGAAGACACTTTTCTCATTTTAAGCTCCCATAAAAAGTTAAGTAAGGTGGAATATTGAGACATATGGCTTGACACTTAGAAAATTTTCAATATGCCAAATTTTTCCAAACTTCCACCTCAAATATCTCCAAGTTCCAAGCTCCAAATGAAAAAGTGTTCAACATCAAACTTGTTCCTCTTGATCTCACCTTTCCAAAGAGCTAAAATTCATGCATTTTGGATGAGAAATGCATAGGCTGCACATGGCTTAAACAGGCTGGTATCATGTGTCATGGATCCAACTTCAAGTATCAATGTCTAATTGCCTTGCATTCCAAGCTTACTTCAACATATCTGAACTTCAAATTTGGACTTATAGAAATCATTTGATGGGCCTATGCACGCCCATGCAGGTGCTTAGATCACTTTGCCAATTTTGGAAACTTGAATAGAGTGTGCAATTAACACTTGAATTCTCTATAAATTGAAGCTCGACTGCTCATAATCGACACACACTGTGCAAGCTTTGATTCCCCCATAAAAAACCCTTCATACCAAGAGGATAAACCTGAGAAATTCTTTTGAATTTGAGCTTGAATCTCCACTTTTTTGGAATTCAATTCTCCAAGAGTCCTTTGATTCTAATTGTAAGACCCCAATTTTGGCCCTAAGATCCCTCATGGCCCACATCATTCATATCATAACCTCAAGGATCAATGCATGCCTTTGCTTTCCTCTTAGTGGGTGGTTTGCCTTGTGGGTTGTTTTCTTGATCACCAAGCATACTTTGCATTTGTATATCTTTGCTTTCATATGTTTATTAACCAAAAAGTACAAAAATATTGTCTGTCTAACCTTGTTGCTTGCAGTTGAAGCAATCATCAGCAATTAGGTCAAAGACAGTCGACAGTCAGTCAAAGCAATGGATGGTGGCCATTCTTGCAGAATATGGGCATCATGATCATTAATCAAAGGTTCATACAACTTGGGACATCATTTGAAGTCAAGTTATCAAGGAATTAGGGTTTGGAATTTATCAGAAATGCTTCAATCATCCAAAACCCTAGAAAAGTCAACAGACAGTCAAACTTGGTCAACTGTGAATTTAATCAAGGATTTGATGGATAGAATTGATTTGAAGGAGTTCATTCATGCTTGTATAAGCCTCATCTATCATGTTCAACCTCATCATGGAAGAAAATCAAGCCAATCAGAAAATTTTCCAGAAATAGCAAGTGGACCTGTAATTTCAACTGCCAAAAATGGAAACTTCTTGATCCTCAACTTACATCATGATACAAGCTCCAAATGAATTTTTGCCCAACATGAAAGTTGAAGATCTTGTCTTCCCATTTTCAAAAAGTCCAAGAACTCTCAAATCCCATGTGTGGTTGTCAAGATATGATCAAATCATTTTCACCAATTTTTGAACTTCAACAAGCCATATCTCTCAAACCATAAGGCCAAATTTGGTGGGGTTTTTTCCTACACACCACATTTTTCATCCTCTTTCCAAAAATATAAATTTCATGACCTAAAACCTTACCAATCAAAATGGCATTTTTGGACCTTTTTCATTTAAATTCAAAGTTTGACCAAACTTTGACTTTTTGAGTTTTTGACTTTTTCTTGATTTGGTCAATTGGGAAATGTTCCATATCACATTTGTGATTTGTTCCAAGCCTTAAATCATCATCATACCACCATTTTCCCATCATTTTGAATCAAAATGCAAATTTGGCAATTTGGCAAAAGAAGCTTCACAAAAGTAAAAATCAGTACAGCATTTCACTTGTACCACACAAAACAGCAATTGTGCTGGCCACTAGCAGCTTGTAGCAGGCCCAAATCTGTGCATACAAACACACCTCCACTTCATTTATGGATAGTTAGCAATTTTGGCAAATGGAGCTCATTAAGCTAATCCAGCTTATCATTCCTTAAACCAATCTAAAACAGACATATAAAGTCTCTTTTCTGACATTTGCAGCCCTAGTGTTCACAGCCTCCACAGACCAAAAACCCTCATTCTCTCTTCTTGCATTTTTGGCAATTGGCTTTTTTCTGCATAAACCATCAACAAACCTCAAATACCCTTGATTCCTCCACGACATAACCATCATTTAGAACCTTTGGCAAGCATGATTCACCACCTGTTTTGCAGCTCGAATTCTGTTTTCTCTAAGAGCACTCCAATGACAGATTGAGATTTGGACCTAATCAAGTTTTGTTGAGCTAAGAGGCTTCAAGCAGCATCATCATAAACGTGGACCTGCACCTGTTTGCACTCAAATCAACCAAAACAGCACTGCCTCTGCTTCTGCTCTTCACATTGGTAAACTTTCGAATCCTTCATTTTCTAAATCCATGCTATGCCTTGTATTGTTCATGATGTGCTGAGCCCATTGCAATTTGTGGCATGTAAAATAGTAGAGTTATACATGAAAAATCTGATTTCAAAGTAATATGTCCAAAGTTGCCTTGGTATGTTTTTGTTGTTTTAGCTCGATTTAGTGATGATAGCTGCTAGAATATGCATGAATGATGTTTGTTTGACATGTTGGTGGGTATAGTTTCATTCTTCGGGCCTGTTTGGTTCTTGATGATTTTACATGATGATGTTGCTTACTGCTGTTCAAAACCCTAAACCCTGCCAAGAAATCCTCATGAAATGTGTTCTGATTGCTGGTGTTGTGATGCTACATAAGTACTGATGCTATATCATTGTGTGTTTTTTTTGCTCAAACTTTGTTTAAAAATGACCACATAATGCTGCTGCCCAAACTTATCAGATGCCCAAAATTTCCCATGATTTTGATGCTGTTTGTTGATTGTTGTTCATGAACATGAGCTTGAAGTTGCCAAGCCATGCTGTTGTTTGTTTTTGTTTGTTTCGATGATGATGAAGTTGAACATGTGTGCGGCTGTTGTTGAAACCTTGTTTTTTTCCAAAAATCGTGTTTTATGAAGATTGTCTATTGTTGTTGCTCATGCTGCTTGAAATATTTCAATACCTTGCTGCAGTGTAGAACATTATGAGCATGCTTAGAAAATTTACATGATCCATGTCGAATGCTGCTGTTTGTGAGTTCTTGTTGGGTTTCAGTTTGAATTGAGTGCATGAAGTCACATGATACCATGCTAATAAAACCCTGCTGCTATTTTGCTATCTTAATATGCCTAGGTTTTCATGCTTATGTTGTGTGTTTTGGTTGAATCATTTTTGTTTGATGTGGCTGAATATGATGAGTGCTGCTGAACCAATTACTTTGTCAAGAAAATCTCATGAAGTATGCTTATGCTGTGTTGGTTGGTAATGCAATGCTGTTGTATGCTGGTCGAGTTCTGTGTAGATGTTTGAATGAAAATGCCTTTGCCATGATAAAACCTTGCTGCAGTTTTGAGCCTTATGAACATTGCCCTAAGAATCCATTTGATTGTGCTGTATGCTGTTGATTGCCTGCTGCTACACATTGCCAAATGCTTGCTGCTATGTGCTGTTGTTTCTAAAACCACAAACCCCTGCTGTTCATGAGCTTCACCTGTTTTAATTTCCAGAAATTTGAACGTTGTGTTTTGGTTAGTATTGATTGATGCTCCTGTACCAATGTCCTGCTAAATGATATGCTGTTGGGTGATGGTCGATTTTTTTGTTTTGATGTTGATGAACCATAAACATGAAATTGATGCTGCTATTGCAGTTTTGAACTTGGCCCAGAAATCCATGCTGTTTATATACTGTCATGTGCTGTTTGTTTTGTTTATGAACATGCTGCCATGCTAAAACCATGCTGCAATTTTGAAACATGCTGTTGCTTTTGTTTGTTCTATTTAATATGATGATTGATGAACATGATGCTATGCCTTGCTGTTGTGATAAGGAGGATGACTATCCTGCTGTGTATGTTGGTCGAAGTTTTGTTTGGATGTTTGAAAATACCATGAGCCATGCTACATAAACCCTAGGGGTTTTTGACCTTGAAACACAATTGGTTGTTTTGATGGATTTTCCTGCGTGTGTACTGTTTTATTGCCAGCCAACCAATCACAACATTTTATTCTGTTTGCCAAAACGCTGCAGTTTAGTTAAATGAGCCCAGGAATTACACAATTGCCATTGGTTGACTTTGCTTTGACCACTTTGCCATGCCATTTTGTTCATCTTGCTTCATTATTTCACTCAACTTAAGCAATTCATTTTTAATTCAAATTTCATCCAAAAATCATGAAATTTTTTCCACATGTTCACAAGAATGTCCTTTATTTTATGGTGAATTTTAATTAATTTTCCATGTTCTGGATTTTAAATGATAAATATTTTCTTGACATGTATGCCAAAAATGATACATTGTGCCATTCTTTTTGTGAAATTGTCATGTTGCATCCAATGAGCCTGAAATTTTTTGTGGTGAAACTAGACACAATGACCTTCATTTCCATATAAAGTTTGTGCATTTATCATTTGTGGATTGAGAGTTATGATTTTTTGAAGTTATGTGTTACAATTGTTGCTATACCATGATCATGTATTTTCCCAATTTTTGTTCACATGCTTCCTCTTATCCAAATCACTTGAAATTTTGCATGAATGATCCCTTGTATGTCTAATTGATGTATGAATTTTCTTGGATTTAATCTTGCTGTTTTCCATTTGATTGAGAATTTTCTTCCATATGTGGTCATTTGTTGACTTTTTGTGCTATGCCTTGCCAAATCTTTTGTGAAATTCTCAAATCTTATTGTATGATCATGAAATTCCATATGTGATAACTAGACTCCTTGAGCTTTGCATTGGTGTTAATCTCATTCATTTCTCTTCTGTTTTCAAATTGATATGATTTTTTGAAGTTGACCCATGCTTGTTGACTTTCACCATGCTTACTTGAATTTGGTTTGCCTTCATGATTTTATTTGACTGCCTTCCTCTCATCCAAATGCCATGAAATTTTACATGTATGCCATGTTAGATGTTAGGATTGAGTGTGATTTATTTCATGATTTTTGAAAATGTTTGAGTTGACTTTTGAATGAAGTCTTTGCTGTTGACTTTTGTATGCTTCTCTTGCCATGCTTTGCATCCCTTTGCACATGAAATGACATTGATGCATGATTTTACTATGAATCCAATTGAGAATGCTTCTTGAATATTTAGTCTTGGTTTGGGTTGACTTTTCCTTGCTTCCTTGACTTTTTTTCTTTCATCTTTGACCCTAGGCTAGTCCTAGTGGTCTTGTAAGCTTACAATTGAGCTGTTTGTTTCAGGTTGAGCACCAATGCCCCAAAGACTTTTCAATTTTGATTGAGTTGGTTTGTTTATCATGTGCTAACACTTGTTTTGTAGGTGACTCATATGCTTGAGTCTTTGTGCCTTGCACAATTGGTCCCTCTGTGGTTGACTTTTGGTTCATTTCTCTTTGTTTTAATTGTTGAACTGTTTACTAATTGGTTTGACTTTTGCAGGTGCTTTAGTTGCCTAAGTTCTTTGAACTTGATTGCTTGCTTTGCTTTTTAGCATTTGCTTTGAGGTATAATCACTTCTTCTTCATGTAGTCTGGAGACCCGGTCTGTTATTTGACCGGGCAAACTGTCTGAAGTCCTCCTTAAGAGGCAATGCCTGTGTTTGTTTATATTTGTCCTAAGCAGGAAAAGTCCTTCAAGTAAGGCAATTGGTGGAAGGTAGGGATAAGCAATCTATCCCCCACTATTCAGTGTGTCCTCTCTTTGCTCCCATTACATGGTTGAAGCAATGAGATAAATACCCAAGATCTAATCGAGTCAATAATGTGGAGAGAGTTCCTACTTTCTGAACTCCCACACTTTCTTTGATGCTCTCTCTGATATGAGATTGAAGCAATGAGGCACACCCCTCATCTCCTATTCATCTGCTTCACCTGAGCCCCTCAATGGCCAGGTTAAGAGCGACCTTTACCCATTACAGTGGACTTTCAAAGTCAAACCCTCTTGTGTGAGCCCCCTTGTCTTGGCTATAGAGTGTGCTGTTTGATATTCATTGATTGATTGATTGCTTCATATGCACATGTTTGCTTATATGCTATGCATTTATCATCATCAATTGCCATTAGTGCATGTTCATCTCATTTATCTTTGTGATGCTATCATTGTTGTGTGCCCATTGAGGACAATTGTAAGTCCATTGCTTTGGCATTTGCTCCTGTGATATGGAAGGGTAGAGTGTAAGACCTCGTTGGTCACTCATATCTTCTGTTTATCTGTGTGTATGTGAGGATACAGTTATAAGTCCCTGTAAGTTGGCATCTGTTATCCTGCGATCATAATTTGATCTGTTTGATTTGTATGTGAGGTTGCAGTTATAAGTCCCTGTAAGTTGGCATCTGCTTTCCTGTGATCATAGTTTGTTTTATCTGTTTGTATGAGAGGTTGCAGTTATAAGTCCCTGTAAGTTGGCATTTGCATTCCTGTGATCATATTGTTGCTTTTGTTCTTGTATGTGAGGATCCATTATAAGTCCCTGTAACGTGGCATTGGATTTCCTAGGACCATACTGTGGAGTTAACCTAAGTCCAGACAGATTGGCAGTTAACTTCCGTTTCTCATCTTTGTTTTTCTTTTGAGGAGATTAGTGTAAGTCCATTGAGTGGCATCTGATATCCATTTTTGTTTTAGGAGACTGGTGTAAATCCATTTATTGGTATCCGGTATCCGCTTTTTATTTCTTTGCCCGTGGAGATTAGTGTAAGACCATTGAGTGGCCTCTGATATCCCGTTTTGTTTTAGGAGATTGGTATAAGACCATTGATTGGCAGCCGATATCCGCTTTTGCTTGTTTTGTTTGTTTGTTATTATTAATTGCTATTCCAAAGGACACACTTGAATCATCTCCCATATGATTTCAAGAAGTGAACCTTCTAAGAAGTTTTACTACCCCATCTTCATCCATTCATCATTCATTATGTCCTAGACTTTTCACACTTTATCTTTTAAACTTGACATAAGTGTTGTGCAAACATTTTCATGTTTTTCAAACTAAAAACCTGGACTCAAGTCCTTGACTTCTTTTCAAACTCCATTTCATAATACTTCTTTGAATCAATCTTAATCATACTTTGACTTCACTTTCATAATCACAATCAATTAACTTCACTCATTCACTTGTTTTGGCTTTGTCCATTAATCTTTTCACATTAGCCATAGGTTTCAATTATCATTGTGGTTGATGTAAATCTTGCCTATCCTTAGTGAGTCGACAGTAAGACTTCCGTACTTCAAACAGGGCTAACCCCTCTAGTACGTCGAAGCTATCCTCGCGTGGTGGATGTTGTTTTTGGTCGAGTGTTCTCCCATTGATAATGAAAAGCCTCAGTGCTTGTGTTTAAAACTGAATCCACCAACTTTTGGAAATCTTTTAGCCGAACTACGGCGTTCTGATCCTTACCTTTGATGGAAGGTACGTAGGCAACGGGTTCATCCGTTCGAACCCAATACCCAATAATAATAAAAATGTATATTCTTTTCTCACCATCCCAATCATGTTTGCACAATATTTTTGTCATAACAAATAACAATCTTTTACAACAAGTGTGAAAAGGGCTCCCTAGGAGTACCTAGGACGTAGTGGGTGCCTAACACCTTCCCATTGCGTAATTTACCCCTTACCCAGAATCTCTGATCTTTTTATTAGTTTTCTACGTGTAAAACTTCTTAGGCTTTTGTTCGCTTTTTAGCCAGTCCTTTGGATAAATAAAAGTGCGGTGGCGACTCGAAATTTCAACGTATCTCCTAGCTTATGATTTAATCAATAGATCATATAGCGACGAATACACCGTCACAGAAAAGTGGCGACTCCACTGGGGATCGAACCCAGAATCTCTGGTTGTATTGCCTACTTTTCACCCTTGTTGTGCTATATTATTATTCTTTATCTGACATATTTTTGTACAATTTGGGATGAATGTATTGATTGTAATGTGTGAATTGCTTGATATACATTTGCTGTTTGCTTTGGTGATCTGTGAGATGAGTTCTGTACCCGAACTCGAGTGCTCTCTAGGATAGGAGAATGGCATAGTCTTGTTGACTGGTGTGGAGTAGTCCTTAGCCAGTTGACTTGCGAGTCCATTCACTTGGTGGAGGTCATGTTGAACTAATAATGTCACACAAGTTATTTGTGGTTAGGCATTATTCTTTCAATCATGTTCCGCAGAAGCCAAGGACCTTAGTTTATCAAACCCATCTTGGCCTATTTTTAGGACCGTAGTGCGGAGGTCGTTCAGATGTCAGTTCTGATGCGATTGTTACGCGATACTACACTCATAAGAGTTTCTCTTGAGAATATTCTTGGAATACGAGTATTCGTTCCTCCGATAATATTCGAGAGATGGAACAATGATTATGGGAACCTCTGATAGAACATGTCTGACAGGTTTAAACCCTAGTACACTCCCTTTGGGTGGTTCTTAACCGAGACTCCATGCTCGTGACTCTCAACAAACCCATGATTCGTGGTTGAGTCGTTCAAGCATTGTTAATATCAATGGATCCCGGATCAGGTGTAAAACCTAAAATCCATCAAAGCGGCTGGTTGATATTAAGAATGTCTGAACCGGTTCATGTACCGTTAATATCAATGGAACTTGGGTGTCGATAAGGTGAAAACCTAAATCCACCAAAATGGATGATTGATATTAGGGATACATAGAGCTTTCCCACGACCTTTGTTTGGCGTGCCTTGCTTGATCCTTGAGTGTGTTTGTTGCATTCATGCATTCACGCATTCATCCGCATTCATGTCATCAAAAAGAAAATTTTCAAGGAACTCAAAGGAGTTTATTTGCAAAAAATTTCAAAACATGAAAAAACCGGAAAATTTTTTTTCACCTGATATATCTGATGAGGTATTTTCATATCCGATCAAAATGCTAAATATTTCAAAGTTTGCAAATAAAACCCTCGGGTTCCTTTGATATAAAAACAAGCATATGCATAAACACTTCATGCATCATTTGCATAAACAGGTGTTTTGTTCCGGTCTCCCGTCCTGTGGTCTGACCCTGCGATCTTCATTTATTTTGAAGACGCACTTTGCCGGTACTATACCAAAGCCATTTCTGCCGGATTGATGGATCAGATTGAACAAGAGAATTGTGAACTCAAGGAGGATTTTGCCAGCCTAAGTGCTTTTGATGGATTTATTCCTGTTGATGGATTTATTCCTGGTTTATATATCCCGGGCTGGCATTGGCTACTGTTCTGGGGCACTTAAGGAGCATGGTTTATTCAAGTGGAGGATTCATCCATGCCAATCAACCCGAGGAAATTCCTGCTATCTTGGAAGAGCATGCAGAAGATCTGAACAATTTCATCATTCCTGGTGGTGTCTTGCCACAATTGGGTCGCTGTGGATGTTCCTACGGTCATTCATAAGTCAGCGTGATTTGTTCATTTTGTTCAAAACCCTTCTCCCATGCCAAAAGGAGAAGCGATGACATTGTTGGCAGCATTTAATACAATGATGTTTCATTCAATTAATGCATTGTCAAACATTTGTTTTTCCATTTGTTTTCACTTTTTGCTTTTGCATGAAATCAGTGATCACAAAAAAACCATGAAAAAACAAAAACAGCATTTTTCATCTGCATAAATGATTTGCTTGTTTAAAATTCAAGGCTTTTCATTATCCAGAATCATTATGCAGGGATTTCTAAACCCATTGAACATGATGATCTAACGCCATCTCCTAATCTTGAAGTCCTTGTATCTGAGGCAGAGGAAGATGATGTTGAAGGGGATTCCTGACGAGATTACCCGCCTTCTTGAGCACACAAAGAAGCTCATTCAGCTGTATCACGAGAATCAGCAGACCAGTCAAACTGGGGCAGTAAAAAAAAAAAAAAACAAAAAAAAAAAAAAAAAAAAAAAAAAAAAAAAAAAAAAAAAAAAAAAAAAAAAAAAAAAAAAGAAAGAAGAAAGAGGGTGAAAAAGAATAAAAAATCAAAAATCAGCAAAAATTTTTTCAAGATTTTTCCAAGGAAAAAAGAAAATTATACCCTCAAGTCCCTAGTTGACTGATGCTGAATGGATTCAGAGTCGTTATGACCAGTTGAATTTGATTGAAGAGAAACGATTAACTGCCATGTGCCATGGTCAGTTGTATCAACAGAGAATGAAGAAAGCATTCGACAAGAAGGTCAAGCCTCGTGTGTTCCGAGAAGGTGACCTTGTGCTCAAGAAAGTTTTGTCTTTCGCGCCCGATTCCAGGGGCAAGTGGACTCCAAACTACGAGGGTCCATATGTTGTTAAGAGAGCCTTTTCAGGCGGAGCTTTGATGCTTACAACAATGGATGGGGAGGATTTCACTCGTCCTGTGAATTCAGATGCAGTTAAGAGATACTTTGCCTAAAAAAAAAGTATATGCAAATGAAAAAACAAATGAAAAGAAGAATGAAAAAAAAACAGAATTGCTCGCTAAGTTGAAAACCTGAAAGGGCGGCTTAGGCAAAAATGAGCGTCTCGGTGGAGAACCCGCAAGGGTAATTCAGGCAAAAATTAGAGACTTTGAAAAAAGAATATATTTGCATCCCGCTAGATTGAGTACCTCACTCTGGGGCAATCTAGGCAAAAATTAGGGATTTGGCAAAGTAACTGCATCCTGACAAGACTTTCTGGTTCATCAGTCGTCATTTCGTCAGAAGATTCTCCATTCGTCGTCAACCGAAGCTTCGGATACATCGAGATTCAAATTGGTAGAGAAAGGATCATTATGTTCAATGTAGCCCTCTTCCAATATATATCACTGATTTCAAATTTGTACAGATCTATGGAGTCTTGCCATTTGCAGACTATCATTCCATCAAATCAATTTGAGCTTTTTATCCAATTTATTTGCACTCTTATTTGTTTCAATTCAACAAATGTTTTGCATGTTTTAAATTGATAAAATGTCATTGTTTTAAACAAATCAAATTTTTCAAAATTTGTTGTTTTATACAAAGTGAACATTCACAGGATTGAAAGGATACTCAAGAATATCTCAGTGCTCTCCCGAGGGTGGCATGATTCCCAACAGGTAAGACATTTGTTCATACTCCTGGTTTGGTGGTATCTTCTTTCTTCAGATCTTTGTTGAGGCTGTTCCTCAGACAAAGTTGTTGTTGGGGCTGTTCCCCAGTATAGTCGCAAGTGATTTGTTGTTGAAGACTTTGTTTGCTCCAGCAGCAGTTTTCCCAGCATGGGTGTTTTTCTTGTGAAGTTTCGGCGGTTGATGGTTTGTCATCTTGGTGCCCCGTCACTTTCTCCAGTGGGTCGTCTGCCCCAGACTTTATCTGTATCCTCAGCACAGTCGTGAGTATGGCTGATTGACTGATACTCCCCTCGGAGTCGCGAGTATAGCTGTTATTGATATCCCCACCAGGGTTGCAAGTGGAGTTGTTACCGCTTTTCCCCATGCAGTGTGCCAGCGGAACTGTCTGTTTCCTCAGCATGATCGTTTTCTTTTTGAAGACTCGGTAAGTCAGTGGTTTGATACCCGGTACTTTACCCTTTCCCCGGCGAAGTCGTCTGCGGAATTGTTGCTATCTCTCCATCAGAGTTTGTCTCTTCAGCAGAGCAGGATTTATTTTCCTACTCCGTGGTTGATTGGGTTGACATCCCAGTGTATTGCAACCATCTTTTCCTCAGCTTAGTCTGCAGAGTGTTTGTTGTGGCAGTTTCGCCTGTTGAATACTCTTTCAATCCCCGTATGGTCGGATGATGGCTTTTGCCTCCAGTGAACGGATTTGATTTCCTGACTGTCTGTGATCCCCAGTAGAGTGGCTTATATTGCAGAATCTACTTGTTGTGATCAGTTTGCTGTATATTCTCCCCAAGTGGAGTGGTTCGTTGCAGAATATATTTGTTTGATCTGTCCTCCCTCAGTGGTTCATTCCCAAGAGAGTAGCCGACAGTTTTCCCCAATAGAGTTGCTTATGCAGTTAGATTCTACTTGGATGTTTCATTCTCCCTCAGTGGGTTGTTCCCCAGTGGAGTTGTGTGGAGTTGCTTCTACAGCAGTTCGTGCTTGTGCTTGTGCACCCTTTTATTTCTCAGTCGACACTGGGATCCCCTGCAGATATACTTTGGGACTTCTCTTGTTCCCTTACAGATTCGTCTTGGTGGCTGTTTCTGCCCGTTGTGACTTTCTGTACCCTGATTGGGTTGTTTCCCGATATCTTTGGTTCTCTGATTCTTCAGCAGTACCTGCAGATCTTTGCTTTATAGCATGTAGATCTCCGCAGATTGGCTCTCCAGCTGGTTTTTCCCCTGGAAGTATAATACCGGACGTTTGGTTCCTGAACCTGTTTGTGTTAGAATTGTCTGTTTTGTCAGCATTCATCAAACATAAATCACGCATATTCATGCATATTCATAAAACATTCAGATATTCATGTTGCATTTCTTGCCATATATCTTTTGTTTGTTGTGTCTCCTGCAACGGGTGATATAGATCTCTTTACAGATCTCCCCAAGCAGATGTCGGGTGTTATAAATCTCTCCATATAGAGTCAACCCCATAAGCAGAAAAAGTTTGTCTTTCCTTCTGCAGTTCCCCACTGAGATATATCCCCGTGGATGACGGTTTCTTCCGTTTCCTCCCAACATATATTGGGATGGATTTTCCTATTTGAGCTACATCCTCATTAGGACGTGTCTTTATTCAGTCTGTCTTTTCGGATTATTCCCGAATTGGCTATTTGTCAAAAATCTTGTACTTCCCAGCGGGTTGTTCCCCAGCGGAATGTTTTTGGGCCTCTACCCTCATACCGGTAGTTGTAAGTCCTACTTTTCCTGGCTTTCTTAACAGAATTTGTGGTTATACACCTTTTATTCTCCAGCCAGAGTTTTTGGTCTTCTACCTACTACCCGGTAGTTGTAAATCCTATTTTCCTGCTCTTCAGCAGTTTGTGGTTTGTTATAAACCCAATTTTGGTTTCCCGTGCGGATTTGTGATTTGTTCTATCCCCACGCGGAGTTGTTGGTCTTCTACCCCGTATTCGGTAGATGTAAACCCTAATTTTTGTGGTTATCTTCATTCAATATTTGATGATGATTTTCCTTTGCTTGTATAAGTTGCTCAGATCAGCACTTATATCCCTAGCAAGTCTTTTGTGGATAATTGCCGTATGCTAGCAATTTTATCCCCAGTGGGTCTTTTCACCGTATGCTAGTGATTTGTTCCCCGGATCATTGGTTGTTTACCAATGCATCCCCAGCTAGTCCCTGTCGATAATTGCCGGATGCTTGCAAATTATCCTCAGCAGATCGCCTCTCATTTACCCTTTTGTTGGTAATGTCTGTTGCTCCTTTTGATTGGTCATCATTATATACCTATTCTGGTATCTCGATGCCTTTCTTTTCGGTTGATTTATCCTTTATCAACCCAGTAACCGGTTCAGGATAATCTTCCATGCGAGTATATTATTCACGGTCTGCCGGTAATGAATAGTATATCTCATGCACTCTTCAGTCGAAGCCTTTTGTGTTTCCCCGGTCGAGTAAGATTCGTCATTTCCCTTTGTGGAGTCGAATATTCTTGTTGTTGGATAATTGCCGGATGCTTGCAATTTATCCCTTTGAGTTGTCTTTCGTTTACCCGTATGCTTGGTATCGATTGTCTCTCTTTTTGGTGAGTCACCTATTATATACCCAGTAACCGGTATCTCTGGTGTCTTTTCCTTTCGAGTGTATTATTCACGGTCTGCCGGTAATGAATAATATATCTCATGCGCTCTTTGGTTGGAATCCTTTGTTGATTTTCCCCAACTGAGCAAGATTCGTATTCTTTGTAGAATCGAATAGCCATCCTTTAACCAGTTTGTGTTTCGGATGATGAGTGTTTTGGAAGTGAAAACCAATACACGTTTTCGGTAGATCACCTATTATATACCCAGTAACCGGTATCCCTGGTGTTTCTTACCATGCGAGTATATTATTCACGGTCTGCCGGTAATGAATAATATTTCTCATGCGCTCTTTAGTTGGAATCCTTTGTTGATTTTCCCCAACTGAGCAAGATTCGTATTCTTTGTAGAATCGAATAGCCATCCTTTAACCAGTTTGTGTTTTGGATGATGAGTGTTTTGGAAGTGAAAACCAATACACGTTTTCGGTAGATCACCTATTATATACCCAGTAACCGGTATCTCTGGTGTTTCTTACCATGCGAGTTTATTATCTACGTTCTGACGGTAATAGATAATATATCTCATGCGAGTATCTTATCCACGGTCTGCCGGTAATGGATATTATATCTCATGCACTCTTTGGGTTTGTGTCCCCAGTTGAGTAAGATTCGTTTTCCCGTTGTGGATTCGAATGTCCATCCTGTAAGTCGATTTGCTTTTTCAAGCCCTCCTTTCGGATGATGAGTGTTTTGGAAGTGAAAACCAATTCACGTCTTCGGATTTTATCCTATAAACAACCCAGTAACCGGTTCAGGATAATTTTCCCATTCGAGTATATTATTCACGGTCTGCCGGTAATGAATAATATATCTCATCTGAGTATGCTATCCACGTTCTGACGGTAATGGATATTATATCTCGTACGCTCTTGAGTCAATTCTTTTGTTGTTTTCCCCTCAGAGTAAGATTCATTTTCTTTGTGAAATTGAATGTCCATCCTTTAAACAAGTTTGCTTTTCTAGCTCTCTTCAGGGTGATGAGTGTTTTGGAAGTGAAATCCAATTCACGCTTTGGTCGGTCACCTATTATATACCCAGTAACCGGTATCCTTGGTGTTCCCTCCTTTCTACTCCCTATTATGACCTCGGTCTCCCTGTGGAGTCAGATTTTCCTGAGTTTGTTATCCGTATGCCTGGTAACATCTCATTTCGTTGTTACTTCCCCAGTGAAGTTTTCTGTTGCTTCTCCTCCAGGAGTCAGCTTGTGTCTCTCCAATGGATTTATTTTCCTTTGGAATTCTTTTCCCCAGTGTGAGTTCTTCACTCCCCAGTAAGTTCTCCAGTCTGTTTTTTTCTGTTTTCCTTAATCAGAGTCGTGTTTTAATCACGTTGTGTTAATTTTGTTTTTCCCCAGTTTAGAGTCGTGTCTTGTTCACGCATTTCTTTTTCTGTTATTACCCCCATAGAGTCTTATTAGAGTCTCTGTTCCTGGTGAGTGTATTGCTCCGATGGATCGTCTTTTCTTCTGTGTGAATCATATTCCCCACAGAATTTGTGTCTTTTGCATACATACATTTGCATCATGAGGTCTCTTAGGGACCAAAATTTGTCTCATTACTGTTATTTAAGCCCATTCTACCGCGTCGAGATGAAGATTTCTAAACTTCACTTCTCCGGCTAGAATGACCTTAAATAGGGGCATCTGTAAGACCCCAATTTTGGCCCTAAGATCCCTCATGGCCCACATCATTCATATCATAACCTCAAGGATCAATGCATGCCTTTGCTTTCCTCTTAGTGGGTGGTTTGCCTTGTGGGTTGTTTTCTTGATCACCAAGCATACTTTGCATTTGTATATCTTTGCTTTCATATGTTTATTAACCAAAAAGTACAAAAATATTGTCTGTCTAACCTTGTTGCTTGCAGTTGAAGCAATCATCAGCAATTAGGTCAAAGACAGTCGACAGTCAGTCAAAGCAATGGATGGTGGCCATTCTTGCAGAATATGGGCATCATGATCATTAATCAAAGGTTCATACAACTTGGGACATCATTTGAAGTCAAGTTATCAAGGAATTAGGGTTTGGAATTTATCAGAAATGCTTCAATCATCCAAAACCCTAGAAAAGTCAACAGACAGTCAAACTTGGTCAACTGTGAATTTAATCAAGGATTTGATGGATAGAATTGATTTGAAGGAGTTCATTCATGCTTGTATAAGCCTCATCTATCATGTTCAACCTCATCATGGAAGAAAATCAAGCCAATCAGAAAATTTTCCAGAAATAGCAAGTGGACCTGTAATTTCAACTGCCAAAAATGGAAACTTCTTGATCCTCAACTTACATCATGATACAAGCTCCAAATGAATTTTTGCCCAACATGAAAGTTGAAGATCTTGTCTTCCCATTTTCAAAAAGTCCAAGAACTCTCAAATCCCATGTGTGGTTGTCAAGATATGATCAAATCATTTTCACCAATTTTTGAACTTCAACAAGCCATATCTCTCAAACCATAAGGCCAAATTTGGTGGGGTTTTTTCCTACACACCACATTTTTCATCCTCTTTCCAAAAATATAAATTTCATGACCTAAAACCTTACCAATCAAAATGGCATTTTTGGACCTTTTTCATTTAAATTCAAAGTTTGACCAAACTTTGACTTTTTGAGTTTTTGACTTTTTCTTGATTTGGTCAATTGGGAAATGTTCCATATCACATTTGTGATTTGTTCCAAGCCTTAAATCATCATCATACCACCATTTTCCCATCATTTTGAATCAAAATGCAAATTTGGCAATTTGGCAAAAGAAGCTTCACAAAAGTAAAAATCAGTACAGCATTTCACTTGTACCACACAAAACAGCAATTGTGCTGGCCACTAGCAGCTTGTAGCAGGCCCAAATCTGTGCATACAAACACACCTCCACTTCATTTATGGATAGTTAGCAATTTTGGCAAATGGAGCTCATTAAGCTAATCCAGCTTATCATTCCTTAAACCAATCTAAAACAGACATATAAAGTCTCTTTTCTGACATTTGCAGCCCTAGTGTTCACAGCCTCCACAGACCAAAAACCCTCATTCTCTCTTCTTGCATTTTTGGCAATTGGCTTTTTTCTGCATAAACCATCAACAAACCTCAAATACCCTTGATTCCTCCACGACATAACCATCATTTAGAACCTTTGGCAAGCATGATTCACCACCTGTTTTGCAGCTCGAATTCTGTTTTCTCTAAGAGCACTCCAATGACAGATTGAGATTTGGACCTAATCAAGTTTTGTTGAGCTAAGAGGCTTCAAGCAGCATCATCATAAACGTGGACCTGCACCTGTTTGCACTCAAATCAACCAAAACAGCACTGCCTCTGCTTCTGCTCTTCACATTGGTAAACTTTCGAATCCTTCATTTTCTAAATCCATGCTATGCCTTGTATTGTTCATGATGTGCTGAGCCCATTGCAATTTGTGGCATGTAAAATAGTAGAGTTATACATGAAAAATCTGATTTCAAAGTAATATGTCCAAAGTTGCCTTGGTATGTTTTTGTTGTTTTAGCTCGATTTAGTGATGATAGCTGCTAGAATATGCATGAATGATGTTTGTTTGACATGTTGGTGGGTATAGTTTCATTCTTCGGGCCTGTTTGGTTCTTGATGATTTTACATGATGATGTTGCTTACTGCTGTTCAAACCCTAAACCCTGCCAAGAAATCCTCATGAAATGTGTTCTGATTGCTGGTGTTGTGATGCTACATAAGTACTGATGCTATATCATTGTGTGTTTTTTTTGCTCAAACTTTGTTTAAAAATGACCACATAATGCTGCTGCCCAAACTTATCAGATGCCCAAAATTTCCCATGATTTTGATGCTGTTTGTTGATTGTTGTTCATGAACATGAGCTTGAAGTTGCCAAGCCATGCTGTTGTTTGTTTTTGTTTGTTTCGATGATGATGAAGTTGAACATGTGTGCGGCTGTTGTTGAAACCTTGTTTTTTTCCAAAAATCGTGTTTTATGAAGATTGTCTATTGTTGTTGCTCATGCTGCTTGAAATATTTCAATACCTTGCTGCAGTGTAGAACATTATGAGCATGCTTAGAAAATTTACATGATCCATGTCGAATGCTGCTGTTTGTGAGTTCTTGTTGGGTTTCAGTTTGAATTGAGTGCATGAAGTCACATGATACCATGCTAATAAAACCCTGCTGCTATTTTGCTATCTTAATATGCCTAGGTTTTCATGCTTATGTTGTGTGTTTTGGTTGAATCATTTTTGTTTGATGTGGCTGAATATGATGAGTGCTGCTGAACCAATTACTTTGTCAAGAAAATCTCATGAAGTATGCTTATGCTGTGTTGGTTGGTAATGCAATGCTGTTGTATGCTGGTCGAGTTCTGTGTAGATGTTTGAATGAAAATGCCTTTGCCATGATAAAACCTTGCTGCAGTTTTGAGCCTTATGAACATTGCCCTAAGAATCCATTTGATTGTGCTGTATGCTGTTGATTGCCTGCTGCTACACATTGCCAAATGCTTGCTGCTATGTGCTGTTGTTTCTAAAACCACAAACCCCTGCTGTTCATGAGCTTCACCTGTTTTAATTTCCAGAAATTTGAACGTTGTGTTTTGGTTAGTATTGATTGATGCTCCTGTACCAATGTCCTGCTAAATGATATGCTGTTGGGTGATGGTCGATTTTTTTGTTTTGATGTTGATGAACCATAAACATGAAATTGATGCTGCTATTGCAGTTTTGAACTTGGCCCAGAAATCCATGCTGTTTATATACTGTCATGTGCTGTTTGTTTTGTTTATGAACATGCTGCCATGCTAAAACCATGCTGCAATTTTGAAACATGCTGTTGCTTTTGTTTGTTCTATTTAATATGATGATTGATGAACATGATGCTATGCCTTGCTGTTGTGATAAGGAGGATGACTATCCTGCTGTGTATGTTGGTCGAAGTTTTGTTTGGATGTTTGAAAATACCATGAGCCATGCTACATAAACCCTAGGGGTTTTTGACCTTGAAACACAATTGGTTGTTTTGATGGATTTTCCTGCGTGTGTACTGTTTTATTGCCAGCCAACCAATCACAACATTTTATTCTGTTTGCCAAAACGCTGCAGTTTAGTTAAATGAGCCCAGGAATTACACAATTGCCATTGGTTGACTTTGCTTTGACCACTTTGCCATGCCATTTTGTTCATCTTGCTTCATTATTTCACTCAACTTAAGCAATTCATTTTTAATTCAAATTTCATCCAAAAATCCTGAAATTTTTTCCACATGTTCACAAGAATGTCCTTTATTTTATGGTGAATTTTAATTAATTTTCCATGTTCTGGATTTTAAATGATAAATATTTTCTTGACATGTATGCCAAAAATGATACATTGTGCCATTCTTTTTGTGAAATTGTCATGTTGCATCCAATGAGCCTGAAATTTTTTGTGGTGAAACTAGACACAATGACCTTCATTTCCATATAAAGTTTGTGCATTTATCATTTGTGGATTGAGAGTTATGATTTTTTGAAGTTATGTGTTACAATTGTTGCTATACCATGATCATGTATTTTCCCAATTTTTGTTCACATGCTTCCTCTTATCCAAATCACTTGAAATTTTGCATGAATGATCCCTTGTATGTCTAATTGATGTATGAATTTTCTTGGATTTAATCTTGCTGTTTTCCATTTGATTGAGAATTTTCTTCCATATGTGGTCATTTGTTGACTTTTTGTGCTATGCCTTGCCAAATCTTTTGTGAAATTCTCAAATCTTATTGTATGATCATGAAATTCCATATGTGATAACTAGACTCCTTGAGCTTTGCATTGGTGTTAATCTCATTCATTTCTCTTCTGTTTTCAAATTGATATGATTTTTTGAAGTTGACCCATGCTTGTTGACTTTCACCATGCTTACTTGAATTTGGTTTGCCTTCATGATTTTATTTGACTGCCTTCCTCTCATCCAAATGCCATGAAATTTTACATGTATGCCATGTTAGATGTTAGGATTGAGTGTGATTTATTTCATGATTTTTGAAAATGTTTGAGTTGACTTTTGAATGAAGTCTTTGCTGTTGACTTTTGTATGCTTCTCTTGCCATGCTTTGCATCCCTTTGCACATGAAATGACATTGATGCATGATTTTACTATGAATCCAATTGAGAATGCTTCTTGAATATTTAGTCTTGGTTTGGGTTGACTTTTCCTTGCTGCCTTGACTTTTTTTCTTTCATCTTTGACCCTAGGCTAGTCCTAGTGGTCTTGTAAGCTTACAATTGAGCTGTTTGTTTCAGGTTGAGCACCAATGCCCCAAAGACTTTTCAATTTTGATTGAGTTGGTTTGTTTATCATGTGCTAACACTTGTTTTGTAGGTGACTCATATGCTTGAGTCTTTGTGCCTTGCACAATTGGTCCCTCTGTGGTTGACTTTTGGTTCATTTCTCTTTGTTTTAATTGTTGAACTGTTTACTAATTGGTTTGACTTTTGCAGGTGCTTTAGTTGCCTAAGTTCTTTGAACTTGATTGCTTGCTTTGCTTTTTAGCATTTGCTTTGAGGTATAATCACTTCTTCTTCATGTAGTCTGGAGACCCGGTCTGTTATTTGACCGGGCAAACTGTCTGAAGTCCTCCTTAAGAGGCAATGCCTGTGTTTGTTTATATTTGTCCTAAGCAGGAAAAGTCCTTCAAGTAAGGCAATTGGTGGAAGGTAGGGATAAGCAATCTATCCCCCACTATTCAGTGTGTCCTCTCTTTGCTCCCATTACATGGTTGAAGCAATGAGATAAATACCCAAGATCTAATCGAGTCAATAATGTGGAGAGAGTTCCTACTTTCTGAACTCCCACACTTTCTTTGATGCTCTCTCTGATATGAGATTGAAGCAATGAGGCACACCCCTCATCTCCTATTCATCTGCTTCACCTGAGCCCCTCAATGGCCAGGTTAAGAGCGACCTTTACCCATTACAGTGGACTTTCAAAGTCAAACCCTCTTGTGTGAGCCCCCTTGTCTTGGCTATAGAGTGTGCTGTTTGATATTCATTGATTGATTGATTGCTTCATATGCACATGTTTGCTTATATGCTATGCATTTATCATCATCAATTGCCATTAGTGCATGTTCATCTCATTTATCTTTGTGATGCTATCATTGTTGTGTGCCCATTGAGGACAATTGTAAGTCCATTGCTTTGGCATTTGCTCCTGTGATATGGAAGGGTAGAGTGTAAGACCTCGTTGGTCACTCATATCTTCTGTTTATCTGTGTGTATGTGAGGATACAGTTATAAGTCCCTGTAAGTTGGCATCTGTTATCCTGCGATCATAATTTGATCTGTTTGATTTGTATGTGAGGTTGCAGTTATAAGTCCCTGTAAGTTGGCATCTGCTTTCCTGTGATCATAGTTTGTTTTATCTGTTTGTATGAGAGGTTGCAGTTATAAGTCCCTGTAAGTTGGCATTTGCATTCCTGTGATCATATTGTTGCTTTTGTTCTTGTATGTGAGGATCCATTATAAGTCCCTGTAACGTGGCATTGGATTTCCTAGGACCATACTGTGGAGTTAACCTAAGTCCAGACAGATTGGCAGTTAACTTCCGTTTCTCATCTTTGTTTTTCTTTTGAGGAGATTAGTGTAAGTCCATTGAGTGGCATCTGATATCCATTTTTGTTTTAGGAGACTGGTGTAAATCCATTTATTGGTATCCGGTATCCGCTTTTTATTTCTTTGCCCGTGGAGATTAGTGTAAGACCATTGAGTGGCCTCTGATATCCCGTTTTGTTTTAGGAGATTGGTATAAGACCATTGATTGGCAGCCGATATCCGCTTTTGCTTGTTTTGTTTGTTTGTTATTATTAATTGCTATTCCAAAGGACACACTTGAATCATCTCCCATATGATTTCAAGAAGTGAACCTTCTAAGAAGTTTTACTACCCCATCTTCATCCATTCATCATTCATTATGTCCTAGACTTTTCACACTTTATCTTTTAAACTTGACATAAGTGTTGTGCAAACATTTTCATGTTTTTCAAACTAAAAACCTGGACTCAAGTCCTTGACTTCTTTTCAAACTCCATTTCATAATACTTCTTTGAATCAATCTTAATCATACTTTGACTTCACTTTCATAATCACAATCAATTAACTTCACTCATTCACTTGTTTTGGCTTTGTCCATTAATCTTTTCACATTAGCCATAGGTTTCAATTATCATTGTGGTTGATGTAAATCTTGCCTATCCTTAGTGAGTCGACAGTAAGACTTCCGTACTTCAAACAGGGCTAACCCCTCTAGTACGTCGAAGCTATCCTCGCGTGGTGGATGTTGTTTTTGGTCGAGTGTTCTCCCATTGATAATGAAAAGCCTCAGTGCTTGTGTTTAAAACTGAATCCACCAACTTTTGGAAATCTTTTAGCCGAACTACGGCGTTCTGATCCTTACCTTTGATGGAAGGTACGTAGGCAACGGGTTCATCCGTTCGAACCCAATACCCAATAATAATAAAAATGTATATTCTTTTCTCACCATCCCAATCATGTTTGCACAATATTTTTGTCATAACAAATAACAATCTTTTACAACAAGTGTGAAAAGGGCTCCCTAGGAGTACCTAGGACGTAGTGGGTGCCTAACACCTTCCCATTGCGTAATTTACCCCTTACCCAGAATCTCTGATCTTTTTATTAGTTTTCTACGTGTAAAACTTCTTAGGCTTTTGTTCGCTTTTTAGCCAGTCCTTTGGATAAATAAAAGTGCGGTGGCGACTCGAAATTTCAACGTATCTCCTAGCTTATGATTTAATCAATAGATCATATAGCGACGAATACACCGCTACACTAATCCATTCCTTTCCTCTTCTGCAAGCAATTGGAGTGAAGCAAAGCACGATTCAGATCAAGATCTAGCAATCTCAGACCTCCATTGAAGGTATTTTGCAAAAAAATTGATCTCTCTGATTCTCCTTGTTTCTTGCTCAATTCTCTTGATTATTGTGTTGGCTGAAGTCCTACCAATGTAGGCAAGGTGTTTGAGTTATTTTGGTGTTGAATCGAAGCAACTCAGATCATGAACCTCATTTTTCAATTCCACATATCTCTCAATATAGTTGGAATTGGAAGAAATGGAGGTGATATTCGTGCTCAATGATGTTTTCTCTTTAAAATCATGTCCCTGTTTGAAATTTTGGTGATGGTTGATGATGACCAGGCCGACGAAGCTCGCCGGAGAAGACAACCAGAGCTCTGGCTCCGGTGATGAGTTGTCTCAGGTCTGGCCCGTGTGATCCTTGCTCCACGTTATAATCTCAGTCGTTTCTTCTGATTAACACATTTTCCACGCAGTTGACTCACGTGTTGGTGGAACGCGCAATGTGGATCCTCAGACCTGCCACCTCAATTAATGAGGGAGATCTGATGGTCCGCGTATTTTTGCAATTTCTGATTTTTCTTTTTATTCCATTATTTTCAGTAATTCATAATAAATTTAATATTGATCCAAAAAATATGGGACTTTTACCAAAAATTCTCAAATATTTTTCTCTTTCATATTCTGAATTAAAATTATCTTTTGGATCATTATTAATATTTTTCATGAATTAGTTGATTTTTCATTTGTTTTTAATTGTTTAAAAATATTTTTAAGTGTCCAAAAATTATGAAATTTTTTATCCAAGGTCCTTTGACCTTGTTTGACCTATGATAAATCACATGGCCATTTATTTGGTGTTTTGATGTGATTTTAGGATTTGGACAAAACATATTTGAATTTAATGCATTATTTTAATATTTTTAATTGAATAAATGCCATTTTAATTGTGTTGACCATTTGGATTGACTTATTTGAGTTTCTCATCTATTGTTGGGCCTTGGTCAAAGTTGATTTGACTTTGTCAAATTAATATTATTGGATTTAGGGGATTGATGGAATGTACATTCCATCTCCCAAAATGAATGAATAATATTAATTTGGTAAAAGTCCTCCTTTGACCAATTTGTGATCTCATTCATCCCTTTCCCTTTTCATCTAATTCCCCTTCTTCGTTCATTCATCTTCAATTGGCCAATGACATCTCAAAATTCTAATGCTAGTTGATTGAAAGATTAACATGAGTATGAATGAGATTAGGCCACACCTTTGCATATTTTTTGTGTGTGGTATGTTTTAATGAGCATAGTTCTTAATACTATGTCTCCAACATGCATTAACACCAAAAGTTTATTTCTCGACCTCAAATAGTTGTGACTTCTACATAAGTCCAATTACGATTGCTTAACATAGCACTAAAGTTGTGACATAAAAGGCATAAGTATTCTAGTTAGTGAGATTGTAAGTCTCCCCTCTTCCATGGTATTGTGTGGAAACTTGGCCTTCCTTCCTTCCTTTGGAAGATGTTTTGGTTCAAGGATCCATGCTTGTGGCAAGTGGGTTGAGTGTTCTCTAAAGAATGTCTTAACATAAAAAAGTAAAACAAAACTAACTACTAACTTACTAACCATTAACTTTTACTTTCAAGCTTTTACTTGGAATGCCATTTTTTTTTTGCTATTATCATTTTTCATTGCACATATCATCTTAATTGTTTATATTTATGCAATTTTCACTTTGTCCACTTGGACCATATTGTATGATATTATTTTGTTTGCTTGTTTGTTTGGTCTTTGACCATTAATGCATATAATAACAACAAAAACCCTAAAAGACAATTTGAGGGGACTGTTGTTTTAATCTCCCCAATTGGACTTAGAACTTAGGCAACATTCATTTGCTAATGGACTTGGCCAATGCCAATTTGTTGAAGACCAAGAACTTTCAAATTTGGATTCATTTGATACATCATTCAAGATCTCCCCAGATTCATCTGCAACATTGATCCTTGTTAAACTGTTATGTTGAACTTGTGACTTGTGGAACTCATCTGCTACATAGGCTATTTTGAAGAAGATCTTTGAAGTGGATAAGCTTGGATAAAGCCATCTTTATTTGATGCCTTTGCTCTTCAAGATTGATATAATTATGCATTTGTGTGATGCTTGATTCTAAAAAGTCCAAGGGAATTCTGGGTTTCTATTGACATACTTGTCTATTGGATTGCTCCCATTTGGTCAAATCTTTTCAACTTTAAACTTTTAAATTTTTTGTATCTAGGGTAGTCTCTTCATCTTCTCCTCATTTCTTTAATTTCAAAAAATATCTCCCTCCATTTTTAAAATCTTATTTGTGTGAACTACTCTTTTATTCTAAACTTTAACCACTTTCAAAAAGGTAGAAACTTTGGCCTTATGCCATTGCATTTTCAAGCTTACTTTCTTAAATCAAACTTGTAAATAAACTTAACTATACTTGACTTAAAACTTTCAAAAAAGCCAAAAAGAACTAACTCATTCAAACCATTTTTAGGCCCTTGTGCCTTTAAAACTTAAATTTTGTTAAAACCAACATACTCACTTTGAAATTTCTAGCATAAACTACGAGGTTTTGATCCCTCATTCATATGTTGGTACGTAGGCAAAAGACCGAAGGTCTTGTCAAACAAAAAAAAATATAATTAATCAATTCTTTTTCTCACCCCCCCCCCCCCCCCATTCTATTTATTTTGTAAACATCACTTTGTACAAAATACATATGCACACAAAAAGGGCTCCCTAGGAGTACCTAGGACACTTTGGGTGCTAACACCTTCCCTCTGTGTAACTAAACCCCTTACCTATGATCTCTGATTTTTATTAGTTTTTATTTGAAAACTTCTTACTATTTGGGTTTTGTTCGTATTTTTCCCTTTTCCCTTGGAAAAAATAAAATCGCGGTGGCGACTCTTGTTAATTGATCTTTAGCTTGTCAATAGCTTAATGATCATGAATTTCTCGTTACACTCCCTTTTCTCCCTTCTGGGGTTTCCATCCATTTCTCTTTTTAATATTTTTATCACTCAAAGAAAACAAACAACATAAGTTAACATTCAAATTGCAAATTAAACTAAAAGGTTCCCGTTGAGTACAACGGACGTGAGGGGTGTTAATACCTTCCCCTTGCGTAATTGACTCCCTAACCTGAATATGGTTGTGACGACCATTATTCTATTTTTGAAAGGTTTTATCGATATTTTCCTATTCCTTCTTTGGAATAAATAAAGTTCGGTGGCGACTCTGTTCGAACTAATTTTTTCCACGACCATCGCGGGGAATCGTATTTTTCGAGATATGACACATAGTGATATCAACGGTTTGAAAGAGATAAAGATTCAACAACCTGCAATATGGAGGATTGTCTTGGGACTTATTGAAATTCACGAGTGATGAAGATGAAGAGGAGAAAAACAAATGTATGCTACGTTGAACCTTGGATCTTCCGCTTCTACTGTGAACTCTTATCCTTCAAGAATCAACTCCGAAAAAATTCTGAACCAGATCATTGTTGTCGATGTTGATTCAGTGAATGCAGGGGTGATTGTTGAGTGCACGAGTCTTAGCTCAATTGATAACAAGATTAAATGTGAAGCTTGATCTAATGGTGGTTTGAGCTTTGGTGTAGGGTGAAGAAATCGGGAAGATGAAGTGAGAAAGGTTAAAGGTGATGTTTGCAGAAAATGTGAAAGTAGTGAAAGCTGAAGTGAATAGTGGAGAGACCTTCAAATGATGGTGAAGATGGGAATTTATAGGGATTGGGATTGGGATCCCTATAGCTCGGAGTTAGTTAAAAGAGGTTAGAAGTTAGTTGGGATGAACTCAGTGAGTTTTGTCGGTCAACTCACTGAGTTGGAAGTTAGTTGGTTGGTTTTGGGGAATGTGTTCAAATGGTTTCTATGACTGGTTATTGCAGGCTAACTTGAATGAAATTAAGCTTTAATGTTATCTAATGACCTGCTATTTATTGGCTTAGGTGCAAGGTAACTCACAGTTGTGGGTTAATGCAGAGTGTGAATCAATGTGATTGTGCGGGCATGGCAAGAATTTGCATTATGCAGTATTTCAGCATCAAGGAACAGGTTTAGTCGACTCAAATAGGGGATGAGTCGACTCAAACAAAGCATTCTCCAGGATGAGTCAACCTCCAGGTCAACCTGTTCGGACCCGCGACGAATTGGGTCACAGAAGAATGAGGAATGAGTCAACGCAAAGGTTGGATGAGTCGACGCAAATAGGATTCCCCAGAAATGAGTCAACCGGAGAGTCGATCTGCTCGGACCCCTGGTGAATTGGTTTACAGAAGAATGAGGAGTGAGTCGATGCAAATCCTTAATGAGTCTACGCAAACAAGTTCCCCAGGACCAGGTCGACCTATTCGTACTGTGGGTGTTGTGTCGAGTGAATGAGTCGACTCACAAAACAAAAACTTCCAAAAATGGGTTTTGCAATGCGTTATACATATTTTTGCACCTTTTTTTTTAATTTAATGACTATCTTTATGGATGAACATGAATGAAATTGGCTAGTTGAGCAAATTGACTTAAGAAATGACCAGGTTACTTGAAATGGAGTGAATCGAGACGTATAACGGGATAGAATCCATACACAACCTATGAATGAAATGTCAACTAAGACCCCAAACAAATCAAAGGCATACAAATGAAATGTCCAATGACCAAATGACCGGATGATCGGGTACGGGCAAGCACGAGATGCACATTTAAACAAGTGATCTATCGAATCAAATCCAAGAAACTAACATGCACGACTCCTGACCAGGAGGTTGTTGAGAAAGGCACACTCAATGGAATGATGAAAGACCCAATAGATAGAGTTTAAGAGACCATCTAAAGAGCGGTTTGTACCGTTAGAGTTCGTGGCAACCATGATCAAGTGAGGATCCCAAGATTAGGGCTTTGCTTCACCACTTAGCCAAAGTTGAGTTACCGATGATAGGAATACACCTAAACCTCGAGAGCCACCTCCGATTAGGGTTTGATCAATTGAGCCCCATTCATCCTTATAGGAGACTTAGCTTCCACCAAGTGTAAGCACAAAGCTCGAAATCCAAGATACCTGCCCTCTTGTATCGAACAAATAGCTATGCAGATGAAATGAATGATATGAAGACATGCATATGACTAGGGTTAGTGACCTAAATGAACTTTGTGAAGGGTAGGGAGAATTTTAGGGTATGACAACCCTTTACCATTTTGCAATGGATTGTTTGAAACTTTCAACCAGTTCCATCCTTTTCTCTCATAAAATTGAAGATCCCTACTTATCGTCACCTTATTCTCATTCAGTGAGAATATATTGTAAGCACTTATTGAGTGATAGCTGAAGCTAGCGGAAATATACTCGAATGTCTCGCACGCTCGAACATACAACAGAGTCACCATCGAACTTATTTATTCCTGAAGGAAAGGGAAAACATCGATAAAACCCGGGGAAAAGAGATATGTTGGGTAAGGAAGTCGGTTATGCAAGGGGAAGGTATTAGCACCCCAAACACCCATGGTACTCCATGGGACCCGTTTTGATTGTTCACGCTCGAATAGGTGTTATATCAAAAGATTACTCGCAAAAGAATAAGGGAAAGGAAAAGTAATATATTAAGTGCTCGGTGAGGATTGGGGGCCTCATCCTACGTATCCTCATAGTGCAATGAAGAATTCAGAGCTCCATAGTTCAAAGAACTAATGGTGGGAGATGAAAAGGAATGTGATAACAGTATGGTCTAAAATAAAGGATTAGTGTTTTGAACTCCAACAAGGGTGAAAACATGAACCCAAGAGTAAGGTGGCTCTTACCAATACGTGGGCTAGCATGGCTGCCGCTATAGGGTAATGCCGAAAATACGAAGAAATAAGTGTTTGGGGGTATGATCCAAACATCTCTTGGTTCACAAGGTGACCCAAGATTGAGCATAAAGAGGTGGTGCATTTGGCTTAAAGATAACTGGTATATCACATGGAGTGAATGAAGGTAGAATATGAATGTATCATGGAGATGAATGGAATGAAGTGACCAAAGTCACATAATTGAATATTTGGTAATAGTGACTGAAGAGGTATGATTTGAAACCGAAAGGTGAAGTGCATTGGAATCCATAAGAGAAATGGGATTTGCACCATAGAGGGAAACATCCTTAAACGATACGTGGAACATCATGGTTACTACTATCTGATATTTGGCCAAAAAGAAGGAATTAAATGTTTGGGGTACAAGCCAAACAACTCTAGGTAGAAATACAGACTTTTCGCTAGGCGTCCTAAAAGGGTGTATATGGATATCCAAAGAAAACTGTATTTTGGTGTCAAAGAAAATAGTATGTCACTGGGTGAACGCTTTTTTAATGAATGTAGGTAATGTATTATGAAAGGTATGAATGATTCCCTAAAGCGAAAGAAGGAATAATTAGGAGTATGCTCTCCAAGGATTCGTATCCTCGTGCCTACGTATTTGTAGTGGTAAATTCATGACCATCAAGTTACCGATAAACTTGACGTCAATAAAACCAGAGTCGCCACCGCGCTTTTATTGTTTCCAAAGGAAAAGGGAAAAGTACGAGGAAAAAAACCCAAAGATAAGAAGTTTTCAAATCAAAACTAATAAAATGCTAGAGATTATAGGTAAGGGGGTTGGTTACACTAAGGGAAGGTGTTAACACCCAAAGTATCATAGGTACTCCTAGGGAGCCCTTTTCTGTGTGCATATGTTTTTGGTATAAAACATGTTTGATAAAATATAGAGTGTGGGGATGAGAAAAGAATTCATTGATTATATTTTTGTGTTTGACAAGACCTTTGGTCTTAAGCCTACGTAATAACATAAAAATGAGAGATCAAAACCCCATAGTTCGTGGTAAAAATTTCAAAGAAGTTGGTGAATTAATTTTAAAAAAAGTTTAACAAGAAAAGGGCACAAAAAGGCCAAACATTTGAATGAGATTGTTAGTTCTTTTTATCTTTTGAAACTTAAGTCAATATGGTTAAATTTATTTACGAGTTTGATTTAAGAAAAAGTTTAAAAATTCAATGGCATAAGGCAAAAGTTTCTAATCATTAAAACATGTCTAAGTTTGAAATCACAAGTAAAAAAAGTTTTTGAAAAAGAGGGAGAAATTTTGAAATTAAAGAATGTGGGAAGAGATGAAGAGGCTACCCTAAGAAATTTTTTTTAAAAGTTAAGGGTTGAGAAAAAAATGACCAATGGGATGCAATCCAACAAACAAGAATGTCGTATAGAAACCCATTCTCCTTTGGACTTTGATAAGCAATATCCAAAAATCATATGAAGATCAAGGCATCAAATAAAGATAGCCAGAATATCCAAGAAAGCATTCCAATAGCTAGCAGTCTTTAGTGTCTTTCAATGTAGTAGATGAAATATTCCTTGATCAACTCAGAGCAAAACATCAAACATAGACAATAATAATAAAATAACCATTAAGCACAAAGACAGAGTAGCAGATGAATCAATGGCACTCAAGGTCTTGCATCAGATGAAGGCACAACCAAAGATAGCTCAATCTCAAATGTTAGCATTAGCCAAGTCCTTTTAGCATAGGGAGTGTTGCCTAGTTCTAAGTCCCAAAAGTTCAGGTCAAGTCCCAACAGTCTAACAAATGTTTTTTGGGTTTTTGTTGTTATTAGGTGTTTTAGGGTCCTAAGACCACAAACAAAACAAAGGCAAACAAACAATATATACACTCACAAGATATGGCTCAAATGGGCAAAATGAAAAGGACTTGAAACATAAACAAGTTGCATGAAATGTAAATGGCAATGAATGATAAAGGTACTTGAAATTTAAAGTGCATAAAGTAAATGACTTGAAAGTAAAGCAATATTAATAAGAGTTAGTCAATGGTTAGTCAAATATTAGTGATGAGTTTTAATTGATTAAGTCATTCTTTGGAGAATACTCAACCATTCATTCACATGTATGAATCTTTAAACCAAGATATCTTCCATGAGAAGGGCTCCAACTTGGATAATTCAACAAGTATGCCACTATCTCTCATGAAGGGAAAAAGGTCAAGTTTCCACACAATGCCATGAAGAATGAGAGACTTACAATCTCACTTACTAGAATGTTATGCCTTCTTGATCAAATTTAGCTCTATGTTAAGCAATCGTAATTGGACTTATGTAAAAGTCATAACTATCTGAGGTCGGGCAATAAAAATATAGGTGTTAATGTATGTTAGAGATTTGATACAAATAACCAAACTCCTAAAACATACCATACACTAAAAGAAAATGGGAGGGACATATCTCAGTCAGACTTGTACTGATTCATCTGACACAAGGTCATTGATGAATCAATTAGCATTTAGACATTAGAGAAATCATTGGTCAAATGAGGGAATGGGGAAGAATAGGGATGAAGATGAAGAGGGAAGGGGAAATAGAAACACAAATTGATCATGAGAGGAATTTCATTTAACCAATACCATCCATTCATTTTGGGAGATGAAATGTACATTTCATCAATCCCCTAAACCCAATGGTTTTGATAAAACAAAAGTCAAACCAACCATGACCAAGGCCCAAACAGAAAGTCAAACATCACAAGACCATAAAAATGGCTCAACATAATTTTTAAACATTTAATCAATTAAAAATTAAATTAAAAGTGAATTAAAGTACATTTTAATTTGGAAAAAACCTCAAATCCCTTCAAAACACTAAATAAATAGCCAAGTGATTTATCTTAGGTCAAAGGACCTTGGACAAAAAATTCATGATTTTTGGAAAGTCAAAAGTATTTTAAAATAGTTAAAAATATGCATAAAAACATTTAATTCATGAAAAATACCAAAATTAATCCAAAAAATAATTTTAATTCAAAACATGGAAGAGAAAATGTTTAAATATTTTTGGTGAATGTCTCATATTTTTTGGATTAAAAACAAAATTATTATGAATTAAACAAAATAAAAGGATTAAACAGAAAATCAGAAAATATAATAAAATTCATAAAAACAAGGGCCATCAGATCTCCCTCATTAATTGAGGTGGCATATCTGATGGCCAGACGTATCAAGTCCACCATAGACCAAAGTCAATGCGTAACACCAATAGTAATCAGAACCAAGGGTCAAGATTAAAACATTTTAAACAGATCAGATGGTTGAAGACACGCCACCACATCACTAGATCCCTAGCTCCAGTCATCTTCTTCGGTGGACCTCGCCGGACTGGTCCACCCTCAACCAAATGGAAAATGAAAAACAAGGACACTATTTTAAAGGAAAAATGCTCAAGAGCTCGAATCTGACCTCCATTTCATCCAATTCCAAGTATATTGAAAGATACATAGATTTGAAATTTAAGGTGCATGATCTGAATTGCTTCGATTTGACCTCAAAGCAACTCAATCTTGTTGCCTACATTGGTAGGTCTTCGGACAACCAATAATCAATCAAAATAGTTGAGAAATAAGGGAGAATCGAAGAAGAGAAGTTTGGGAAAAATCACCATCGGGTAGCTTCAATTTAGCTTGATCTTGCTTCCAATTTTCCTTGGCTCGACTCTAGGTGCTTGCAGGAAGTGAAATGGATCAATGAAAGGCTTGGATTCTTGGATTTTCAATCTCAAAACAGAAGGAGAATTGAAACTCGATTTCAAGTGAAATCTTCAAGTTTATCCTTTAATGGAGGTTAGGGAGGCAATGGTTCAAAGTTTGGGCAAGAGGGGATCTTCCTTCTGATAACAATGGACATGTATTTATATGGTTTTCCATTGCTTTTCACACACTTGAAAATTTGGCCAAAAATAGTAACATTGATGCATGGATGCATGGGCATTGATTTGGGCCCAAACCATGATGCAATCTCACTCTAATTCATGCACAATGAGTACTGAAATCAGCACATGTAAGCATACAAATATAAATGATCACTTGAATTCAAAACTTGTCAAAACAAACCCAACAAAGGAACCATGCGCAAGTCCCTCAATTCTTGTCCAAATGGAGTGATCTTGGACCTTTTGGAAAGGTGGCATCAATGGGAACAACTTTGATATTGAAAATTTTCCATTTAAAGCTTTGATCATGCTGAATTTTGAGGTGGAATTTGGAGAAATCAAACATAGTTGGAAATTTTCTAAGTACAAAGTCAAATGACCACTTCTTCCACCTTGAATAACTTTTGCTATGAGCTCCAAATGAAAATGGTTGTTTTCACCAAAGTTGTATCTATTTCATACCTCTTAAATTTGGTCACAAATTTGACATCATTTGGATTTGGCAGGAGGGAGTTATGCATTTTAGAAGTTGAGGAAAATTGCTTGTTCAATGGTGATGGCCCAAAATGACCTATAATGTTTCCTCTTGGAACATGCCCTTTCAAGTTGAATTTTACATTTATCAAAGAATAAAAGTTATATAAGACATCTTTAAATTGATTAGGAAACTTGTATGGCCATCATCTCATAAAAATTGAGCAAGTTATGGTCCTTGGAAGTTGACCTTCTAGCTAGGGCACACACAAAATGACCTATAATGTTTCACCATAAAAAATGACTTTCCAAGAAAACCTACCTCTTTATGCCAACATTAAAGTTGTTTGGAATGTCATAAAGAGTAGCTTTTATCTTGGAATAATTTTCATATGACAAACATTGTAGGAGATAAGGTCTAGGGAACCCCAGTTTTGACCAGTTGACTTTCTCTGGTCAACCTCTTTGAACCAACTTGCAAACTTGAAGTTCTCTTGATCTTCAGGACTCATGGAGGATAATATATGCATAATATGATGTATAATGAAGTATCCCTTTATATATTTGACCAATTATTGAAGAAACTTGCTAAGGAAGTCACACAAGATACCTAGATGAATTAGATTCCAAGGCAAACAAGCTTCAAACTCTTGATGAACTCTTGATCAAAATGATAAATGAAGAACATGGGGATCCATATATGATGTTTAGAACCATTGTGAACCTTTGTTGGATTGATCTCTTTGCATTGGGGGCCTCAAACCCTAGTTGTGAACTTGGTGAGACACAAGTGGACACACACACTACCTACAAAAGAAACAAAGACATACATAGACATATTTTTGGTAATTTGGTTAGTACACAAAGAAAAAAATAAAGTATCATACAATCAAATGTGCTTGGTGATCTCTCCTAATGCAAACCCAATGAATGAGATGTAAGAAGGATGCTAATGTGTGATCCCAAAGCCAATGCAAATGATGAGAGAGCATGGGGGATCTTAGGGTCAAATTTGGGGTCTTACAGTATTCTCATCATGTAATGAGAAAGTCATAGCAATCGTAGTTCGTGGAACCACGAGAACAAAGAGAGAGATAAGTGATGAAAAGTATGACTTGTACCAACAGAATGGTATCAAGGGAACCCACAAATGGATGGAACTTGGAATCAAAGAGTAAACAGACATTTAACAGTACGTGGGCTAGCATGGCTGCCACTATAGAGTAAATCCAAAAACAAAGACTAAATTAAGTGTTTAGGTGACAGCCAAACAACTCTTGATTCATAAGATAGACTGCCGCTATATCATCCTAAAAGGGTATATGTGGTGCCCAAAAGAAAGTATTATTGAATACAAGGAATAATATATCACTCGATGGGGAACAAACAGTTCGAGATCAAAGAAGAATAATATATTGGATCCAAGAAGAGATAGACTCTGAATCAAAGAGCAAGGTGGCGTTCTAACAATTACTAACTTCAATTAGATCCAAATTAGTTCCCTTCAAAACTAAAACAAAACCCCCGATTAAATTGATCAAAAGCAATTTTGATTAATTAAATCCTTTGAACTTGTATAATCCCGCAGTCTAATTGAGTGACCACCTTGGTCACTTAATAGGACTTTTCTTTCATGCTGTGGAGCTCAAGGCCTCAACTCAAGATCTTCAATCAAGGCATCCCCAGTCACACCAAGCAGTGGATTATAGAAGACAAATCAAAGGTCAACACTTGGTAAATACGATTCAAATTGTACGATACGAGCCTTAAGTAATAAGGAATGATGAGAGGGAGTCTCTCCTACCCTTGTCTAGAGCGACTTTGCGTATGGGGCGTATGCCCCAAATATTCAAAGCATTCGCCCTTATTCATAGACTTTAGTATAATACGAATCGATTAAACTACCAAGTCTTCTTCATACAAGTTCAACATCAACATGAGGGTCAACGACAAAGGTTCTTCACCAGCAACTTGTCAGTCAAGAGAAGTGTCATGCACTTCAAGTCTTAAGTAATGAGGAATGATGAGAGGGAGCCTCTCCTGTAACACCCTTCTAAAATACCCCAAATATTTAATTAAAACAACATATAAAACTCAGAGTAATTATGCAGTTAAGGGTGTCACACACAAACACTGCACACCATTCACCAATATAACTGTCATGCTCTTTTATTAATTCAAAACATAAGCATTTGCATAATACGCAGCGGATAGAGATCAAATCGATCATTTAGAACATGTAACACATTACATGTAAAATGGTTCACCACCAGCAATAAAACAATTAAAACAAGTTAAAACATCCCATCCCGATGTTACATCTATCAGAGCACGACCCACTAAGGAGACTACACTAGACTCCAAGCACTAGTTTCTACTCATTCACTGCTCGTTACCTGAAAAATAGTGTAAGGGTGAGTTCCTCAATCGATATAACAAGCATTATAAAATATCATGTAATGCTAAGTAAATAACACATTTCATCACCCAATTCAGATTACACATTCAGTAACAGCAATATCAACTCAATCATAGTCAACATCAACACAACACACATATAATACTGGAATACATCCATTCATATTATACGCCATACATCAATTATGCAATGAGACTCCATGCATGCGGTACCGACTATTTGTGAACATATAGTTCACCTCACCGTCCAAATCCAGGCACGGCTACCAAGCCCACTAGTCCCACTCATTTGAGACCTAGTGACTCACTCACTAATTCCTCACCATGGGAATTAGCTACCACCCCAAATGGGCCATGCTATGCACGCTAATCACCTAGCATGCAAACATCAACAACAATCCAAAATGACTAACTCACTAATTCCTCACCATGGGAATTAGCTACCACCCTAAAGGCCACAATATGCATGCTAATCATCTAGCAATGCAACATCAACAACAAAATCCACAATGGACATATGCTCACACTCTAAGCCATACAACAGTCCATTCACAAATGCATACATAACATGTACATTCACAACATTATGCATACCATCAAACATCATCAACACATGTATCAAGACATCATATCATGTCAAATAATTAACCACAGTATTAGCACACTCTACTAATACCTATACTACTCAAAATAGCGGGAATTAATCCCTATTACACCATACGCCACTATAGGCCAAACATCAATTATGTACACAACATTAAAATGTCAATTTTCTCACTTTTCAACAGTGTTAACCGGTTAACGCCCTGGGTTAACCGGTTAACGCAGTACAAACACACTTCCTGCCCAAAACTTAACAGTGTTAACCGGTTAACGCCCTGGGTTAACCGGTTAACGCAGGAAAAACAACACTAATTTCACAATTCGCAACAGTGTTAACCGGTTAACACCCTGGGTTAACCGGTTAACGCAGACAAAACAGCAGTTCCTGCGCTAACACAAAGCAGAATGCAGAATTCTCCGCATTTTCCGCCGTTGGAGGACTTTCGGACCTCCGATTCCAATTCCGTAAAAAGCTCTACGTTAGGGAAATTACAACACACTCAATTACAGGTTCAATTTCAGTTTTTACACAACATATCCATCACAATTTTCAGCATTCAACAATCCCAATTAGGGTCAATTCAACGGTTTATCACTACCCATTACATGCTAACCCATAATACCCATTAAACGACGATAAACCCCCCTTACCTGAGTTAATCCGGCAACTTTGAGCTTCAAGCTTTTCCGTTCTCCAACCCTTGCTCTCTAGCTCTTCCTCTTGCCCTTTCTCCACTTTCTCAATCGCTTCTCTGTTTCACGTAAAAACTTTCTTTTCCAAATGAGACTCTTTCTCTTATTTCCAACATATATATATTTTCCAATTTATATTATTATCCCAATAATAATAATAATTCAATAATTCCATAATATTCTAAATTATTTAATTAAATTAATAAAATAATATTAACTCAAATTAAATAATTATCTTATTTTAATCGGGGTGTTACAACTCTCCCCCACTAAAAGAGTTTTCGTCCTCGAAAACATACCTCAAGCGAATAACTCAGGATAAGACTCCTTCATCTGACTCTCTAGTTCCCAAGTCACATTGCCACCTGCTGGTCCTCCCCAAGCTACCTTCACCAAGGCAATCTCTTTACCCCGCAACTGCTTCAACTCTCGATCCTCGATCCTCATAGGTGATGTTTCAACAGTCAGGTTATCTCTCACCTGTACATCATCTACTTGGACTACATGCGACGGATCATGAATGTACCTCCTCAACTGAGACACATGAAAAACCTCATGCAAATTCGCAAGCGACGGCGGTAAAGCGATACGATAGGCTACCTCCCCTATCCTCTCCAAAATCTGATAAGGACCAATAAATCGAGGTGTCAACTTCTTCGACTTCAAAGCTCGACCAACCCCAGTTATCGGAGTAACACGAAGAAACACATGATCTCCCTCTTGGAACTCAAGTGACTTCCTCCTCTTGTCGTGATAACTCTTCTGACGACTCTGAGCAATTCTCATCTTCTCCTGAATCATCTTAATCTTTTCCGTAGTCTGTTGAACAATCTCCGGTCCAACCACAGCACTCTCACCGGACTCATACCAACATAAAGGTGTCCGACATCTCCTACCATACAAAGCTTCAAACGGTGCCATACCAATGCTCGAATGAAAACTATTGTTGTAGGTAAACTCAATCAAAGGCAAATAACAATCCCAAGCACCTCCCTTTTCCAAAACACAAGCCCTCAAAAGATCCTCCAGTGACTGAATCGTCCTCTCAGTCTGACCATCAGTCTGCGGATGATATGCAGAACTCAATCTCAGCTTAGTTCCCAAAGCCTTCTGCAAACCTTCCCAAAACTTCGATGTAAATCTAGGATCTCTGTCCGAAACAATACTCGACGGAATACCATGCAAACTTACAATCTTCTCAATATACAACTCAGCTAATCTCTCTAACGGATAATCCATTCTGATCGGAATGAAATGAGCCGACTTTGTCAATCTGTCAACAATCACCCAAATAGCTTCACAATTCTTATTTGTCCTCGGCAACCCAGACACAAAATCCATACTGATACTATCCCACTTCCACTCTGGAATAGTCAACGGTTGCATTAGCCCAGACGGCTTCTGATGCTCAATCTTTGACTTCTGACAAGTCAAACAGGAATAAACAAAACTCGCAATTTCTCTTTTCATTCCCGGCCACCAAAATAACTTTTTCAAATCATGATACATCTTCGCAGCTCCAGGATGAATACTCAAGCCACTACGATGTCCTTCCTCAAGGATACTCTTCTTAAGTTCGGTAACATCCAGAATACATACCCGATTACCAAATTTCAAAACACCGTTCTCATCAACTCTGAATTCGCCACCTTGACCTTGATTCACTAAAGTCAACTTATCAACCAAAAGCATATCGGATTTCTGACCCTCTCTAATCTCATCCAAAATACCACTCGTTAACTTCAACATTCCCAATTTAACACTATTGTGAGTACTCTCACACACCAAACTCAAGTCTCTAAACTGCTCAATTAAATCCAATTCCTTAACCATTAACATAGACATATGCAATAATTTCCGACTCAATGCATCAGCCACTACGTTTGCTTTACCCGGATGGTAATTCAAACCAAAGTCATAATCCTTCAGAAATTCTAACCATCTCCTCTGTCTCATATTCAGCTCTTTCTGATCAAACAAATACTTTAAACTTTTATGGTCACTGAAAACCTCAAATCTTGACCCGTACAAGTAATGCCTCCATAACTTCAGAACAAATACCACAGCTGCCAACTCTAAATCGTGTGTCGGATAGTTCCTCTCATGAACTCTCAGCTGTCTCGAAGCATAAGCTATAACCTGCTTATTCTGCATCAACACACCACCCAAACCCAACAATGAAGCATCACAGTAAACCTCAAATAGTTCTGACGGACTCGGTAATATCAGAATAGGAGCAGTAGTTAACCTTCTCTTTAACTCTTGGAAACCTTCTTCACATTTTGAGTCCCAAACAAACGCTTGCCCCTTTCTAGTCAACATCGTCAACGGTAACGCCAACTTAGAAAATCCCTCAATGAACTTCCTATAGTAACCAGCTGTCATACCCCAAAAATTACCCATCATTTTTCCTAAAAAAAAAAAAAAAAAAAAAAAAAAAAAAAAAAAAAAAAAAAGAAAAAAAAAACGAAAAAAAAAAAGAAAAAAAAAAAGAAAAAAAAAAGAGAATTTTTTTTTAATTAATTAATTAATTAATTAATTAAATAATTAAAATAAATAAATAAATAAAATATAACAAATTATTTTGGACTTGGGTCTCCCTCATTCCAAGCCCATTACCCACGAAATTAGTCTATAAATACTGAAGTTTCAGTAGGGGGAGTTGAATTTGGAGTTTACACTGGGAGATTCACTGGAGAAAGAAGGAAGAGAAGCAAAACACTCTGAGGTTTCCTTGGAACAAAACCTTGAGGAAAAAGAAAGAGAGAGAACAGAGAAGGACGGATAGAAACTTTGGCATAGGAACCCTGCCTACCCGGAGAATTCAGAGTAAAGAAACCCTGAAGGCAGCCCATCTGCACCGAAGCCATCGCCGTCCAATTCCCGCTGCCTAACTTATTCCGATACTACAAGTGGTCAATCCCTTCAACCTTGAATTGGCAAACAGGTTTGCGTATCTCTATTGTTTATACTTTCAATTGGCCATATCTACATATATAATGCATCATGATTAAATGTTGATATATAATTTGCTTTCGTATGGGAATTTAAATATGCCTGAATACCCTGAATGTTTGACCATGTTATTCCTGTGATAAAATGCCATAAAATTCAAAGTTCCTAACATGGCGCTGTTTTCAAATTCAAAATCCGTGGCCTTCGCTAGGCGAGGCAGAGGCGAACGAGACAGTACCTGATTCTTCTAGTCTGTTTTTTTTATGTTTTTATCATAGCCATGCATTATTTATCCTATCCTATTTATTGTTGTGATATTTCTCCGGTGTAATCTTCGATTGCACCCTGATTTGGTGTTCTGACATGTTTCTTTTTTTTTAGTTTCGTAAAGGTTCACATATCCCAGGAAAAGGTTATTGGCTAGGTATTCCACTTTATTTGTGGGATACCCTTGTGGAGTTTCACCCTAAATTAATTTTTTAATGTATTAATTTCTAATGTATTAATTTTTAATATATTATTTTTAATAATTTTAATGTGGAGTTTCATCCTAATTATATAATTAATTGTAAAACTTTGCCTTTGAATAAGTGATCTTGGACCTCTCTTTGTTGCCTTACGATTACGATATTACGGTCATGTCCCGCGAACGTGGGGATACCCTTAGCAAAGACCCTTCGGTTAAATCATCATAAAATAAATTATAGTCCCTCGGATGTTGCCTTCGAATATACAACTTTGTCCCTCGATGACCCTCCGATGTTGCCTACGGTTAAATGATGATAGTCCCTTCGAATGCTAAGGTATCCTCATAACTGTTGCCTTCAATGACCAATCGATGACCCTACGATGACCCTTTTACATCCAAAGGATAAAACTACTTATTTCTCAATAATAAGGACAGTTTTACCCTCATAAGGATAGGAAATGCCCGTAAAGACCTTGGGTCGGTATAACTCTTAATTGCTGGCTCACAACTTAAAACATTTTTTTTTGCACCTCACACCTTTCAAAATGCCTTTAGAAAATCACCACTTGGTATACATTCATACTAGAATCATTACCGAGTTATATTTTTCTAAACAATTTTCAAAACTAAAACGGGATAACTACTTTGTATATATTCATACAAGAATCATTACAAAGTTAAATTCTCTTTCCAAAAACAATTTTCCAAACAATTCACAAACACTTTTTTTTCAGACAAAAATAATATAAGTGATCGAGCAATTAAGAGCCCATGGATAACCATGGATACAAAGGGTGCTAACACCTTCCCTTTGTATAATGTACCTCCCGAACCCAAAATCTAAACTAAGGTCTTTCCTGTTCTTTTCCACCTCTCCTTATTGGATAAAAGAAAAGTCGGTGGCGACTCTTGCTAACCGCGACATTGCGATAAAAAACACAAAAAGTCCAGTTCACCGTATGACAGAACTGGCGACTCTGCTGGGGATGCTCGGAATATTTAAAAAGAGAGGTTACCTTAAAAACAAGATCACTTATTCAATTTGTCTGATTTATTTTTAAGGGATTGCTTGGGTATGATATGCTTGAGTGAAAGATCCTACACCCGGATCTAGTGTATCTTAGGTAAGTAGCAAGAGATCATCGCGACTGTCCGGCGTATACTGGAATGGTCAAAATGATGGCTACGGTTAATGTGGCACTTTGGATGTCCTGATGTTCCTCATGTTAGTTGAGGAAATATTTGGCATTCGCGTGGTGTCATAAAAGCATTAACCAGACCTTTAGAACCCTAATTGACTCATCCTGGCCATTAGAAAGTAGTGAGATAACTGGCTTCGGTTCCGACTGGAGTTGGTTGAGACTCGATACTACACTCTTTGAGATTGGACTTTAGGGAAGCTTCGGTCAACCACTTGGTGTTGCACTGAAGTGGACTTAAGGAAAGGTCAATGATTTGAGATCCTTCTAGAACCCGGTTACTATTCTAAGACAGGTTGAACCAACCAAACTTCAGTGGGGAGGGTATTTACCTATGGAACTCACGCAAGCCTTAAAACCTAGGAATGATTGTTGTGTGACTTGCTTGTGCTTGTTATTTATCTAACAACATGACATCATAACAACATAACATCATAACATCATGGCATTGTACTAACCATTTCAAGGATTTAGGGATTTAACTCTGCTAAAAAAAAAAACAAAAAAAAACAAAAGCAAAAACAAAAGAGAAAAGAAAAAAAAAAAGCTCTTTTTGTTAGTTTATGCAAAGTTAAATCCCGAAAGTCCTTGAAAACATTTCATACATTGCATTGCATCGCATAACAGGTATTCTAAAGGATCAGTGTTCTCACGATTTTCCTATCAAACAGATTCCAGCAGATTCAAACAGATTGAACAATGGCTCTCGAACAAACTGTCAAAGATCTCCAGGCCCAGAATGCTCAATTCCAGGAAATGATGCTGAGCTTATCTAAGGGGCAGGAAGAACTGAAAGCTCTTTTGATGGAGAAGAAGAAGGACCAGAAACCTGTGGGTTACATCAACCCAGGGAGAAGGCTTAAGGGACAGGTTACAGGAGTCAAGATTAGAATTCCGAAGGATTCAGAAGAAGAGACCGAGAATGATTCGGAAGATGAGAATCCTAATCTCGTCAATTCTGAGGACGACGATGAAGATTATGAACATGAACAGTACTCTCCGAGGGATGATAAGTACAAGTTGCTGGAAGAACGTATGCTAGCTATGGAGGGGCAGAAAGTGCCCGGTCTGGATTTCGAAAACTTGGGTCTGGTCTCTGATGTGGTCATTCCCCGCAAATTCAAGGTTCCCATTTTCACTAAGTATGATGGTGCCTCTTGTCCTCAGATGCATCTAAGGGCTTATGTGAGAAAGATTCAGCCGCACACTACTGATAAGAAACTGTGGATCCATTTCTTCCAAGAGAGTCTGTCTGGCACACAGTTAGAGTGGTATTATCAGCTTGAGAGCTCTAACATCCGCACATGGACTGATTTAGCAACAGCTTTCTACAAGCACTACCAGTATAATTCTGAGTTAGCGCCTACTCGGCTACAGCTACAAAATATGACTATGGGCTCTAAAGAAAGTTTCAAAGAATATGCTCAAAAGTGGAGAGATTTGGCTGGCAGAGTCAAACCCCCTATGACTGATCGAGAGTTAGTGGACATGTTCATGGGTACACTGACTGGCCCATTCTACAGCCATCTACTGGGAAGTTCCTCGTCAGGTTTCACTGAACTTATCTTGACAGGTGAACGGGTTGAAAGCGGCATTCGAAGTGGAAAGATACAGGCAGCTACTTCTGCAAGCACCAAAAAGTCCTATCAGGGAAAGAGTGAATCAAATGCTGTGTACAGTGAGAGGAAGCATAACAAGAAGAATCGTGACCATACTGTTGGGGCAGTTACAATTGCCGCACCGCCATCTCAGAACTTCCAACACAGACAAGACAGGTCGAGAAGACAGTTTACCAAGATCAATATGACTTTAACCCAAGCACTGCAGAGTATGTTAAAGGCCAATTTGATTACCCTCAGAGGCCCTCCTGCAAATCCCAACACTACTTCTCCTCGTTATAATCCCAACGCCAGGTGTGCCTATCACTCCGATAGCCCCGGGCATGATACGAATGATTGCTGGTTGTTGAAGAACAAGATTCAGGATATGATCGACGCTGGAGAAATTGAATTTGATCCTCCGGCGACCCCCAATGTCATCACAGCACCTATGCCTAATCATGACCAGAATGTTAATGTTGTGGACGACAATTCTCACGTTACTGACGTTGCTGATTTAGCATCTCCTCTCCTGATCGTTAAGAAGAATTTATTGCAAGCTGGTTTATTTCCAGGTTGTGCTGAAGATTGCGATCTCTGTGTACTCCGACCCAATGATTGTTTGAAGTTGAAGAACGGCATTCAACGGCTGATGGATGATCGTACAATTCTATTTGAAAGGGTTCCTAAGGTGGACAACTCTATTGAAGAGGTATCTGTGATTGCTAGGTCCAAAGCTCCAGTGAAGATTACCGCTACTAGAGTGCCTGTGAAGATTACCGCTGAGCCCAAAGTGGCTCCCCTGATTATTACCGGACCTGGCCCCGTGCCATATTCCTCCAGCAAAGCTATTCCGTGGAACTATGGAGGCGACGTTTACATCCATGGCATAAAGCAAGTTGGTAGTTCTGCTAATCCTAATGATATTGTGGGGACTAGTAAAGTTACTCGAAGTGGAAGGATCTACTCCCCAGAAATCTCACCTCCCGCTCCCGAAATTCGAGGAAAAAGACCAGTCAATCCTCCTCAGTCAGAGACATCGGTCGAAGTTACTTCTGAAGATGTTGCCAAACAGGAAATGGAAGAGATGCTGAAAATCATCCGTAAGAGCGATTTTGATGTAGTGGAACAATTGGGGCATACTCCGTCTAAAATCTCAATGTTGTCCTTGTTATTATCCTCTGAATCCCATGCCAATGCATTGATGAAATTCTTGAAGACCGCTCATGTGCCTCAAGAAACATCCGTCGATCAATTCGAACATTATGTTGCTAATTTGACTGTTGACAATGGCCTAGGCTTTTCCGATGCTGACCTGACGCCAGCAGGAAAGAATCACAATAAAGCTCTGCATATCTCCATCGAGTGTGAGGGGATCACCTTGGCTCACGTGTTGATCGACAACGGCTCTTCCTTGAATGTGCTCCCGAAAGCTGTACTCGATAAATTTGACTACAAAGGCATTGAACTGAAACCTAGTGATGTTGTGGTGCGTGCTTACGATGGTGCGAAGAGTGTTGTCTATGGTGAAGTGGTTCTCCCTATCAAGATAGGACCTCAAGTCTTCAACACTACCTTTCACGTGATGGACATTCGTCCCGCCTACTCCTGCTTGTTGGGGCGCCCTTGGATCCATGGGGCAGGTGCGGTAGCTTCGTCGCTTCATCAAAAGCTGAAGTATCCAATAGCAGGCATGGTTGTCACTGTATGTGGAGAAGAAGAGTATATTGTCAGTAGTGTGCAAGCCTTCAAATACGTCGAGATGGATGGTGAATTCTTTGAGACTCCTTCTCAGTCATTTGAAGTGGTTCCTCCACCCAGTCCTGTCCTTAAGCCAACTCCCCTTGTGCCCAAGGTTGTTCGTGCTCCCCCTGTCATGATCTCTCTGAAAGATGCTCAAGCCGCGATTGAAAATGGTGATCGTGCTGGTTGGGGTCAACTGATCAATGTACCGTACAAGTCTGATAAAGCTGGCCTGGGGTTTAACTCTGGAAAGATAGTCAAAAATCAGATTAATGCTATGGAAGATGCTGATAGTGATTGCGACTTGGATAGCTGGATTTTCCCAACAATTGGTGACGGACTCAACAATTGGAAGACTGAAGACATTATCCCGATTTCCTTTAGTCAGGAGTAATTGTTATTGTTTATTCTAGAATTGCAAATTTTAATTTTCTTTTACAATCAAACTTCTTAAAGCATTGCGTCTATGCCCGAGGCACAATGGCTAATTTGTTAGGGGTTTGTCATTTTCATAAGCATATTCATATTCAATAGATCAATGGACTTTTTGCATTCAAATATTGCGCTCTTTATCTTTCCTGTCATTTTTCAAACAAGCTATGTTTCTTGCACACACTCACGTAACAATTTGCCGATCCATATCCACTCTGGATCCTGTTGGTAATGACTCTGCTACTGTTCATTATGACTTTGAAAATCCGATCTACCAAGCCGAGGATGGAAGCGAGGAAGATTGTGAAGTCCCTGGAGAACTTGCCCGACTACTGCAAGAAGAAAAGACTATACAGCCGCATGAGGAATCAATTGAAATTGTAAATCTGGGTACTGAAATAAACAAGAAAGAAGTCAGAGGTTTCTTGGGGCACTCGAATTACATTGCCCGATTCATTCCACACTTGACTGCTACCTGCAAACCCATCTTCAAATTACTGAGACAAAATCAAGAGATGGTATGGAATGATGAATGCCAAGAAGCTTATGACAAAATCAGGAAATATTGCCAAGAACCTCCAGTTCCGATGCCACCAGTTGAAGGAAGACCTTTAATTACGTATTTGACCGTGTTAGAAAATTCAATGAGGTGTGTTGGGGCAACATGACGAGTCTGGTCGAAAAGAGCATGCCATATACTGCCTTAGCAAAAGGTACCGACTGTGAAACAAGATACTCACAGCCCGAGAAAGCTTGCTGTGCTTTGGCCTGGGCTGCTCGCCGACTAAGACAGTATATGTTGAATCATACCACCTTATTGACTTCTAAGATGGATTCTATCAAATACCTATTTGAGAAACCTGCTGTCTCCTGAAAGAGTTATCACTGACAATGGTACTAATTTGAACAACAAGATGATTACTGAACTCTGCACGCAGTTCAAAATAAAACACCATAACTCTTCTCCGTACCGGCCAAAGATGAACGGCGCCGTGGGGACTGCTAACAATATCAAGAAGGTCATGCAAGAAATGACAGTAACATACAAAGACTGGCATGAGATGTTACCCTTTACTCTTTACGGTTATCGCACTTCAGTGCGCACTACGACAGGGGCAACTCCGTTCTCTTTAGTCTATGGAATGGAAGCCATCTTACTAGTGGAAGTTCAGATTCCCTCTCTAAGAATCATGAAAGAGGCAGGCTTAGATGAAGATGAATGGATTCAGACTCGACTCGATCAGATAAATCTGATTGATGAGAAGAGACTTGCGGCTGTTTGTCATGGGCAGATATATCAGAAATGCATGACCCAGGCATTTAACAAAAGAGTTAAGAGACAGGTGTACCAACTTGGCGACTTGGTGATCAAGCGTATCATTCTACCACAAGGTGATCCCAGAGGCAAATGGACTCCCACATACGAAGGGCCATTTGTGGTTAAGAAGGTATTCTCTGGTGGAGCCATGATACTCGCTACTATGGATGGTGAAGACTTCCCACATCCCGTGAACGCGGACATAGTTAAAAAATACTACGCATAAAAGAGACCCGCTAGATCGACGTATCTAGGCAAAAGTAAGGGCATCCCGGCGAACCAAAAGGGTTCGGGCAAAAATTAGGGATATATAAAAAAAAATGTACACCCGGCAAGTCGAAAACCTGAAAAGGCGGCTTGGGCAAAAAAGGGTATCCTGGTGGACTGAAAACCCGAAAAGGCGGTCCAGGCAAAAATTAGGGATTAAAGCGTATGACTATGTCCCGTTCTCAGTCAACTTTCATCCAAGTTCGAGGGACTGACCAAGCCAATCACTTCTATCCGACAGCAAGGGATGAGATGCTCGAAGACATAATGACAGTAGTAGGCTTAAAATCAATAGGACTTCTTCCACATAGCTTTCTCTTTGTTTTCGACAATTTCCTCTTACTAGGATTTCTGTCTCCTTGTACACAAATTGCCTGTTTATAGGCCTCCTTTCAAAATCAATACAACCCTCTTTCAAAAAAATAGATGCTTTTGTTTTTACTTTTCTGTTTTGGTTGCGTAAATGTCCATTGATTTAAATTTGAATTAATATGTGCATTTGAATATGACTGATGTTTACCAAAAATACATGCATAGAATAGCAATAGCAATTACTACCCGACTTCAGGATCGAGGAGAAGGTCTAACCATGCTTCCAATGAATCCGCTACCAATTCTATTCCCCCAGCAAGTCTGTTATTCCTCAGAAGAAATTAGCAGTATTCCCCGGCACAGCCAGTTACTCCCCAACAGAGGTCGGCGTCACCAGACAGATTGATCATCTCATCCATCCCCAGCCAGGCTCTGTTGAATATTTCCACCATCAGACAGAAATCAAGCATCCCCAGCCGAGAAAGGGTCATCGACACAAATGTCTCAAATCAGTAGATGGGGATTTATTTTCCCCAGTAGAGTCCCCAAGCAGAACTTCTCATACGCATAACTCATTCATTACATCCTTTCACAGCATACGCATGCATACAACATTCACATTTATTTTAGCATAACACGAAACATCTCATGCATCATGACATAGCATGAAGCTAACTTTTTCTTTGCAGGTTAATTATCCTCCTGATATAGTCAAAGTAGAAGGTTCATTCAGACAGACACCTTTATCAATCACATTCAAGATTCAGATACATATTTCAAATACAGTTCATGGGAACATTCATTCTGACAACACTTCGATATCCTCCTAACGATGGCATCTCTAAGCCCATCCCAGACATTTATTGCAAGTACAACATATACAGGTTATCAGATACAGCCTAACGTACGGTTCATTCTGATTCAGCCCAACATATGACTTCTTCAGCAACTCCAATGCGGTCTAACGTACGACCCATTTGGACCTTCAAATCCTCAGATGCTGCCTAGCGTACGGTACATTCAGGGGTGTAGTCTAGCGTACGACTACTTTCTTTTTCAGATGCAGCCTAACGGACGGCTCATTCTACAACTCGGATACGATCTAACGTACGATCCATTCTGAACTTCAACAACCCCAACGCGGTCTAACGTACGACCCGTTTGGATCTTACAACCCTCAGATGCTACCTAACGTACGGTACATTTCTGAAGTGTAGTCTAACGTACGACTACCCCTTTCATACGGTACATTTCTGAAGTGTAGTCTAACGTACGACTACCCCTTTCGTCATCAGATTCAGCCTAACGTACGGCTCATTCTGCAACTCAGATACGATCTAGCGTATGGTCCATTCTGATCCTTTATCCCCAACAGCATATGACACACTTCGACTCCCCAGCGAAGTCGGCAGCCTAATGGATGACTCATTATACGGTCTAACGTACGACCCAGTGTGGCACCCATGTCTTCAAATTGGCCTAATATACGGCGCGATCTGAAGCTTTCGTCATCAAACCTCCCGGATGGCATCTTTAAGCCCATCTCCATCAAGACCAACTGTCGATTCTCAAGTGCAAATTTTTGGGGCATTCTAGTGTTCAATAATCTTCCACCTCCAGACCACGAATGGCATACACGCCATCCTAACTCTCTCGGTTCAAGAATATTGAACAGGGGCAGCTGTCATACCCCAAAAATTACCCATCATTTTTCCTAAAAAAAAAAAAAAAAAAAAAAAAAAAATCGAAAAAAAAAAAAAAAAAAAAAAAAAAAGAAAATTTTTTTTAATTAATTAATTAATTAATTAATTAATTAAATAATTAAAATAAATAAATAAATAAAATATAACAAATTATTTTGGACTTGGGTCTCCCTCATTCCAAGCCCATTACCCACGAAATTAGTCTATAAATACTGAAGTTTCAGTAGGGGGAGTTGAATTTGGAGTTTACACTGGGAGATTCACTGGAGAAAGAAGGAAGAGAAGCAAAACACTCTGAGGTTTCCTTGGAACAAAACCTTGAGGAAAAAGAAAGAGAGAGAACAGAGAAGGACAGATAGAAACTTTGGCATAGGAACCCTGCCTACCCGGAGAATTCAGAGTAAAGAAACCCTGAAGGCAGCCCATCTGCACCGAAGCCATCGCCGTCCAATTCCCGCTGCCTAACTTATTCCGATACTACAAGTGGTCAATCCCTTCAACCTTGAATTGACAAACAGGTTTGCGTATCTCTATTGTTTATACTTTCAATTGGCCATATCTACATATATAATGCATCATGATTAAATGTTGATATATAATTTGCTTTCGTATGGGAATTTAAATATGCCTGAATACCCTGAATGTTTGACCATGTTATTCCTGTGATAAAATGCCATAAAATTCAAAGTTCCTAACATGGGGCTGTTTTCAAATTCAAAATCTGTGGCCTTCGCTAGGCGAGGCAGAGGCGAACGAGACAGTACCTGATTCTTCTAGTCTGTTTTTTTTATGTTTTTATCATAGCCATGCATTATTTATCCTATCCTATTTATTGTTGTGATATTTCTCCGGTGTAATCTTCGATTGCACCCTGATTTGGTGTTCTGACATGTTTCTTTTTTTTGAGTTTCGTAAAGGTTCACATATCCCAGGAAAAGGTTATTGGCTAGGTATTCCACTTTATTTGTGGGATACCCTTGTGGAGTTTCACCCTAAATTAATTTTTTAATGTATTAATTTCTAATGTATTAATTTTTTAATATATTATTTTTAATAATTTTAATGTGGAGTTTCATCCTAATTATATAATTAATTGTAAAACTTTGCCTTTGAATAAGTGATCTTGGACCTCTCTTTGTTGCCTTACGATTACGATATTACGGTCATGTCCCGCGAACGTGGGGATACCCTTAGCAAAGACCCTTCGGTTAAATCATCATAAAATAAATTATAGTCCCTCGGATGTTGCCTTCGAATATACAACTTTGTCCCTCGATGACCCTCCGATGTTGCCTACGGTTAAATGATGATAGTCCCTTCGAATGCTAAGGTATCCTCATAACTGTTGCCTTCAATGACCAATCGATGACCCTACGATGACCCTTTTACATCCAAAGGATAAAACTACTTATTTCTCAATAATAAGGACAGTTTTACCCTCATAAGGATAGGAAATGCCCGTAAAGACCTTGGGTCGGTATAACTCTTAATTGCTGGCTCACAACTTAAAACATTTTTTTTGCACCTCACACCTTTCAAAATGCCTTTAGAAAATCACCACTTGGTATACATTCATACTAGAATCATTACCGAGTTATATTTTTCTAAACAATTTTCAAAACTAAAACGGGATAACTACTTTGTATATATTCATACAAGAATCATTACAAAGTTAAATTCTCTTTCCAAAAACAATTTTCCAAACAATTTACAAACACTTTTTTTTTCAGACAAAAATAATATAAGTGATCGAGCAATTAAGAGCCCATGGATAACCATGGATACAAAGGGTGCTAACACCTTCCCTTTGTATAATGTACCTCCCGAACCCAAAATCTAAACTAAGGTCTTTCCTGTTCTTTTCCACCTCTCCTTATTGGATAAAAGAAAAGTCGGTGGCGACTCTTGCTAACCGCGACATTGCGATAAAAAACACAAAAAGTCCAGTTCACCGTATGACACCAGCCAAACCAAGGAAACTTCGAATCTCAGCAACCGACTTAGGAGCTTCCCACTTAGACACCGCTTCTATCTTAGAAGGATCAACAGCAACACCGCCTCTTGAAATCACATGACCAAGAAAACTAACCTCTTCCAACCAAAATTCACACTTCGACAGTTTAGCAAATAACTTCTTTTCTCGCAGAACTCCTAAAACCACTCTCAAATGCTCAGCATGCTCTTCTTCAGTTTTCGAATACACCAAAATGTCATCAATAAACACCACAACAAACTGATCTAGGTACGGATGGAAAATCCTATTCATATACTCCATAAATACTCCAGGCGCATTAGTCACACCAAAAGGCATTACAGAATACTCATAATGTCCATACCTTGTTCTGAAAGCAGTCTTCTGAATATCCTCAGTTTTCACACGTATCTGATGATACCCAGATCTCAAATCTATTTTGCTGAACACACTCGCACCAACCAATTGATCCATCAAATCATCAATCCTCGGCAAAGGATACCGATTCTTGATCGTCACTTTATTCAGTTGCCTGTAGTCCACGCACAACCTCATAGTACCTTCTTTCTTCTTAACCAATAACACTGGTGCACCCCACGGTGACACACTCGGACGAATAAATTTCTTATCCAACAGATCTTCCAACTGACTCTTCAATTCAGTTAACTCAACAGCAGACATACGGTACGGAGCCATCGATATCGGCCTAGTACCAGGTACCAAATCAATCGAGAACTCAACTTCACGCTCTGGCGGTAATTCATTCACTTCTTCTAGAAACACATCAGGAAAATCACACACCACAGCTAGATCGCAAATCACCAGTTTATCTTTAGCCTCCAAAGTCGCTAACAGCATAAACAACTCTGCCCCATCTGTTACTGCCTCATTCACCTGCTTTGCAGATAGAAACAAACTCTTCCCTTCCTCAATCTCAGGAAAGATCACAGTCTTATCAAAACAATTGATATAGACTCGGTTAAACACCAACCAGTTCATACCCAGAATAACGTCAATCTGCACTAGTGGAAGACACACTAGGTCCATCCCAAAGTCTCTACCAAAAATACTCAAAGGACAATTTAAACAAACTGAAGTAGTAGTCACTGAACCCTTCGCAGGAGTATCAATCACCATACTACCCAACATCTCAGATATCTCTAACTTAAGTTTCACAGCACAATCCAAAGATATAAAGGAATGAGTAGCACCGGTGTCAATAATAGCTACAAGAGGAAAGCCATTAATATAACACGTACCTCGGATCAAACGATCATCTGCAGAAGTCTCAGAACCCGATAAAGCAAAGACCTTGCCTCCCGACTGGTTCTCTCTCTTCGGCTTAGGACACTGTGGACTGATATGACCCACCTCTCCACAGTTGAAACAAGTCACAGTCTTCAACCGACACTCTGCAGCCAAATGACCACCTTTGCCACACTTGAAACATTTCTTCTCAGCACTGGTACACTCATGGACACGATGTCCAGCCTGACCACATCTGTAACACTTAGCAGGAGCACTAGAGTCTCCCCCACTGGGCCTCTTCATCCCACTTTGACTCTGGAAACCTCTGCCAGCTGCATACGGTTTCCCACGATCATTCTGATTCTTGCTTTTCCTATCAACCCTTTGCTGATAGCTCTCTGCTCTGGCTTTGGAATCCTGTTCAAAAATCCTGCAACAGTCAACCAAGTCAGAAAACACTCTGATCCGCTGATATAATTTAATTAAAACAACATATAAAACTCAGAGTAATTATGCAGTTAAGGGTGTCACACACAAACACTGCACACCATTCACCAATATAACTGTCATGCTCTTTTATTAATTCAAAACATAAGCATTTGCATAATACACAGCGGATAGAGATCAAATCGATCATTCAGAACATGTAACACATTACATGTAAAATGGTTCACCACCAGCAATAAAACAATTAAAACAAGTTAAAACATCCCATCCCGATGTTACATCTATCAGAGCACGACCCACTAAGGAGACTACACTAGACTCCAAGCACTAGCTTCTACTCATTCACTGCTCGTTACCTGAAAAATAGTGTAAGGGTGAGTTCCTCAATCGATATAACAAGCATTATAAAATATCATGTAATGCTAAGTAAATAACACATTTCATCACCCAATTCAGATTACACATTCAGTAACAGCAATATCAACTCAATCATACTCAACATCAACACAACACACGTATAATACTGGAATACATCCATTCATATTATACGCCATACATCAATTATGCAATGAGACTCCATGCATGCGGTACCGACTATTTGTGAACATATAGTTCACCTCACCGTCCAAATCCAGGCACGGCTACCAAGCCCACTAGTCCCACTCATTTGAGACCTAGTGACTCACTCACTAATTCCTCACCATGGGAATTAGCTACCACCCCAAATGGGTCATGCTATGCACGCTAATCACCTAGCATGCAAACATCAACAACAATCCAAAATGACTAACTCACTAATTCCTCACCATGGGAATTAGCTACCACCCTAAAGGCCACAATATGCATGCTAATCATCTAGCAATGCAACATCAACAACAAAATCCACAATGGACATATGCTCACACTCTAAGCCATACAACAGTCCATTCACAAATGCATACATAACATGTACACTCACAACATTATGCATACCATCAAACATCATCAACACATGTATCAAGACATCATATCATGTCAAATAATTAACCACAGTATTAGCACACTCTACTAATACCTATACTACTCAAAATAGCGGGAATTAATCCCTATTACACCATACGCCACTATAGGCCAAACATCAATTATGTACACAACATTAAAATGTCAATTTTCTCACTTTTCAACAGTGTTAACCGGTTAACGCCCTGGGTTAACCGATTAACGCAGTACAAACACACTTCCTGCCCAAAACTTAACAGTGTTAACCGGTTAACGCCCTGGGTTAACCGGTTAACGCAGGCAAAACAACACTAATTTCACAATTCGCAACAGTGTTAACCGGTTAACACCCTGGGTTAACCGGTTAACGCAGACAAAACAGCAGTTCCTGCGCTAACACAAAGCAGAATGCAGAATTCTCCGCATTTTCCGCCGTTGGAGGACTTTCGGACCTCCGATTCCAATTCCGTAAAAAGCTCTACGTTAGGGAAATTACAACACACTCAATTACAGGTTCAATTTCAGTTTTTACACAACATATCCATCACAATTTTCAGCATTCAACAATCCCAATTAGGGTCAATTCAACGGTTTATCACTACCCATTACATGCTAACCCATAATACCCATTAAACGACGATAAACCCCCCTTACCTGAGTTAATCCGGCAACTTTGAGCTTCAAGCTTTTCCGTTCTCCAACCCTTGCTCTCTAGCTCTTCCTCTTGCCCTTTCTCCACTTTCTCAATCGCTTCTCTGTTTCACGTAAAAACTTTCTTTTCCAAATGAGACTCTTTCTCTTATTTCCAACATATATATATTTTCCAATTTATATTATTATCCCAATAATAATAATAATTCAATAATTCCATAATATTCTAAATTATTTAATTAAATTAATAAAATAATATTAACTCAAATTAAATAATTATCTTATTTTAATCGGGGTGTTACATCTCCTACCCTTGTCTAGAGAGACTTTGCGTATGGGGCGTATGCCCCAAATATTCAAAGCGTTCGCCCTTATTCATAGACTTTAGTGTGATTCCTATCAATCGACTATCAAGTCTCTTATCACTTCACTCTTTTACTTCATTCACTATTCAAATCATTCAATCTCAATCATTCATTTCTTTTGCCTTCATCATCTTCTTTTTAGCCCTAGTGGGCTGAACTACAAAAGCTCTGATTTCCTCATTTCACAATGAGGATACGTAGGCAGGAGAACCCGGTTTCTTCGCGAGCTTTATCTTATTTATCAATCTATCTTCTCAATCCCATGGATCATTCTCCATTCATGCAATCTATACCATCTTTTCGAGATCAATCTTACTTCTCCTTGGACTCCTTGGACTCCTTGTCCATCCTTTTAGGACGTCCCGAGGACAGTCCGTCTCTTCAATCGAGGTTTGTTTGGCGCTTATCCCAAACACTAACTTCTCCTTTGTTTGGCGCTTATCCCAAACACTATCTTCATCCTTTGTTTGGCGCTTATCCCAAACACTAACTTCATCTTTGTTTGGCTCTCATCCCAAGCGCTAACTCCTTCTTTTCGGCTTTACCTTATAGTGGTGGTCCGCTAGCCCACGTATCGGTAAATGTCCACTTTGCTCTTCGATTAAGAGTCTATCCTTCTCTTGGATCCAAAACACTATCCTGATTTGATCTCGAACCGTCGATTCCCCAGCGAGTGATACACTACTCCTTGCACTCCATACTACCAATCTCTCCCTTTATTCTCGTAGTTTCGAACTACGATTGCTCTGACTTTCTCATTTCACAACGAGAATACGTAGGCACGAGGATGCGAATCCTTGGCGAGCATACTTCTAATTATATCCTTCTTTCGCCTTAGGGCATCACTCATATCTTTCACAATCCACTATCTACCTTCGATCATAAATCGTTCATCCAATGACATACTGTCTCTTTGACATCGAAATACACCTTCTTTGGTAGTCCATATACATCTTTTTAGGACACCTGTCCGCATTTCATACCTAGAGTTGTTTGGCGCTAATCCCAAACATTTAATTCCTTCTTTTTTAGCTAAAACCCTACAGTGTCAGCTTGCTAGTCCATGTATTGGTTAACACTGTTTTCCTCTATGGTAGAAATCTTACTTCTCTTATGGATTCCAATACACTTTCACCCTTTCGATTTCAAACAATACTTCTCTAGTCACTCATCACCAGATATTCTATTCTGTGACTTCGGTCACTTCACTCCATTCATTTCCATGATACATTCACATACTACCTTCTTTCACTTCATGTGATATACCTATTATTTGAGCCAAATACATTATACCTTTGTGCTCCGTCTTGTACCCTTTTTGTGAACCAAGAGCCGATTTGTTCGTCTTGTCAGACCCTGTAGCTTAGACAAACATCTCCTTACTTACCTTGCAGTCGTACTTAGGCAACCCTTTCTTTTCGGTTATTCCAATACAGTGATACTAGTGCTATACGCCCTCACTGATTGGTTCACACCAGTTTTACTCTTGGGTTCACATTTTCACCCCTTCAGTTGGAGTTCAAACAACACAATCTTTTGGTTCAGATCATACCTTCTATCACACTCCTTTCCACCTCCTGCCTCTAGTTATTTGAACTACGAAGCTCTGAATTCCTCATTGCACTATGAGGATATGTAGGCATGAGGGCCCCAATCCTCACCGAGCACTTTATCTATTTCCTTTCCTTTTCCCTCTTCTTTTGCGAGTAATCTCTAGATAACACCTATTTAAGCGAGAACAATCAAAATGGTTCCCATGGAGTACCATGGATGTTTGGGGTGCTAATACCTTCCCCTTGCATAACCGACTTCCTTACCCAGTATATCTCTTTCTCCCGGGTTTTATCGATGTTTTCCCTTCCCTTTTGGGATAAATAAAGTTCGATGGCGACTCTGTTGTATGTTCGAGCGTGCGATACGTTCGGGTATATTTCCGCTAACTTTAGGGGGTATGACCCAAACAACTCTCAATTGATGAGGTGGACTACCGCTAAATCGTCCTAAAAGGGTATACAGGGAGTCCAATGAGAAGTATATTTGATATCAAAAAGATGGTCTTGGTTGAATGAAGAATGAAATGTTAATAAATAGGGTACCAATAGATAAGGTAGCTCATGGAGAATTTGAATTCTCCTGCCTACGTATTCTTATAGTGCAATAAGGAAATCAGAGCTTTCGTAGTTCAGCCCACTAGAGCTAAAAATAAGATGATTAAGGAGGCAAGATGAGTGATTGATTGAAATTAAAAAGTGGAATATACTTGATAGTTACTTGATAAGAATCACACTAAAGTCTATGAGTAAAGGTGGATATGATAAGCAACGGGCCAAACGTCCTATATCCAAAGATATCCAGAATGAGTGTATGAGAGCTTCAGTCACATTCCTTCTTTACTACTTAAGGCTCGTGGCATGTAATTCTCATTTTAACTTCCAATTTGATTGAGAGGGAGAATCTTTATTGTTGTAATGATGAAGAGAGAAAGACTTGACATTTGATTGACGAGGATCACACTAAAGTCTATGAATAAGGGCAAGTGCTTTGAATAGATAGGGCCTACGCCCTATACGCAAAGTCACTCTAGACAAGGATGGGAGAAAATGTGTTTTATCATTCCCTACTGCTTAAGACTCATGACGTATGATACTTCTTATAACTGACAAGTTGTTAGAGAAGAATCTTCATTGTTGATCCTTGTGTTGATTTCGTTTTGCATGAAGAAGACTTGGTAGTTTATTCGATTCGTATTGCAATAAAGTCTATGAATAAGGGAGAACGCTTTGAATAGTTATGGCCTATACCCCGTACGCAAAGTCGCTCTAGACAGGGATGGGAGAAACTCCGTCTCATCATTATGTGTTATTTAAGGCTCGTGTCATACCATTCGAATCGTATTTACCAAGTGTTGACATTTGATTTATCTTGTATAATCCGCTGCTTGGTGTGACTGAGGATGCCTTGATCGAGAATCTGACTTGAGGTCTTTAGCTCCACAAATTAGAGAAAAAAGTCTTATTAAGTGACCAGGGGTCTTTTGGTCACTCAAATAAGACTATGGAATTATACAAGTTCAAAGGATTTAATTGATCAAAATTACTTTTGATCAATTTGAATCGGAAGGTTTGAATTAAATTGAAAACTAGGTTAGAACCTAATCTAATGGTTAGAATTGACCAAAATAACCCAAGGGATCATGGTGTAGTTAGTCAAAGTTAGATTAAAAATCTATGTTAAAAAAATCTATGGGAACATGCAATTATATGGTCAAAATGCCAAAATAACCCCTAAGGGGTAAAATGGTCAATTCACAAAAATAACCAATCATGAACACAAATTTAATTCCAATTAAAGTCTAATTAGAAACTACAAGTTGATTAAGTCCTAAATTCTAAAATTAACCTAATGTTCAAGAATTAACTAAATTCTAAAATTAACTAAAATCTAGTTATTTTCTAATTCCTAATCTAACTAAACTATATTAAAATTTAATTAGAAAACTATACAAAATTCCAATTAATTCCTAAATTCTAATTAAAATCCAAAGCCTAATTAAACCTAATTAAAATGCTAACACAACAATTACCAAAAATATCAACACAAAAAAATTGGAATTAAAGGTAATTAAAATGTTGGACCAAGGGGGTGCAAGCCTTGAATATAGAGTGCAGAATTCAGCAATAGGGGCTTTGGGACCAACATAATAAGCCCAAACACAAATAAGTGTAGTTGGATTCAACAAGTATGTTGCTAAACAAAATAGAGGTGCGGAAAGCAAACTATTGGGCTTAATGGCTAAGCCCAACATAATTTGCAAAGGAAATGGGAGAAAAATTCAGCAACCATAATTCATCATATCTGCCCACCAAGTTCAATTCTCATGTTAAAGTAGAACCACCACCGGAGCTCCGGCACCACCGCGCCGGAGGCGGCGGAGTTGGTCGGAATCAAGAAAAACACCACTTTCTAACTCCTCTCAACCTCTTTTATCATAATCCCTCATCCATTCTAACTACAAGTTAATTAATTATGGAAATTGAGTCATCAAAGTCAAGAAACCTAAGTGCAAAATCTGAAATTAAATGGAGATGGAGAAGAATCAAACTATCAAACCTTGGGGTTTTAATTCTCCACTACATAAGCTACATTATGGTATCAAAAATCCAGCAAACAAGCAAAGATAAAAATTCATCGACCTACAAGACAGAGGATTATCTTGGAACTTGTTTAAATTTGGAGGTGATGAAGATGAAGAAGATGAAGTGAAAATCAGAGGTATGCTACTTGGACTATTTAATCTTCTACTTCTACTATGAACTCCTCCTCTTCAAGAATCAACTCTGAAAAATTCTAAATTGAATTGTTATTGTTGATGTTGATTATATGAATGTAGGGATGATTGTTGAATGCAATAGGCTTAGCTTAATTGATAATAAACTTCAATGTGAAGCTTGCTCCAATGGTGGTTTGAGCTTTTGTGTAGGGAGAGGAATTGGAGAAGATGAAGTGAGAGAGTGAAGGTTGAATTTGCAATGAGTAATTTGAGAGAATTCTGATTTTTGTTATCCCTTGATTTCATGAGAGTGATGTGTTTATATAGGTTATAGGTTTGGATCAAATGGAGGTTTGGAGTTAGTTTTGTGAGGCTTGAAATTGGTTAAATGAGGCTTGAAATTAGTTAAAATGATTTGGAATTAGTTTGAAGAGGTTTGGAGTTAGTTGAAGTGGTTTGGAATTTGGTTTGGGACTGTTATGAGTAACTCACAAATGTTGAGAAGTTTGGTGAATTGAAGTGTTAAGAGTTTGGTTTAATGCATGAGTGATATGTTTGGTTGCTGCATAATTATGTAGAGGTAGTAATGTGTATTGATGCAAGCATTGGAACTGGTTTGGAGTGCAAAAGAAACTGCATCACTGCTGAAAAATGCAGCATTTTGGCTCACTGTCCCAGGTTAATCGGTTAACCAATATATGTTAATCGATTAACATCACGTATAATGGTCTTTTTTGTCTACTGGAAGCGGGTTAATCGATTAACCAATATATGTTAATCGATTAACATCACGCGGAATGGTATTTTTTGGCTACTGTCCCAGGTTAATCGATTAACCAATAGATGGTAACCGATTAACATCAAGTAAAAATGATTTTTTTTCTTTGTTTTTATGCATGGGCTCATGTGCGAGGCATAATGGCTTGGCTTTTTTCTCGTGTATGATTTTGCAGGATTGGTATGATCAAGGCTTGGTGTACTTGTTGATTTTGGTCTTTTTAACATTTTGTACTGAAACAACTGTTTGAACCACGTTTTGTACTCGAGTAAATTTGAACCAATCTTGAATCTGATTTCTTTAACTTGAATGAACATTTGTGCCATGAATCAAATAAATCAAAGACCGAGGTAGCCCCTAGTAACTCCAATATCCAATGTATTGATGAAATCAATACAACTATCAACGTATACCACATATTAGAGTCCCACAAGACTTGATCCATAAGGAGTGAACCAACCGATATTGTTGGGCCGATACCACTTTAGTAAAACCTTTGAAATAATGATAAAAATATAATTGTAAATGAATGTGCTATGATGGATGGATATGCATATGCAATGGGAAATAATCCAGACAAAAAACTGCAAAAGATAGGGCAAATTTTGGGGTATGACAATAGCCAATTAGAATCATAGGTTGAATTTTGTAATCTAGTTTCCTTTTGAATTGCTTAGGTACATGCATGTATCAGAGTGAGCCAAAGACCATGAAATGGCATTTACTTGGTTTAAATTTTGTACATGATCCATATGGTGTTTTTATTTCTCATCTTCTTGTTGGATATCTATTGATAATATGGACTACAATTGAGGTTTCCTCCACCTAGAAATGGTTTGGGAATTGTCTTGCCTTGAGCATATTTCTTGCCATGTTCAATATAATTCTATTATTTATTTTAGAAATGCCATTGTGTTGATGTGTTTAAGGTGATATGATCTCATGTTAAATTCCTTCTTTTTGACTGAATTTTGCAAATTCATCCATCGGTTTTGAATATTTTGATGTCACATTCAGCTTGTTTTTCAACTAACGACTTCGATCTTTTGAAATTTGTGAATACTTCATTTTTATTATCCATCAATTAAATCCATGTATATATAGTGTATTCATATATGAAGGAGACAATTTATGAAAAAGTCACATAACAAGCTCTGAAAGCCAAATAATGGAAATTTGTGAATCCGATAGTTTGCTTAACTCTCCCTGAATTTTTTAATTCTCTCAAGTACTATCATTATTCCACTTCTTTTTTTCATTTTTCTTTCCCTTTATTGATCTTTGAAGAATCTTATATGATCCTCTATAAAAACTTTGCTCTTAAAGCTTGTTAGGTGACTTTCTCATAAATTCTCTACTTTAGCCTTAACTCATGAGCCTTCAATGATGCTTGAACTTCCTCAAACTTCATCTCAATTAGGTCATTTAATTCTTAAATTTCCCTGACTATATGATCAAGTTTTGTAGTTAGAGCTCTCAATACCTTCTCAACTTTCTGCAGTTCTGTTATCTTCTCACTATAAGACTTCATTTAATTGGTCGACACCACCAATGTTGAGAAAAATTATTCAATTATTTCGCCCTCATTATTTTGTGTGTTCTCATATTGTTTCCTCAAAGATTGAAAATTGACCTTCTTAACCTTCTCATCACCTCGAAACAGCTTCTGGAGTGTATCTCACACACCCTTAGTCGTTTCTTCTTCAATTATCTTCTTAAAGATGTTTAAATCCACAGATTGATGTATCAAGAATAATCATTTCTCAATGTTCTTACTCAAATCGCAATGAGTAGTCTTCTGCATTTTTCCTTCATTGGTTTCCATTGCTAAGAAGCCATCATTCACGATTCCTAGCACATCTTAAAATCTAAACATGGCCTTCATTTGTGTGCACCATTTATCACATTGTTCTCCATTGAACACTATATTTATTGGGAACTGATTTGAGGTTGTGCTTCCATTCTCCATTGGTGAAAGTTGTGGATCAAATATTTGCTCATGATACCAATTTTTTGGAATTTCTTAATTTACAAGTTAACGAAATTGAGAGAAAAAGTAATGAATTAAATGCATGCAAGGTGAATGTGTGTGTGTGTGTGTGTGTGTGTGTATGAGAGAGAGAGAGAGAGAGAGAGAGTTGAATTAATGATATTATGAAGGCTCAGTGCATTCTTTGGTCCCTTAACTTAATTTCAGGTTTCACTTTAGTCCATTATTTAATAAATGTTCGTTATAAGCCCCTTAAATGTCATTTTCTTATTCACTTTAGTCATGTCTGTTAAATGTTTTCAAATTCCATGAACTTGTGTGTGCATAGCACTCCGGCAGACATTATGTTTGATGACATAGAATTGTTTTATTTCTTATTTATTTAAAATGTAAAACTTAAAAACTCCAACTGGCTTTGTTTATTTATTTTAAAGTCGATAAAAAAATCTCATTCACAAAAAAAATCTCCCAATTTAAATCCATTGCATTTGTTTTAAAAAGAAACTCTCAGAAGCATGTTTTCTCTTCTTGCCCTCAAACCCTATCATCTCCGCCCCTTTCTCTATCCTATCTCCGGCCACCACCACTTCCAATTAAAAAACCAAAGCAGTACTCCTCATCATATGACCTTCCTAACGAATCGTCTCGATTTCTGTTACAAAAAAAATCACCGTAGGCCATCCTATCGTCATCTCCGACCTTGCGATTTCAAACGAAGAAAATTGACCATTTCAGAGTCTCTTTGAACGTAAGATCTTCAAGGAACCAAACTGATTAGGATTTGAGTTCCTTTTCTTCATATTCTTCCACCTCCACCACTGACCACCACACCGGATTCGCTCAGGCACCTGCGAGTTTCATCCCTTCCTAGAGTGAGTGTCTTATGTTTTCAAATTTCAGGTTTTGTGCTATGTTGTTGAAAAGAATCATGTTGTCTTAAAACCCTAATTCCTTTTTTTTCAAATTATGACTTTTCTTTTTAGATAATATATTAAATAAGCAATTAGTATGTGTTATACCCCAAGATTCACCCTACCCTTCACAAAGTTCATCTAGGTCACTAACCTTAGTCATATGCATATCTTCATATCATTCATTTCACCTGCATACTCATTGGTCCAATACAAGAGGACATATATCATGTATTCAAAGCTTTGTGCTTGCATTTAGTGGGAGCTAAGGTTTCTCTGCAACTAAAGGTGGCTCAATCAATCAAACCCTAATTGGAGGTAGCTTTTGAGGCTTGTGTATGTTCTTATCATTGGTGATTCAACTTTGGCTAAATGGTGAAGCAAAACCCTAATCTTGGGATCCTCATTTCATCATGGTGTCCCCAAGCCCTAATTATGGCTGTCACTCCTTGGGTGTGCCCCTAACCCCATTTCATTGGCCCATCATCATTCCATGGTGTATATGTTTCACTTGCTTGGCAAAGATCCGGTCAAGGCCCACTTATTCATGTGTTTTCTTTGGTGTGATTGGCATTCATCTCATGGCCTCACATATTCATCTCTTGCTTGTCTATGTTCATTGGATCAAGCCCATTTCCATGGCATCACAATTTCCACTTGATTCAATCCATTTCTAGCACTTCATGTGATCATTTCTTAACTCCTAGTCCAAGTTCATGTCTTGCATAGGCCTATTTCGTATGGCCATTGCAAGTGCCTAGTCTATGTGTTACTATTTCATATGGTCATTGTATTTCAAATCCATCTATTGCCATTGTCATGCCATTGTTGCTTGGTCCATGAATCTTTGTTTAAGTCATATTTCATGATACATCTAGGGTTTTGCTAAAGCTTTATTTCATGATTGGTATTGTCTATCCAAGTCATTATCCATTGGTCCATGCTAAGGCCTAAGTTGATCTATGCTTTTTGCCATCCATCATTCTCATTGGTTTGGTTTTGGTACACCCATAATTCATGTCTTTGGGATTCATGCTAATGTTTCATTCAACTTATATCCTTGATTATCATCCATGTTCTTTCATTCAATGTCATTTCAATCTTGTTCATTTTAATTCATTTCAAGTATGTTCATACCATGGTTCATGATTCAAATTCATCAATTCATTTCAAGAATCATATTCATTAAAAATTCAATACAAGTCATTCATTCCATATCAATTCATTCACTCATAAAATTCAAAATCCATTTCAAAGCATGAGAATGTCCAAAATATGAAAAAATTACAAAAAAAATGGAAATGTTGACTTTGGTCAACAATTGACTTTTTTGTCAACTTTGACCAAAGTTAACCTAATCCTAGAAAACCCTAAAATCCCAAATCCTTATCCTAATCTTGACCTTTATCTCCCATATCCCGTTTTTTGATCTTGGATTGGCCAATTAGGCATGATGCTTCATAATCCACCTTTGTTGTCATGAAATCTTGTTTGTCCACTACATGGTACCATGACATGCATATGCTGCAAAAGAAAACCATGAAGCCACACACAACATGTATAAAGTCAGCAATGCACAAGATATACACATCATGCAAATTACCTAAGTCAGACTTCACACCACTACACACAAGCCATGAGTTATGGCATGATGCTTAAACCAAGTTAAGACCATTCCATGACCTATGCAATTAAGCCTACTGCACACAACCTGCAAGGCATACATGAGCAATGTGATACATATTCTGCAGCAACCAAGGTCAGAACCAGGCTATCATCTACAAGCCAAAAAGCTTGTTGCAGAATGCATACAACACAAGACTACCATTCTGAACCACTTTATAAAACCATGAGTAGAACATGAGGCAAGTCAGAATTGAAGCATTGCTAACAAAGCACCATATGCAGACTCAAAGTCAGGATGCAATGCCATAAACTGCAACACACAAATTCTGTCATGAAAAATGCCAAACCCTGCAAAAAGAGGCCAGTGCAAAATCAGAATCCATAGCAGACCATACATTAACAAGTATGAACCAAGAAAAACATCATGCATAAATCAGTTTATAAAAAAACATCAAAGATCAAGCTAACACAATTGAAGTTCCTTCCTGTGCGGTGGCCCATAGCGGTTTCTGCCTGAGAACATTGCCGGAATGACTTTTGGAAGGACGCGCATTTTTAATTTCAATTTAAAATTCTAGTTGACTTTGCCATGTGATTCACGTGCTTAATGCATTGCTGAAGCCACATGTTCTCAATTGTTTTCTTTGCTTCTTTTGGGCCTCTATTGATGGACCTAACATGGATCTCCTTGCCATCATCCCCGAGTACTCACTACACCCCTACCTAAGGCTGATTCAATGGGCCTTCTGCCCATAAGCCCACGTACAGTATTGCTTCCCAGCATCCCCATTTCTAATTCTGAACCCCCTAGCCCTTTATTTATTTGATTGTTTTTTCATTTATTTTCCCAATATTAATTCTTGATGTTGATTTTTAATTGTTGTTTTGTTAGCATGTTTAGAAATAATAAAATGTATTAATTGTTAGTTTAGTTTAGATTTAGAAATTAATATTGTTTAAGGATTTTAATTGTTTTGATTAAATCACATGGAAAATCCCAAAAAAAAAAATATTGATTAACCATGGGATTTTTGGTTTGTGCGATCACTAATATTTTGCCGTGTTAATTCAATTAATATGTCATGTTAGAAATAAATAATTGATTTAGTTTCACGTGTCATGTTCATGTATTGTGTGACTTTAATTTCAATTTAATTGTTCATTCTTGATTGTGGTTATTAGATCCAAATTGAAAATTTATATGATGTGCTAGCATGTCCATTATTCTCACCACGATCATTACATCATTTCATTCATTTGCGTTAGCACTTTAATTTCCATTTAGTTCATATTGTTTTCTAACCACATTTGTTGTTTTGTGTTGACATGTGAATGTAAGATTCAAACCAACCAAGTTACCCATTTTATTTTTATCTATTCAATTAGTTTGTATTGTTTGAAGTGTCATGCCACTTGTATGGTTTAGGCATGGAATATGGTTTGTAATCTTGTCTAATCTTCTTTCCATTTCCATTTATGTCGTAATTGCTTACACCCCCCTGTGGTGGGTCAAATGTTCCCCCACCCCAAGATCATGTAATAACTTAGATTTATTGCTTTAGCTAATTTATCATACATGCTAATTAAAAAGATAAAAAATAAAGCATTTCAAAAGAAACAAAAGGTACTTGATCCAACGTCAAGTTGTTTTCCAATTAAAATTCACACCATTGCAACGCGAATACTTGATCCAATATCAAGTATTTTCCATCCACTCCATGATCCATTCTATCATGTCTTCTCCATTCACTTCTCAATCTCATTATATCATCTCTTCTCCATTCTCTTTTCCAATCCCATTATTGTTGGTGCAAAGGTAGAATATATGATGAATGGAAATATTCTTATTCAGAGAATGACGGCTACAAACAGGATTAAAAGTTACAATGATTGACACCCTATTTATAAGCTAAAAACTAGGGTTACTACAATAGGATAAAATACTAAAATACCCTCTAACAAACTTAGGGGCTAAGAAAATAATACAATTTAAATATGAATTAAATCTAATACCATCCCTTAATTCATATTCCATCAAAACTTGTAACACCAATTCCATCCCTTAATCTGAGAAATTGATCAGTCTTGATAGCTTTCGTCAGAACATCTGCCAACTGCTTCTGAGTGCTACAGTGTACAACTTCTAACACTCCCCTCTGAACTTGATGTCTCAGAAAATGATACTTGGTCTCAATGTGCTTGCTTCTCCCATGCAACACTGGGTTTCTGGCAAGATTGATTGCAGACTTGTTGTCAATCATCAGCTTCAGAGGTTTGTTTACTTTAATCTTCAGATCCTGCAATAGATTCAGAATCCACACAGCTTGGCATGCAGTAACAGCACCTGCAATGTATTCAGCTTCACAAGTTGACAACGCCACAACAGGTTGCTTCTTGGAACACCAAGAAATAGGACCTCCCAGAAATTTGAATAAGTACCCAGACGTACTTCTTCTGTCAACTCTGTCTCCACACCAATCAGAATCTGAATAACTCAGAAGTTCTGACTCATCCTTTCTTCCAGAGGGAAATAATACTCCATACTTCAGAGTTCCCTTGATATACCTCAGAATCCTGACTGCAGCTTGGTAATGGGACCACTTAGGTTTACTCATGAACCTACTAACCATCCCAACTGAATAGCAAATATCAGGTCTGGTATTGCACAAATACCTCAGAGAACCAACCAACTGTTTGAAGGTTGTAGCGTCCACATCCTTTCCATCAGAGTCAGAATCCAGTTTCTGATTTGTATCGGAAGGTGTGACAGCAATCTTACAATTCTTCAGATTAAATTTCTTCAGAAGTTCTAATTCATACTTGAGCTGATGCAAAATAATACCTTTCTCAGAGTATCTGAACTCCATCCCTAGAAAGTATGTCATTTTGCCTAGATCAGTCATTTCGAATTCATTCATCAGAACTTTCTTGAACTTGGCTATCTCTTGTTCAGAACTTCCAGTCAGCAGTATATCATCAACATATAAACATACCAGAGTCATATTTCCTTCAGAAGTATGCTGAACATAGACACCGTACTCCATCTCACATTTTTGAAAACCTTGCTTCTTGAAAAATGAATCAATCTTCTGATTCCAAGCTCTGGGCGCTTGTTTCAATCCATATAGAGCTTTGTATAATCTGTACACCATCCCTTCCTGATTCTTTTTCACAAATCCAGGAGGTTGTGACACGTAAACTTCTTCTTCTAATGGACCGTTCAGAAATGCAGATTTTACATCTAAATGCATCAGAGGCCAATTCCTGTTAGCAGCTATTGCAATCACCATTCTGATTGTTTCATGTCTTGCTACAGGTGCAAACACTTCAGAGTAATCCAGCCCAGGTTTCTGTAGAAATCCTCTGGCTACCAACCTTGCTTTATGTTTGCCAATTGAACCATCTGGCTTTAACTTCTGCTTGAAAACCCATCTGACGCTGATGGCTTTCTTGTCTTTTGGAAGTTCTGTCAGCTTCCAAGTCTTGTTTCTCTCTATAGCATCAAGTTCTTCTTTCATGGCCTTCAGCCAGAGCTTCTGCTTAAGAGCCTCTTCTGTACTTATGGGTTCAGAGTCTACTAACATGGCACACTGAATAACTTCTCCTTCAGAGTCTACTTCAGTGTCTTGCAACATGTCAAATTCTGCATATCTTCTGGGGATGTTTCTGATTCTTTGTGGTCTCTGAACTTGTTCAGAGTCTTGAGCTTCAGAGTTTCTAGCTTCAGATGGTTGACTTCCTTCAGAGCTTTGATCATCTTCAGGGTCTGGCATATTTCCAGAGTCTAAATTACCACCAGAATCTGGATTACCATCAGAGTCTGGGTCATCAGAGTCTGGATCATCAGAGTCACCTTCATCTTCTAAGTTTTCGCCAGAGTCAGAATCACTATCAGAATCAGAATCAACGTCAGAGTTTACTCCAACTTCAGAAATTCTTAACTCTGACCTTTCTTCAGAAGTTCTAACATCAGAATCAGATTGAGACTTATCCCAATTCCAAACTTCTGATTCCTTCACAATCACATCTCTGCTGAATTCAATTTTATTGGTTTATGGACAATAGAGCTTATATGCACCTGTACTGTGGTACCCTATCAGAATCATCACTTTGCTTCTATCATCCAACTTTTGTCTTCTGGCTTCTGGAACATGTTTATAGCAAACAGAACCAAACACTTTCAGATGACTAACACTTTGCTTATCTCCAGTCCACTTCTGTATTGGAACTATTTCCTTCAACTTCTTCGTAGGACATCGGTTGAGTACATACGTTGCGGTGGCAACAACTTCTCCCCAGAGCTTCTGAGGAAGCTTCTTCTCCTTTAGCATGCTTCTCACCATATCAAGCAAAGTGCGGTTTCTTCTTTCAGCAAGACCATTGTGTTGAGGGGTATAAGGAGCAGTAACCTCATGCTCAATTCCATTCTCCTCACAGAACTTCTAGAACTCTTTGGAGTTATACTCACCTCCACCGTCAGTTCTAAGAATCTTCAGCTTCTGACCACTCTGATTCTCAGCCTTCATTCTGAACTTCTTGAATTCATCAAACACCTCGTGTTTGAACTTAATAAGGGATACCCATGTCATTCTTGTGAATTCATCAACAAATAACACAAAGTATTTATTCCCTCCAATCGATGCTACTGGAAATGGACCACACACATCAGAATGTACAACTCCCAAGGCATGTTTTGCTCTTGGAGCAGTTTCTGACGCAAATGGCAATCGTGGTTGTTTTCCTTCCATGCAAACTTTGCATGACTTTTCAGGCTTCTTAGTTGCAGGAATTCCATGTACCAACTTCTTTGAATTCAGATGTTTTAAGCTTCTGAAATTCAAATGACCAAATCTTCTGTGCCACAGCTCACTCTCCTTCTCAGCACTTGTTGCACTAAGACATTCTGAGTCTGTAGTTCTGACATTCACCTTGAATGTTCTATTCCTTCCCTGTTCTGACTCCATAATCAGCTTCTGATTACAGTCGTACAGCTTCAGAAGATTGTCCTTCATGGTAACTGAGAAACCTTTCTCAATTAATTGTCCCACACTCATCAGATTACTTCTGATGCCAGGTACATACCACACGTTCTGAATCAATGCTGTTTTCCCACTGTTCAGAGTCACTCTGACATTTCCCATACCTTCTGCATTAAGATATTTGTCATCAGCACATCTGATCTTTGTCCTCTTTTCAGAGTCAAAGTCAACCAGCCATTTCTTGTTTCCAGTAAGATGATTTGAACAGCCAGTGTCCATATACCACCAGTCTATCAGATCCATATCAACAGATTCAGAGGCCATCAATAGCACAGATTCGTCATCAGAACTTCTGGCTATATTTGCTTCTTCTGATTTTCTCTCCTTGTTTGACCAACAGTCTCTAGCAAAGTGACCAAACTTCTTACAGCAGTAACATTGGATTTTCTTCTTGTCATACTTCTCTTTTCCCTTCTGAGCATTCTTTTGTCTATCAGAGGTTGAGCTTTCTGACTTCTGACCACCATCAGATCTTCTCCTGGCTTCTGACTGCTTCTGATACCTCCTATCAGAAGTTGCTTTCAGAGCCTGCTGCTCTACTTCCCTTTCAGAAGTTCTCTCAGTCAAACGCAATTCTTGCGCTTCTAGACTGCTCTGCAGCTCTTCAATTCTCATGGTGCTCAGATCTTTAGAATGTTCTATTGCTACCACAATGTAATCAAATTGAGAGGTAAGGGATCTCAATACCTTCTCCATGATTGTTTCTTCAGAAAGAGTTTCTCCACACGCTTTCATCTCATTAGTGATCAGAATCACTCTGGAGATGTATTCAGAAACTTTCTCATTATTCTTCATGTTGAGATTCTCATATTGCTTTCTCAAGGACTGAAGCTTCACCTTCTTCACTGATGTGTCACCACCATAACATCTAACCAGTGTGTCCCACGCAGCCTTTGCTGTCGTTGAATCTGCAATCTTCTCAAACACATTTACATCAACACATTGATGAATGAAGAACAATGCTTTCTGATCCTTCTTCCTTACTTCCTTCTGCGCGTTTTTCTGTTCATCCGTCGCATCTGCTGCTACCGGAACATAACCATCAGTGACAAGATCTAGAACATCTTGAGCACCGAACAGTACACGCATTTGGATCATCCAACGATTCCAGTTTTTACCGTCAAATACTGGAAGTTTGGTGTTCATGTTGCCGTTTCCGTTCATCTTTCTACCTTGCACAGTACACTCAGATTTCTCACACAGTGTTTCCCAACCCACAGAATTAAAAATTCTGATCAGATTTTGTTCAAGATTCAACACGAATCTAAGAATCAAAATCAAACACACAAGACCTCACGTTCACTCGTGTTTCCCGTGTTTCCCAATGAATCCGAACCGGAGCTCTAGATACCAATTGTTGGTGCAAAGGTAGAATATATGATGAATGGAAATATTCTTATTCAGAGAATGACGGCTACAAACAGGATTAAAAGTTACAATGATTGACACCCTATTTATAAGCTAAAAACTAGGGTTACTACAATAGGATAAAATACTAAAATACCCTCTAACAAACTTAGGGGCTAAGAAAATAATACAATTTAAATATGAATTAAATCTAATAATTATCTCTCCTCCATTCTTCATACACATTTTTTTCATAATAAACTCAAACACTTGATCCAACATCAAGTGTCTTTTTCAAAACATTTTCATAACAATCTGGAATGCAAAAATGGGTTGCACGTGCTTGTACACAACATTCAAGTACTTGGATTGTCGATCGTACCTAGCTTGAGGATCCGACACTTGACTTCCCCCTTAAAACATCTAATGATTCAAACAAGTTAGATCTAGGTGCTATGAGAGAGAAAAAAGGTAGTTAGGAATGCATTGTCCTCTCGACTTCCAAGTATTCTGATTGTTGACCGTACTTAGTCAAGGGTCAGATACTTGTCTCCCTCTATGTTTCAATTATTAGACTTGTCAAACTCTTTTCACAATTTAAATCTCTTTTTTGGATGAAAAAGAGTGGTTAGGATAACATTATTCTCTCAACTCCCGAGTTTTTGGACTGTTGATTGTATCTAGCCAAGGGTCTGATGCTTGTCTCCGCACATAAAATCAACCCCAATAAATCAAATCATCTTTTGCCTCAGTGCATACTCTTCAAAACCTTTCAATAAGGATGTGTTACTTCCGTTTTACCGTGAACGACGCTTAAGTCTCCATGTGTGAACAAGTAATGTTTAACTGCTAGAGTGTGATCCAAGCGACCCACTTTACTGCAAACAAGCAAATACTTCTCGCTCCCATGAAAGAGTATACAAGCAAGTGAACAGTAGCATGCGAACGTCAATACTGTTCAGTAAAAACAACCAAACAAATGTTTCGTTTGTGAGCCGAACTATGGAGCTCTGACTTCCTTATTGCACGTATGAGGATACGTAGGCACAAGAGTCCAAATCCTTGGCGAGCACACTAGATTAAAACTTATTTTCTCTCCCCATCTCATTCTCGATAGCAAGCAACATACAGATAAATAACACTCATACGCATTGATACAAGCAAGTGGTTTCCATAGAGTATCATGAATGTGAGGGGTGTTAATATCTTTTCCTTACATAACCGACTTTCGAATCCGCTCTTGGTTGCGAGACTATTCTTTCAGTTGTGATTTTATCGCTATTTTTTATTTTTTTAGAATAAATAAAATCAGATGGCAACTTTGTATTTTTCGCGGCGCGAGAGTATGTTATAACCACCTATGATTGAGCATTATTATTTGTTTAAGTTTTCTGACACCTTTTTTGTGTTGGTTGGTTGTAGATGTTTAGAGCACTCTGTAATGCATATGGTTGGCGATATTCCTACCTTGGTTTAGTGAAAATATTTTTCTACACCAAATCAAAGTTTCCACCCTTAGTATTTTTCTACACCAAACCAAGTTATTTTTCTCTTCCTTGGTTTACTCTGTAATAAAATATTGAAGAAAGTGTCGTTTCTACATATGACGAGCAATTGATTGCTCAACTCCATTTAGAAATGGGAAACATATAGGCACGTATGAGCGCATGTAAGCATACTTTGTCTTTGTCCCTAACTATGTGAAACAAGCTAGTTAGATTTATGCAACTCAGTACTGTTCAACAACAAACATTTTGGTTTACTCTGTAATAAAATAAATGAATGAAACTCGTTGTTTAAATAATCTAAATATGCATGGTTTCATCCTAATAAAACATTTTGTATCAACATTGTTTGATATTGAAGTAGCAGACCTTTTTCTTCCTTCTTTGTTGGATAATATGAATTATGAATTTGCAATTACAAAGAGAGAAAAAGGATACTGCACTGAGATAGTAAATTATTTTTACATTATCAATTAATGACAATTGTGTATTTTGTTAACTCAGTCTGTAAATTTTAAATTATTTATATGATTTACAATTTTAAAATATTTTGGTTAGATATGTATGTAATATTATTTTACAACCGTTTTTTACAGTCAATTAAAATCTTATCACTTCAATCATCTTTGAGATTTTGCATCCAATAACTGTTTTCTATGAGTTCAACTTTGGAGAGATAGAAGTGAAGCAACGTACTTTCTGAGTCCACAATGAGTGAGTAAATTAACTATTTCACATATATTATGAAAAATAAATAAATGAAAGAGAGAATGATATTTTTATTAAAATACTTTTTTATGTATTGGGAATGATGAAAACAAAATTAATTAGAGGGTAAAATTAAAATATATATCTTAAAAATTGAAATTGATCACTCATTTTGGGACACTTTTTTATTTTAAATGGATTCCTTATTGTAGGACGGACGGAGTATATGATGTTCAACTTTTGCATTGAAATTTTAGAAAGAAATGTATAGATTGAATCCACTTTATTTTATCATGTATGATCTCAGCACATGTCAGTGATTTATAAATTCTTCATTTTTTCTTTATTTGAATTTAGGAAATCCTTGCACTTTAGGCTAGGGCTAATGATTTTAGAAGAAACGTGGATGGTTTCGGTGAAGGGCTTTTGAAGAGATGCTACCGGTTTTATTGAAGAGATATTATTGTAATGATTTTCGAATTGTTTGTGTTTTACGGTGATTTTATTGTATGTGTACATTTGATTTCGCATGAGAAGAATGATATATATATATATATATATATATATATATATATATATATATATATATATATATATATATATATATATATATATATATATATATATATATATATATATATATATATATATATATATTGTAAGGTTTTTAATCTCCGAAAATAAAATTCCTACCGTTTAAATAAAATAATATTCTTTTAATATATATGCTTACGCAGACTCAGTTTATTAACAAATATCTTTTTGTCATACAATGTAAGCGAAACTAACGTTTTTTTTAAATTTAGATTTAAATGGATTTTTGGTCCTTATAATTTGGGTGTTTTAAATAATTGATCTCCTTATTACAAAATCTGCGATTTTAATCTCTTAATTTAATGGTCTAAACCCTATACTTTTGCAGACGTGACATTGATGATTGAAATAAAAAAAAATTAATTAGGTGACAAGGATGATTAGGATAATTATTGATTAATATATTTTTATTTGAATTAATATTTAATAAGTTGAATTAATATATTTTTAAACTAATAATTAATTAAAAAATTTAAAATTATAGTCTTTGTGTTTAAACCTATTCCTTTATCACCAAAACCCAACATACATATTACATTCTTACTTGTGTCTATTAGCTTTATAAACATTCAAATTATTTCTAAACAAAACAATGCAAGACTATATTCTAACCATTTTGTGTTTATCTTATGTTTCCAATATTCTTGTTCCTCCCTTACAATGTTCTCCTTCTACTTCAATTTCCTTCATTTCTTCTACACCAGAAGAACATGTTCAAAAACTATATACCTTAAAGTATGTTGTTGTCTTTCTACATGACAGACAATAAGAATAGTGTGAGGGAGATGACTGAAATTAGATTGAAAAGAAAGAAGATTGCAGGTGTCATTAAAGTCTCACAATTGGATTTTTAATAAATATACTTAGTGTTTTTATATCTCATTAATACTACTATTAACAAACTTGAATACTGGATTAATGTTAAAATGAAACAGGCTCAAGGTCCAAAATACTTTTAATAATTTTAATTAATTAATTTCTAAAAAAGCTTAATTAAATTATTAATTAATTAGATAAAATAATATTAAATAATAAATTATCCTAATCATAATTAAAAAATAAATTATCCTAATCAACGATTTCACGTAATTAAAAATAATTTTTAAATCCAAATCATCACTGTGACATATACAAAAGTGGAGGGGACCATAAAAATCCAAAGACTATCAAAATTAAGGATCAAAATAGCTGATTTTTAATATGGAGACCAATTGTTCAAAACGTCCAAACTAGGGGACCAAAAATGTATTTAAGCCTTAACGTTTATTAGATAAACAATTAAAATGAAATCTAAAATTAATGTTTATTAGATAATCAATTAAAGTGAAATATAAAATTAAATTAAAAGATGGTTTAGTAAATTTACCCTAATCATTCTTGTAGTGTTTTAACTCCATTTTCGAAATGTTGAAATCTCCCGCATGTTGCCGGGAAGTGATGGTATTGTTGAGACTTGATTTTTGTAGGTTCGTATTTATTTAATGATGCATTTGTCATGAACAAACTAATGTTTTTATAGAAACTACAATAACTTTTTAATTACTCTGTGTTCTGATTAAGGTTGAAATCTCCTTCATTCTACCTAGAATTGACACTTGATAATCCGTAGGTTCAAATTATTTAATGAAACATTTTTATACATTAATGTTCAACCTACAAATCGAACCCGGACGGCCCGAAATAATGTTCAATTTGCGGTTTGGGCCTGAATCCGCACGAATGTTTGTCCTTACGAAGAGTTTTCAAGGATATGCTTTCACTCCAGAAACATATGTTGCCTCTAAAGATGCAGATGCTGTTTCAGCAAAGTCTTTCCATGAATCAGTGGATAGTATGACAAAATCTGCAAGTTTTCCAATCGATAAGGATCCGAGATCATCGTCGATGAAGCTTGCACGTGCAGCAGAAATTGTGTACCTGTCATGGTGAATGTGAGAATCTAACAAACATGCAAGAGTGATGAAGTTTTTACATAGGTACTGAATGAACTAAAGGAAGAACCATATAACATTAGAACAAAATTAATTGCTAAACATTGATTACCCTTTTATTGCTTCTTCTAATGAAATGCACTCTGATGGAATCCATGCATCTTTCCAATTGGGAGGTTTTCTTTTCACTGCTGAATTTATGCCACTCAAGGGATTAATGTCTGCTACCTAGTAAGCAGAAACATAATGATTTGTTAAGTACAACTTCATTATTTCATTTTTCTCCTAGCTCTGTCCCTCCCTCTGCACGCAATTGCAAAGACTAATTCCTTGAATTGAAAAGGACAACAGGACCGTAATGGACGGCAAAACTCTCGCTCAAAAGAATTTAACATTGTTTCGTGCTTGTGCTTAGTTCTGTCACTTTTTATAAGTCTTTACTTTTAGATATTTTGAGCATAGGCTGCAAATGGTTGTATTTATGTTAAACTCAACTCATGGATCTCGCAATCGTTATAATACTCAATGAGCTGCCTTATGAAACAAATCGGAATACAAAATTTATTATGATGAGACATTTTACACCAATTGTTTGCACTATACTTTCTATCGCTTCTTTTAATGGGTGGTGATTGAGTTGGGTGTCCTAACACTCAGCGACCTGCACTGAACGACGCATGTTTCTTAGTTTTTCGCTGATTTCATGGAAAAGTAAGAAGCAAGCTAAAGTCTCTAAATCCTCAAATAAATCAGAGTATTGTGCCATGTCTACTTCAAGTTCAGAAATAATTTAACTTTTGGTATTTTCCCAAATTTGGATTTCCCCAAACTGAACCAACATCTCTCTATGCTGACAATACAAATGTCATTCAAATTGTTGCAAATCCAGTTCTTCATGAGTGTACTATGCTCTATGCATATTGAAGTTGATTTCATTTTATTGTGAAGTCTATGATGAACATGTTATATCCATCTCTCACATCAATACTCATTTTCAAGTTGCAGATATTCTGAATAAAGTTATTTCTCGTCTGCGCAATCAATTTCTTCTAAACAAGTTGACGCTATGACTAGATGCATCAATTTGAGGGGGTGAGAGTCAGAATTTGTTTTGCCTCCTTAATTACATTTATAATTAGTTTGTTCCTAGAATAGGCAACCTACACAAATCAGATACCGATTTGTTTTTCATTGATTATAGTTATTTGTTTGTAATTACTTGTATAAATTGAAACATTCATATATACAAGGAATAACAAAGAGAAAGGCATCAAGTCCCAATTCATGACAGATGTATAATAATATAAGGCAAGGTACAAGTGCACTAGTAATTCAAAAATACTTACTGGCCAATCAGAACCAAGTGCAACTAGTGCATTGGATTCTAACAGTGACTTGAATAAATATGATTCCTTTACAGCCCTTTCATTGCCAAGCTTTTTAGCAACAGAGTCAGCATCATCCAATAAGTGATCTGGCTGTTGATGTTGATGATGAATAGAAACGAAACTATTACAAATTTTGTCCATATCAACAAGTTCATATCATGTTACTTTCAGGCTAGGGTAATAAACAGCGAAATGGAAAAAAAATGAAAACTACATGATAATGGTGATAAAAGAAACCTGCACAGAAGCAGCAACCCCTTCTTTGCCAAATCTTGTTGGACTACCAGGTGCCAAGTGCTGAGCATGTTCAATCTGAAAGCAGAGTTTCAGTTGTTCTAAATGATTATAGTAAAACAAATACTCCCGCCGTAGAATGAGATGATAAATATATAAGAGTGCAATAACTATGAAATCCAAACTCCGACACGGACATTAGGACGCAATGGCACTGACACCGCTATATATATATATATATATATATATATATATATATATATATATAATAGTATTTGAGCTTCATTTATCGATCTATTATTGAAAGAGTTGAAATATTCTAATCAAGATTAATATCTTTAATTCTTCAATGATTACATTGCTTCAATACATGTTTTAACATTTTAGATGTGTGTGAAGTTTGTTCAAAAAATGTATAAGATGCGTTGAAGCAAAGAAATAAAATTTTTGTTTTGAAACACTTGTCTGAATTGTCCGACACTTGTCTGACTTTTCCGACATTTATATGACCTTTCAGACACATGTCATAAGAGTGTCAGACACCGACGCGTGTCGGACACTGCGACGCGCCTACTTTTGGGGTCCTTGCTTCATAGTTAATAATAGGGAAGGAAAATAATTTAATCAAAAGTAGCAAAATTGATTGGTTTTCTTGATATATATAAATAGCCTTAAAACAAAAACTAAATAGCCTTAAAACAAAAACTAAATAGCCTTAAAACAAAAACTAAATAGCCTTAAAAAATAAAAAAGAGATACCCTGAATCTTCGATCTCTCATTCCATTTTTAGAAGCAACTGAGCTATGTAAATCCAAGATCAAATCATTTGCCTTGTCCCCTATAGCATGAATTGCAATCTGAAATAAATCAAAAGGAACAAACATAGTAACTACAATTTTATCTTAGTCCATCACATGTTTATTGTAGCAGTAGAATAAAGCACCTGAAGACCAGATAAATCTGACTCCAAAGTCATGTTGAGAAGAGCATCAAGGTCTGCCAGTTGTAAACCATAGTTGTCGGGCTCATCTTGATAAGGCTACAAAATTTGAAATACAAATGTAATAATCACTTCATAAGTAACTACATGATGTAATGTACATGGTTAAACTAGGTGTTGAATTTGTTTCTTTAAAGGTGGACACGTAACTTGATACGACACGACATGAAAGAGTCTGTAACTATGCTGAGATTTCTGTAAGAGGAAGATCTAAAAAGACTATAAGAGAAGTTATTAAGAATGATCTCAGAATTAACGATTTCGATAGAAGCATGGTCCGGGATAGAATATTATGGCGAAAGTTGATCCATGTAGCCGACCCCACTTAATGGGATAAGGCTTGGTTGTTGTTGTATTTGTTGTATGTCGTATCATATTCATATCGTATAATGTAACATAGCTTCTTAAATCACATGCAGATATTGAATGTGAATTTTTTTTTAAAACTCGTCTCACCTCATAAAACAATGCACTATTGGAACCCAAAGAACCATCAAAAAAAGCTTTGACACCGCCGAAATAAACCCATTGACTTAAGGCACGGCCCATTTTATTAACCAGATCCTAAGTAGGAATAAGAAAAAGCTATTCAGAATTCAGGTACATAAAAATCGGCAAGTAATGGAAATGTCATAATGTATAAATTTCTTGATCAATATTTTTCTTTGTAAGTGACAAGTTTCATTTGCAAAAATGGCAGAAAGATTGCGTAAAAAAGGAGAAATGAAATAAGTTCTAAAAACGAGGCAGAGACTAAAATCGCACTAGAAAAAAAAGCAACTAAAAAAGCATTTGTTTGTTCATACCGCTAACTGTGGCCATGTTTCCATTGGAAAAAACAAACATACTCTAACTTTCATTTTCGACATAGCATTAGTCCACTGATAAACATCTGTACAATTCAGACAAAAAATAAACATTCATCTTAAGCAAAGATTGAGGCTTTATAGGACTGAGTAAACAGTTGGAATAGCATTAGAACTAGAACTAGAACACTAAACCTGTAAAATCCTCCCAAGGAAGATCTGCGGAAACCCCTGGAAAATATCTTCCCATATCAACAACTGTTGTCACACCCTTTGTCAAAGCTAGATTGCTTGCTTTTTGCAATGCTTCCCTCCTGTCATCTATCGAAAGCTCGGGAATTCGGGAGACTACTAACGTCATTGCAGAATCAACCAGCAATCCAGTAGGTTCTGCAGGAAATAAACGACCCAACACAACAGTTAGTGAAAAACTCTTCACACTGTCAATACATATGAATTAAATTCGTCGCAGATTACTTGAAGAAAGCTCCAACCATGCATAAGAATAATAAATTATTACCTCCATCGGCACTCCTCACTATAGTTCCTCCTCTTGGACTCTCGGTTGAGTTTGTAATGCCGGCCAGCCTTAGCGTCACTGAATTAGCCCATCCCATGTGTCCGTCCATTCTCGATAGCCAAACCTGCTTGTATACTTCAACTTAGATTCACCATTCTGTGTATGATGAACATGTTTAAATCGAAGTTAACATAGTATTCCTTACAGGATTATTAGGAGTAATGTCATCAATCCAATAGGCAGCAGGCAAATCTCCTCCCCATTGATCATTGTTCCACCCACCACCCAAAATCCAGGAACCGGGCTTTGTACCTAACATTATTCATGTAAATAAGTATATATATCGCAGATTGTTGGGATAAAAATAAATGGGAATTAGAGTAGTCATAAGTCGTTAGAGAAGTTAGTCTGACAAATATTTGTATAAATAGAAGCGTACGGGGATAGAGATCATTCATTCAGATTTGTAAGCATTGTGAATAGATCAGTGACTCTTTTATAGAAAGGGGAACCCTTAGAGGAGAGGTTTCTGTCATATTCTTTCCTATTATCTCAATAAAAGCTGAGTAAAGCTCTGTTTGGATAAACAACTTAATTCGTCGCCTTGTTTCTTTGCATCAATGGTACATTTAGTTATGATATATCGTAACTTCAGAATCTCAACCGAGTCTCAGAGAAGTAAATAAGCAAGCAAGAGCTCAAGTTTTACTTTCAACTGCTTCTTTGATTCTTCTAATAACTTCTTCCTTCTTATTCACGCCTCTCAGTCCCACCTGCATCATCTGCATCCATGACTATAATTTAAAAGAAAGCAAACTAGACAAGTTCGCAAGGATTCAGGATTTCAATCATTCTAAAACTTTTAAAGTAAAATCTAACATATAAAAGTGCTAAGTTGAGGAGAAAAATTATCAACAAAAAAGAAGAGAAAAACATAGAATCATTCAGAAAATGAGGTTGCGTGTACAACACCTGTAGGCCACCAGAAATGAAATGAACATGTGAATCGATAAATCCAGGAAGCACGACTTTCCCCTCAAGATCAAGCACTTGAGTTCCATAACCTGCCACTTCCTATACAGAGTTTGTTAGAAATCAGAGGGTGCCATAGCTCCAAATCATACTCAAAAGAGAGATAGAAAGTCTATTGATATACATGAAGCTTCATTATATGAAAGCTTAAAGAAGTTATTGAAAACTGATTATGGAACCGGCTAATTCAAAGACGGCAAAACCAGCAACATTTGAACCTCAGTTCAACCAAACTACAACATACCCCGGATTAAACCAACCGACAGACTGGCTACTTCTCAATTCAATCAGTTGAATTAGCCGAAGATTAACCATCTATGATCTAACTACATATTAACAACAGCTACCTAATCCTACCTGGCCACCTAATTCCTACCTAAGGTATGTTTGGATTGGTGGAATGTGATGGAATGGAACGGAGTGGTATATAATCACCTAGGTTTTGTATGGATTGATGGAATCGGATGGAGCGGAGCGGAATGAGATGGAATGTAATGATATTCCATTGTTTAGATCATTTAAAATCGGATAGAGCGGGGTAGAATGAAGTGGTATGGATTTCATTTCATTCCATCACTTACCACCATATTTCTTCCCCTCCATTTTGGGCAGAAAGAACAACTTTCATTGTTCCGTCCTAAAATTTCCAAACAATCTTCGTTCCGCTATGCTCCATTCCACTCTTCTTCATTCCGCTCCATTCATTTCATGATATTCAAACATAGCCGTAAGGTATGTTTGGTCCATTCATTTCATGATATTCAAACATAGCCGTAAGGTATGTTTGGATTGGTGGAATGTGATAGAATGGAACAGAGTGGTATATAATCGAATTTCATTTTTTGAATTTGCAAATAATAAAGATAACAAACAATGATGAAATCCATTTCATCCTATTCCATTCAATTCTTCAATTCCACTAATTTAGGGTGTATGTAGTGGAATCAACTAATTTGTTTTGTTATGTTTCGTTCGGTCAAATTATTAAAAAAATACACAAACAATGAAATTGAATCTCTTCAATTCGGGTCCACTTTCAAAATATTAGTTGAAAAATAACTTCAAGGTCAGTGGAAATAGAAACTTACAATCAAGTTCAAAAAATTCAAATAAAGTTCTTATTTTTCCTGGTAAGAAATAAGAAAAATGAAATGAACCTGAACAAAAGAGTTATTCCCAATACGAAGAACCCTTCCATTAGCCACAGCCATGGAGTGTGCAAATGGGAGAGATTCATCACTTGTGAATATCACCCCATTTCTAATTATCAAATCAGCTTCTAATGGAAGAGGAGACTTTTGAAGATTCTTCCATGGAAGAAAATCTGCAAAACCCAGAAATGGTTTTTGAGTCCATTCATTTGTGCATGCAACATGTTTGTAAAATAGAGAGGTTGTGTTGTGCTTACCTAATGTGGGTTGGAGAAGATGAAGAGAAGCGATTAGTATGGCTAGAAGTAGAGAGATTGAAGCCGAGAGGAGTGTGAGAAAGTTCATTTGGAGAAAGAAAGTTAGAGAAGTCGTTAGCATTTCTCTTTAAAAATACATGACATGGCTTTATGTTATTTTTAATTTATGCTTGTGTGGTAATCTATTGATTTAGTTCTCAACATTTAGAATCTTAACTTGTTTTTATAGACACTAATTTTCGGCCATTAACATTTGTGAACCCTAAGTTTCGAAATTGAGAAGATTGGTTCGTGGTAATAGGAAAAACAAAACTATAACACAAACCTTTAAGACTCATCAATACTCAATGAACACTATAGTCGTTATAATCTAACGTTTCACTAGCGATTCATCCTCAATCTTCACTAGGTTTGATTTTTTTTTATTAAAAACAGAAGTTTCCATTATGCATGTTTATGTCTTACCTATTTATTCCTCGTTAAATTTCTTTAGATTATGTTACAATGCCCTTGAGTGTGTTTGGGATTATGATGTGGATTATTAGTCCTATTTTGAAGTATTTGGTAGTTTAAATGATTTATGGTATCCAACTATAGAGTTTGTGGTTCTATGACCCTATGGACTTCAGTGAGATGGTACTTTTGAAAGATGATTTAGGTACCAATATAGTGCTAAATATTATAATGATGAATGAGAATATGTCTTTATATGTTATCCATTCATTGTAACAATCTGAAATAATTGAAGAGATTTCATTTTCCCTTAAATACAATGTGTTAGGGTCTAATGTAGTTGAGTTGGACAATGAAGCATATTATGTTGTAGAGCCTGATGTAGTGGAATTAGACAAAGAAGACAATTGTGAAGGAGAGAATATTGTTTTGGAAAAGAACATGGAAAAAGACAATCGTGAGAGAGGGGTCACTGTGATGGAAAATGCCATGGAAAAAGACAATTGTGAGATAGGGGTTGTGATGGAAAATGACATGGAAAATACAATTGTAAGTGAGGGACCACTATATTAGAGAAAGACAACTCTGAGGGGGGGGGGGGGGGAGGGGACTGATGTAGTAGAAAAAAGATTAGATTGTAACTCTGATATAAATGTAAGATTATATTGTAACCCTGATATAGATGCGAGACTAGATTATATCAATAATATAGATGAAAGGCTACATTGTAATGATGAAATTAATTATGCTATTGAAGATAGTACTTTGGGAGTTTATTTTGAAAATTCATAGGATAATTTTGATCTTTATGACAACTATGTTGATGAAGAAGCAGTGTTATAGAAGGAAAAAATGGGAAAATAAAGAGAAAAATAAGGGGAAATGAAAAGGGAAAGAAAAAAAGCAAAGAGAAAGGAAAAGGGAAAGTCAATGTTTGAAGACTATCTAAACAACCAAGTACCACTGAATGTAGTACATAAGGGAATGAGAATCTTAATGATGATATGAATGAAGTTAATGAGACAAAGGTAAATTATAGAGGTTTCAATGACATTAAGGAATACAACATAGATGAACTACCAAGTGAGTATGTTAGTGAAGATGAAGACAATATTCCAAAACCTAATTTCCAAACCTTTAATCTTCCTAAAAAATTTGAGGATTACAAGTGGAAATTTGGGACATATTTTGCTTCAAGAGGATATGAGGACGTACATTATACATTCTGGTACGAATTTGAAGTTTAATAAAAATGATAACAAGAGGATAAGAATGATTAGCAAGGCAGTCTGTCCGTGAGAGGATTATTGTCCAAAGATACCGCAACAAGAAACTTGACAGTTGATAATTATAGTGGTATAATTTAAAGGGATCCTCAGGGTGAGGCAAAGGTGTACGCTTCTTCCTAAGTTGCCCTTTTGTTGGTTCGAACGCCCTTTTCTTCGGATAGGGCGCCCATTTAGTGTTTTCACCTATAATGTGTGATTGTGTGCAAAACATGTATTGAGTCAACTGATGTTACGAGAACATGGGATTCAGTTGCATCTACTAGATTTGAGGGAACCAATCACACATTCTTGGAGTGGATGCTACATCTTAGGAAGACTCAGTTCAGCGCTCCAAGAACTATACATACATGTCTATCTTGATACTTGAGAAGAAAACTACAACACAGATAAAATACACACATACAGTAGCTTGTCACCTCATGCGAGCTTGCTCTCAATATTACGACAACCCTAAAAGCCTTTGACAACCCTTACTCACTAGAGTTGTTACGCATTTATACTTTTACCGATTACAATTGGCATCCACCGGGGGCCCCAATAAAACTAACATGGGTCACCATCATAGAATTCAATCGGAATATTATATTTGCGCTCATCCTTTATCATGGTGAACAAAAAGACAGCAACTTCGACCAGCGAGGAATCCGTCAGTGAGGAAAGTTTCATAGCAGAGGTGTGTGTTGTTATGGACGACCTTCATCGCTAGAACAAAACCATGGAGGATATTGTTCTTAATATCCATCAGCGCCAGTAAAAGACAAATATGGTGGATGGGCTAGAAGTATTGGATCCCTAACCTCTATCGAATGAGATATGAGAGGTCTTTGTCTCGGAGAATTTTAAACTGACATCGTTGGCTAAGTTTGATGGGCGTAACAACCCATATAAGCATGTGGCCTTCATCAACATTTATATGGAAATCATTAGGGCACCTGACTCTCTAAAATGTAATCTCTAATTCGACACCTTCAGGGACGCAACCTTGAGATGGTATATGGGCCTTCTTAGGATCTCTATCACCATTGAGTTTTATTAGTATTTTTTTAGTAGTAATTATAGGAGATATACATGGTTTAAAGATGAGTTTTGGAATATTTGAGACAAAGGAGAAAGTTGTGAAATTTCAGCATATTTTACATCTTGACGTTTGTGCGGTATTTTGATTATATCTAGAGCTTTGTGACTCTGATTAAGGTGGGATTGTAGGCAAATGAAAGCTAACATCTAGGGCTAAAACCTTTATATGGAAAGTTAAAATATAAATCAGAATATAAATTAAACAAAAATAGCGAGTAAAAATATAACGTTTCTACAATGTTGAATTTTGTATTGGTTTTTTTTCTCTAAACGTTAAAAGCCTAATATCAACGCTAAAATCTTGTGTGCTTGAAGGACATTGTATTGGTATAATTGGAAGGGGCCTCATGGCGGGACGAAGGTGTACTATTTTTCCCAAGTCACCCTTTTGTTGGTTTGAGCACCTCTTTCTCGGATAGGGCATCCATTTTGTAACACCTCAGTTTTTAAATTAATTATTTTAATTGAGCTAAATGCTTTATTTTTTTATATATTTGAATGTTAAAATGTCTCGCTTTATTTACTTGGTGACATTGGGAATTATTGAGATTTATTAGAATTATTATTTAATTAAATTAATTAGAAAAATAAGAGAAATGGGACTTTGGGAGGAAAATAACGTTATAAGAGAATTTGTGGGGTAAGGAATGATTTATCAATAGTTGATGGGGGGAGTTTTGAGATAAATAAAAAAAATAAAATATTAGGCTTTATTTTGTTTAAATAAGAAAAATGGAGAGAAAAAGGAGGTTAGAAAAGAGTTGTATTGTTAGCCAAGAAACTCTAATATGCAAATTTGACAAGGGAATCAACTGGAATTTTTGCAAACACAAGGCAAGGTTACATGTCTTTTGACCAGAGATCTTGGAGGAAAACAACAGTGTTCGACATTGAAGGATTTGGTGTGGTACTTAGTGAAATTTTCAAAGGATTTGGTCATTCATCAATTGAACCTTGGAGACTATTAGTTTAGTAGTATTATAAATAGGGATTCTAGTGTTAGGATTCAGGGATGGAAAAATCATCGTAAACTTTAATACAAACTCAAAGTACTCATACGCAAGCGAGAAACGAGTCTCCGAAGAAATGTACTTACCTACCAATTTTTTACTTATGCAAATAAAGTTCTTTTTCCTTTAATTTATGTTTACCTCCTTTTATTTCCTATTCAAGTCACTAATTTCAACACATTTGAAATCATTTGTTACATTTACTTTCAAACTTAATCATCTGTCTAAAAATAGTCAACATTCAACGCAAGTATTCCGACAACATTAATGCACACTTCTTTTCCTAGAAATTTATCACAAACTTGCCTCGGATTTACTAGTTTAGTCCTTCAAGCAATAAATTTAAAACTAAGAGATTATTTACCAAAAACACCGGTGAACAAATTGGCACACCCAGTGGGACATGTTTGTGCAAATTTTTGAGTTATTTTCTTAAAAAAAGTGTTTCATTTTGTTTCTTTTTTTTGTGAATTATTCTTGCATCGAATAATGTTTTCTACATTTGCACTTTTATACACTTGAGGAGTGGTAGAACTTTAGTCGAAATGGTTCGCCCTAGGGATACGTCACTTCCCCAAAATAACAATCCAGATATTGAACAATTTGTCACATTGACGGTTGGAACGATAGAGAACATAAATCCCATAAGGACCAATGAGTAACGAGTGAAACATTGATGCCATGGGTAGTTGTTGCATTGCATGTGGCAACAAGCATTCCAACTACTCCTAGGCCCATGCACACTGCTATAGGAGATCTTAGGCCTTATTATATGCCAGGTTTTACGATGCCATTAGTTTCTAGGGATTTCCCTTTTGGTATGCCAATTGCGATGATTGTAGGATTACAAAGTCACGCGCCAACCTATGTGTATAATAATGCAACAATAGTGTCTCCTTTAAATCCATATGTGGCATTAGGGTCTGCCATTAGCAACATGTTTTCTCTCCCAAACATGTTTGCCCTAACAATGAATTCCATGTTATTTATAAGACAACAAATGGACGAAAGTAACTACGAGATGGTTTAAATGCTTACTCAGTAAATTGGCACAATGTTCAGCCCCCTAATTCAGAACACTAACCAAAGTTGCCAATTACTGGTCAATCAAATGGGTCAAATAGCCAATTTTTTCAGCGCCCTTCAGACCAAGGCACAACCAACTCCTAAAGTTGTTCCAGCCAGACTAATAGGGATACTTGACAATGGGGTTTCCCCCGTTAATCAAGGGAAACAACACCAACAGGAACTTCGACTTGTCGGACCTCCAGTTCTTGGGGGAGGAGAAGGGCATATATGTCAAGTTAACCTAGGGATAGTTATGGCGGGTAGAAACCAAGATGTTGAAGAGATAGTTAGGAATGTTCGACAAGATAACCTAATGGGGCAAAATAATCTAGCCTACATATTAGAAAACATCCTTGCCCTAATGGCCTTAATGTAGGACTACATATGCCAAATTTCGTGTCTCCTTTGTCTGTATCTGTGCTACAAGCAGAACTCCCTAGGGGTTGGAAAGTGCCTAAAT